>NC_056522.1:185019487-185028652 GCF_019175285.1 Sceloporus undulatus
TGAATACAGTGGGAGGGTGGGATGCAATGTATTCCCATCCCAATTACTCCCAGTAAATACACTCAAAGACAAGCCCTTCTCATGCTACTCATGCTCTCTCCTGTAATTGTTATGTGGCTCCAGGACATTTTTGATTTAACATGACCCTAAGGCAAACCTATCACAGCGTTTCTTGACAGGTTTCTTCAGAGGGGGCTCACTATTCCTGTCCTCTAAGGCTGAGAGAGCATAACGTGCCCAAGGTCACCCAGTGGGTTTCTTATGTTCAAGTGGGGATTTGAACCCTGATCTCTATAGTTGTAGTCCAATGCTAGACTACAGCATACTAGTATTGCTAAACTCCAAAACAGTGCAGTTACTACATTTCCTCAGGGTATCTTGTTAAATGCTTTAGGCCTGATAGTTAAAACCAAGCATCATTCCAATTTAAGGCTTCCATGGTTCATGTACAGAAGGCGGCACATGGTAGTTTAGTCTAAATGTGACCTGTGAAGAACCACATACTTCACAACTGAAAAGGTGTGGAAGGAACCTATTTTGAGGCCATCAGCTAATTCAAACTGCCCTCTGCCTGCATTCTTTAACCCAAACGGCAAAACACCTACATCATGCCATCTGCCCAACAAGCTGTATCTGCACATAAAAATGGATGTTTTTCCTTCACACAGCATAAATCAATTATGTAATTCATACCACTCATATCTATGTTTCAGCAACAGGGCAATCAAATTGTAGGCTTCTAAGGGTGCATCCACACTCTAGAAATAATGCAATCTGACATCACTTTTAGGGCTATAACATCATCCTATGGAACCTTGGGATTTGCAGTTTTACAAGGTCTTTAGCCTTCTCTTCTAAAGCATGCTGGTGCCTCACAAACTACATATTCTGAGATTCTGTAAATGGAGTCATGGCATATAAAGTGGTGTCAAACTGCATTAGTATTTGTACAGTATACTCTATGTTCCATATCCTATGTTCCATCAGTTGCCAATTGGATTCCCAAATACAGGCGGAAGAATCAGTGCACCAAGGAACTAAACAAAATATACAAGTAATACCACCAGATTATTCCATTAAACTTCACATTCCTTCACTTCAGCAAGGCAAAATTGTCTGGCAATTATTTTAAAGCAATGACAAAATAGTCCATTCCTTATTTTCTCTTTTAAAAAATCTAGTATTCTAAACAGGCATCAGAAGGTGCAGACTGGTATAATTGTCAAGGCAAGGCTTGCATGTGGCTGACAATATCAAAGACTGAAATGCAGCAATGAGTAATATTTTGTTCAGCAGTTAACAGGCATAGATATTCAAGAGCATGCAATGAGTCTTTTAGGCCTCTGAAAGAACAGCAAAAGGCAACAGCCCATGCACTGCCAAATTGTAATCGTGAATAAAACAGCTCAATAGTAATCAGTATTTCAGGAAATTCATTTATCTGATAGATAATATTGTGGTAAAAGGTCAGCTTCATTTCCTTTAGGATCATATGTCTGGAATGGGGTGATAATTAAAGCATTCTTATTATCTAATAACAAAGCAACAATTGCCTGCAAAAAGTGAACATCTTATACTATGTTGTCTATCCCTACTCCTGCCCTTCAAACTTCCAAGTTCCAAAACATTCTCCAATGCACACTCTAGGGCAGTGATTCTGACCCTTTGGCTTTCAAATATTTGGATTCACCTTACAGACCAATAGCCAGGGTTTTTTGGAAATGAAGTCCAAAACAAATGGAGGGTGAAAAACTAGCAACCATTGCTCTAGAGAGCTGTTCACATATAAAAGTTGGGTGCAAAAGAAGGGGAAAAAGAGAAGCAAAAGAAAAGGGAGATAGGATCAAAACCAGAAATAAAAATGCAACTGTACAACAAACAGTGTCTAAGGACAAAGAGAAATAATATAATGATCAATGCACAGAAACAGAAGACAACAAGAAAAAAAAAAGGAAGAATGAGAGACATCTTCCACTAGATTCGAGAACTCAAAGGGAAGTTCAAACCAAGGGCCAGAATGCTTTATGCCAAGAAAAAGAACATACTTCAAGATCAAGAAGAAATAAAAAAAGATTGGACACAACACACAGAAGAGTTATATGAAAGAGTTTTTAAAAATAAATAAATGACACATAGAATGAAAAACCACATGAAGATGAACCCCAAATTGTAAAAAGTGATATTGAGGGTGCAATAAGAGAAAATGAGAAAAATAAATCACCAGGAACAGATGATATTCCAATTGAATTGCTACAATCCACACAGACAGAATCAACTACAGTCGACCCCAGCATATATCAAGGATCCACTGTATAGCCTGTCACAGTCTTAGTGTAAGGGAATGGCAAACCCTGTCTGAACAGATCTTGCTGGAAAAAAAATCTTAGGATAGGGTCCCTGTAAGGTGGAATCAACTTGAAGGCACATAACAACAATTTCATCATTATACAATTCTGGCGCTGAATTTTAGTATCTTCCACTTAATATTAGAATTTATGTAATTCCACCACATATTGGTTAGATAAAGTAATAAGTCCCCTTAAATATAAGCAAACTGGTTCAAACCATTCAATTTATTCATTTCAAATACTTGTACATACACTCAGGTATCCTAAGGCTATTTCCACTTCACAGAACTTTGAACACCAGCCTTTAAGCCAGTAGTGAAAGTCAAGAATAAACTGTGATCTAGCTCAGGGGTAGGCAACCTTTTTGAGCCAGGGGCCGGGTTGCTGTCTCTCAGACAATTGGGGGGCTGAAGCCAAAAAATAAACAATCAAATATTTTTTTTAAAAAAATTAAATAAATAAAAAGTAAAGAGGAATGAAATCAGAAAGTCATAAAGTTATGTGTAATTAATTAAAACGATATCCGAAGTAAAGGAGGGGAAGTACTTTTAGGTTTATATGTAGGTAAATGTTGTGAGTCCACAAGGTGCTAGTGAAGTTGTGTTTGTATATTGTACATATTTGTTGTTGTTGTTCTGTTTGTTTTTTTGTTGTTGTGTTGTATTAAAATAACAATTAAAAAAAATTAAATAAATAAATAAACCGGGACAAATGTAGGACAACATTTTCAAATGGTGGACACTTTTTATAAAAAAGTGGAGGACACGCAAAAAAAATTGCTGATTTTTTAAAAAATGTTAATATAAATGCATGTTTCTGAGGCATCTATAGACAATTGTCCCCCTTGCCCCTGTGCGCGAGAGGCCAAAGGCCCCGGCGGCAATCAGCGGCAGGACCGGGCTGGAGCCGGTCCCAAGGCCTCGCCGGGCTGCATCCGGCCCGCGGGCCGCAGGTTGCCTACCCCTGATCTAGCTAAATTGAAGGGTGCCAGTTAGTTAAACAAATGTTGGTCATTGTAGGCTGAATACAGCTAGAAGATAGGTCTGCAAGCAATATGGCCAAAAATGTCAACTCAAAGATAAGCTCAGACCTTCGCACACACATCTCCAGATGGTTTTTTTGCTTCAAGAATTTCAGCCCACTAAAGTTACCCTGATGTCTACATGCAACCCTTTCTTTTCAGTAGTGGAACTTCTCTTACGGAATTTCTGATATTAGAAGGCCAAAAGGGCCAACTTCCTCTTTACTGTTTGAAGACTAGCCAATATTGTTCCAAAAGTGAAGCAGATGGCTAAATAAAGACTGTGTTGGTGATGACTGATACACTGTTTGGCTTGTATTATTGTCAATGTTATTTGATGTTTAATGCCTTTCTTTGAATATAAACCACTTTGCTGGGTGGAAAGATAGGAAATTTCAGCCATACATATTTAAATCCATCTTCTAACACAGCATCTTTCTTACCACAAGATGTTTGCCAGCATGTAATGAACATGTCCATATTTTCAATCTTTCTGTGAAATGAGAAAACACTGTACTCTTTTACTGAATGGATAACTAATGGAATCCATTGGAACAAGTTTTGGATTATATTAATTTATTATCCACAACTTGTGGCAATGAAATACTAGGCTTATTAGCTCTAATTATTGTGATGATTAGCCCTGAAGGCAGTAGGAAAAGAGGGACAATGTTATACAGTTGGATAGACTCAATAAAGGAAACCAGGGTCCCGAGTTTGCAAGACTGGAACAGGGCTGCTGATAACAGGGGCTCATGGAAGACTTTCATTCACAGGAATGGCATAAACTGAAGCCAACTTAAAGGCAATTTACAATAGCATCAATTTATGCTATACTGTTATTTGATAATCTGGGAATGAGTTTCAGGCCTGCATGCTTGCCCCTCCTCTTGTAAACCATCTTGGTTGCTTGAATCTTGGTCTCTCTAACTCAGTTACCCATTTGGTCTGGAATGGATAGCTGTAGTTTGATATTAGTTTAATAAGCAGGATCAAACTGCAGTTTCAGCTCCCAGTCAGCAGATTGAAATTAAACATCTCTCCCGATCAGATGGAGCTGTGGTTCAGAGCCCCTAGTACTTTACTGTTGAATTTAGTACTGAATGTGGAGGTGGAGGCAGGTTGGAAGGAGAAGCATGTGAGTACCATGCTTGTTCATGGCTTAATAATGATTGATCTCTCCTGGCTTTCTGTGATTTATACCCATTTGAAACCTGGGTTTAATTATTCCCCCCTCCTTAAAAAAAAACCCTGTTCAGAAAGATGGAAAAAGATCTATTGATGAAGATACTGTAGAGCTTTGTTTGAGACTGACTCCCTGTCCATGGTGGTGGTTGTACTTTCTGAAACTAAATATTTTATAAAACTTGTGCTACAGCTTTTATAGCTTTGGGAGCAGATGACACACACTCTGCATTTAATTTCTATGTGTCATTCAGAGTACTCATTCTCACATTAATTTTGAACAGTCACATTCAAAACACAGTGGGGAATTTGGGAAGTAAATTGTTAATATATTTTTATTACGACAATCTTGCTACCTTGTGCTATGGCCTTTCTTCTGGTAATCCCCTCCCGTCTTCTTTTGATCTCTCCAGGTCACATTATCCCAATGTGTCATTCATTGGCAACAGGCAGGTGTTAACATAAGGAGATTTCCTATGAGGAGATGAAAGCAGTCTGGTAATTGAAGCAAGAGTGCCCCTCTTCCACTTTCAATCTCAGGGGGGGCTGTACAATACAACCAGTAGTTTCTAATTAATCAATTCACTAATCATGCACAGATTGGAAGTCATGAATCTGAAACAAGTGCAAATGTTGTGGGTCTTAATTTATCTCAGACCAAGCAGAACTCCCTTTAAAAAAGAAAGAAAGAAAAGTATATTCAGGTGTTAAGTGTAGGATTCATTTATTGCAGTAGATGAAATGAAGAGTTCGGTACTTTTGGGGGGGGGGGGGGGGGGATGGATGGATTGCTTCCATCTGCAAGAACTGAAGTTAGATTGTAATGCAAAATTCTCCTGCATGCTACTTTACCAGAGAAGGGATGTGTGACAGAGAAGGGGGAGAAAGCTACATAAAATATCTCAGGTTACCTTTCCACTCACTGGCTTCGTCCCTCTCAGCGCACTTCACTGAGGAGGTCCTTTGAAGTGAGCTAGCCAGCACTTGTACAAGTCATGGTGCTTGCTTGACCAACAGGGAGGAGGAGTATGGTGGGGGCTGCTACTACTGCCATCTTGTGACTCTGGAGAAAGGCGAAGTCTCACAAGTCCTCTGGACCCACAAGACTTGACTAGTGATCTCGCAAGACAGCTAGGCCTTAATTGAGGGCTGTGGCTCTGCCTCAGTCTCTATTCTGGCCATTAGTTCTCATACAGACTGAACGTTGTTGTTTGTTGTTTTGTGCCTTCAAATCATTTCCAATTTATGGCAACCCTAAAGCAAACCTATCATGGGATTTCTTGGTAAGATTTGTTCAGAGGAGGTTTGCCAGTGCCTTCCCCTGAGGCTGAGAACATGTGATTTACTCAAGCTCACCCAGTGGGATTCATGGCTGAGTGGGGAAATGAATCCTGGTCTCCAGAGTTGTAGTCCAACACTCAAAACACTATGCCATGCTGGCAGTGAAAATAGAGCAGTGTTATTGGTGAATCCTCTCATATGTTTTCTACCTCTGTGAGATTAAAGCTTTATACAAAATGCCTACTGTCATTAACTGTTTGTAATATCAAAGGCTGCAAGCCTCCCTAAACATTCAGTCTCTGATTTTAAGATGTATTTTCTGATGCTTGGTCTCAGTTAATAGCTATTGATAGAACAATGTATCTTGAATTTACCCAATCATTTAAAACCATGTCACTTGCTAGCATCCTTTCCCATTCAGTCCATGAACTGAATGATTTGATTGTGGATCATATGCAACAGAGAGAAATTTCATGTTGTTTTTCTTAAATCTACCATGCATCACTTACAGGGCCAATCCCATTGTTTACAGTGTACTTCATCCGTGATTCACCATCTTCCCTTTTGTTCATTATTAAATTCAACTCTATGTTTTCCACAGTGTTATGAATCCCAGAAATGCTAGTTATCCACAACTTAAACCTTGCTGTATATGTAGAATCATTTTAGGGTGCTGGAAGAGCGCCCGACCTCTAAAATACAGATACTGCTTCAGAACTAATGAGAAAGCATTTCTCTTTTAAGTTCCCTCAGAATGCTAAGTTTCTGAAAATGGGTTGTGTAATAAGCAACTGGCATTAACAAGTCACCATAATGAGATTACTTAGAAGAGATGTGTGTGCTGAATATATGAAGAGTCCAGATACACCACTGAATCTTGATCAGCGAAAAAGAATGCTCTGTGCCCTGTCTAGTCTCAATTATATTTTTCTCCGTTATTCAAAGTAAATGGAAAAGAAAGTCCACATTATGTCTTCCTTTCAGAAGCTGCCAGTGTGCTGCCTGGATGGGTCCCTGGGTATTTATTAAAGTTCTTTAACTTCCTCAATAATTATCTAAGCCAAGAGATCTATACTGAAGGGACACTAGGATACATTTCCTTTGGTCAAAGCAACTACATAATAGTGTAATCCATGGTTACCTAACAATGCTTCCAAACAATCTTTTATTCACCTGATATAACTGATCATGCCACAGCTGGAGTATTTCACCCAGTTTGGGGCATAGCTTTTGGAGATAATAAGCAAGATTTGAGGACAACTAAATTATTTGAATTCAAGAGGCTTTGAAATTCAGACATGTGACACAGAACAGAAAACCCAGAAAAATGATAAAATTGAGAGGAGGTCTGCCATATTTCAATAGATTTATGCATGTAGTGAACTAATTATCCCACTAACCAAAGATTCAAGGAAAGTTAGTCATTTTTTAAAATAAAAAATATACTAAATAAAGTCCACCCTCTCTATACACAGGGGATCTGTTCCAGATTCCCCTGTGTATGGGGAAAAGAGCGTATGCTCAAGCCCCATAGGAAATAATTAGGTGTGTGCACGTGGCAGTGCATAGGGTGCACGGCATGGGTATGCGCCTCGTTATTTCTAATGGGGCTTGCCTTCCGTGAAAGCTCAAAGCCGCGGAAGGTAAGCCCACCTATGACGAGGGCTGACGTAGTAGCTGATATTCACAAAAAGCATGCATAACCTGGATTTAAAGATAGTATCTTGATATGACTGTCTAGTCATAACTGACTGTAGGGGGCAGTGCTCATGTCTGTTTCTAAGCCAAAGAGCCAGTGTTGTCTGAAGACTGCTCTGGTGGTCATATGGCTAGCATGTGGCCAGCATGACTGCACCGAATGCTGTTACCTTCCCACTGAGAAGTGGCACCTATTTATTTACTTGCATTTGCATGCTTTTGAACTGTTAGGTTGGCAGAAACTGGGATTAGTGACGGGAGCTCACCCCATCATGCAGCACTCAGGCATTGAACTGCCAACCTGATCATCCAATCATAAGAATTGGCATCTTAACCACTAAGCCACCACATCCCTTTAAACCTGGGTTTACTGGACCAACATTTGCCACAAATTCCATCATGGAGGACACTTTTAGCCCTCACTGCTCAAAGAAGAGTCATAACCTTTACAAGGTGACAAACTATTCATCACTGTCAGGTTAAAAGGGAAGTCGAAGAAGAATAACTGGTTTTATTCAATCCTAACATATGCAAACAGTCTCTCCAATACTTTTGAAAGAAAGGAATTTAGATCTCGTACAGGGACAAAAACTAAGAATTGGACCCTATGGCCCACGAGGAAAAATTCCCCACCAGTATCCTTGATTTTTACCCTTACAGGTTTCTTTTATCTACTTCCATGGAAGTTAATGACTTCAGAATTAGAAGGAATCTTTTGGGGGAAGACTTCCTTTCTCACAGGTGACTATCCCCCCTTTAATAGATTCTATTCAGCAAAAAAAAGTGAAAGAGAAGAGCGAACCATATGGAAGGCACTTCAGCTATGTTTCACATATCTAAGATTCTACTTTACTGTGGATGTATAGTTATGCCTCTCATACAAATGTTTAAAAATAACTGCAGTCCTTTTTCCCCGTGAATTCACAGGAAAGCTGAGGAGTGCCACTGAGAGAGGAGGGAGAAAAGGGGTGAAAGACAGCAGGAGAGGGAAAGACAAAAAGAGAAAGAAAGGGGAGGAGTGATTCCAGGCCTCGCCTGGAAGACAACATTCTTCTTTTAAAATTAATATCAATTATTTATTTTAAAAATATTTTGATGAAAATTTTTTACTTGTACACCGCTATGATCAAAGCGGAATAGCGGTCTATAAATAAATAAAAAAAAATTATAGAAAGGTGGGGAGGAATCTAATACTTCTCCACAGTTGCCCCTCAAAGTTTTTTTCACATTATTCCAAAGCTTTTTCTAACCCTCCAGAAGCTTGGGCAGGTCCAGGTTTTTCTATCAGACAATGTCAGTTTTGACTTGTTTTGATGCCTCAGCCTTCTTACTCACTTAAGAAAGGGTTCACTCTTTCTAATGAATAAAACAGATTAAATCTTCCAGGCTAGACTGAAAATCAACTAGTTAAGAGAGGTAGGAATCCAATGGCAATTCACATTCTGACTGTAGGTAAGCAATTGCTAACAGCTACTCAATCCAGTTGATAGTCTGAGCTAAAGAAAACCCATTGAATCAATGGGATTTACATAAGGATTGACTCACTATTCAATAACTGATTCAGTGACTCTATTCTCCTTGGGTATAAGAATAGGATGCAGGCCAGTATTTGATATCGCAGGATTCAAAGCA
>NC_056522.1:185028752-185220786 GCF_019175285.1 Sceloporus undulatus
GCGGCTGCCGGTGTAGCCGCTGAAGCCCCGATACTCCGGGGAAAGGGGTGGGGCCAGACCGCCCCAAATTGGCGGTCTGTATCCCACCAGAGTCAGTTTTGACTTGTTTTGATGCCTCAGCCTTCTTACTCGCTTAAGAAAGGGTTCACTCTATCTAATGAATAAAACAGAATAAATCTTCCAGGCTAGACTGAAAATCAACTAGTTAAGAGAGGTAGGAATCCAATGGCAATTCACATTCTGACTGTAGGTAAGCAATTGCTAACAGCTACTCAATCCAGTTGATAGTCTGAGCTAAAGAAAACCCATTTACATACTATTCAATAGCTGATTCAGTGACTCTATTCTCCTTAGGTCTAAGAATAGGATGCAGGCCAGTATTTGATATCGCAGGATTCAAAGCAGTTACTTCATATTGGGTTAATTTTTAAAGGTGATATAGTAGAAGACCAAAGGTTTGGAAAGTTTTCCTTTTGGGCCAAGCTTAATTGGAACAATAACTTCACCCCCTGCTACTAAAAGCACTGTAGAGTGCTTAGATGTATATTAGCTAGAGAACTAGTATAAAATTGATATAACAAGATTATGTAAATGAAATGACTTAATTTCCCTAAACAAATGCTGTGTGTTGTTTTGCTATTAATAATTCACTTATTACTAATTATTATTATGACTGTTTGAGGCCAGAAGCATCAGAAAGCTTTTTACGTGTCTTGAAGCAACTCCAGCTCCTCTGCCTGACAGTGTTAATATTGCAAAACAAATGAAATGCTAAAAATGTAAGGGAAGGCCAATCACAGCCCATAAGGACCACCTCTGACTAAACTGTATATCAGGTTTAAGTACCACTTTTCAAAGAATTACATCTGGACCACAAATTCTTGAGTGCTGCAAAAATGTCTCAATACCTTTATTCTCAATGACAGCAGCCAGACCATGGTTTCCATCTGGAGATAGCCTTTGCCTTGAAAATTCAGATCCCCACCACTGACACATTACCACCTAGGGAAATTAATCAGCTTGAAACAATGACTAGACAAGACCCCTTCTGTGAAAAACAACAACAACAACAACAACAACAACAACAACACCCATGCACACACACAAAGGTTCAAATTCATCCCTTACTCCGATGGCAACTAGACAGACTATCATTGTAATATACTGGGCTTTTGAGAAATCTTTGCAAAGCATTATAAAAATATGAATAAGAAAACCGGTGGTATTTTAATTGCACATTGGTTGGAAACTATACAAAACACCAACAGAAGCCAGGTTAATCTAAAAATTGGTACACCTGGGGAGAGGAATAGGGTACAAAAATCAAAAAGCATTAAAAACTGATTGGATTATGCTAATGTCTGAGAAACCGCTTCAGCTATTTGCATACAATGTATTAAAATATACATACTGTGAGAGACTTCTGATCTCAAAACAGCTTGCCTAAAGAAGATCAGTGAAACCAGGCGCAATCCAGTCAGATATAAGCACCCAGATCAATGAATTTCAACTAGAGGGATAACACACTTGTAAAAAACCATTCAGAATCCATATGCTTCCTTTATTCCTCACTCTCATCAACGTTGTTATCCTTCCTTTTAATATACCTATAAAGACCTTCCTTTTGGAGTAACTCTTGCTTGACAGGCCTGGAAGGCAGTTACTACAAATGTTTGTGAAGCCCATTTCAAAATGGATATGGTCTTGGTGTTTTTATTTCACACTGCGTCAAACACTTCTTCATGAAGTGACAATCTGTAATTTAAATAAATACATTAGAGCATGCTTGGAAGGAAATCTCATGAAGTTCAATGGACCTTCCTCCTATATAAAGTATGCACAGGCTTGATCTAGACATCATTGCACACCAACCAATCACTGTAAGTACTGCCTGTAGAACATGTCCATGTTATGTTCCCTATATTTCTGAGCTAGACTGGAAGATGTGGAGTTGGAGAATATCAAGAATCAATCCGTGCTATATCAAGAATCAGGGTAACTGTGGGTTTTAACTGGTTCAAGTCGCAGTACTGTGACATGAGATCCCCACCACTGAGGTTGGGATGAGGTTACAGCATTTGAATTTAGGGATTTGGGGTTAATTTCAAGCAAGACTATAAATGGCTAAACCTATATAGGAAATCCTCTGAGCAGCTAATTCTATGTGCCATAACAACCATGGATAGTATCTCACATTTAATAGTTTGGCTCACTACTAAAGCTTTCTAACAACAGTCCTTGAAAATAAAAGCTCAAATCCACTAAGGCAGTTACAAATCCATAACTACCTTTGTTATGTAACTATATATAGTGTCTCCAAGCCTGACCCCTCCAGTCCTCACTTACAGGGCAGCAGCTATTGCAAGCAACAAGGGGTCTGTTCCTCTGTTGGTTGGAAAAAACCTGACTGATATTTCCATCCCGTCTGTGAGCCTGTTGGGATAGCCACAAACAGGGTCTCTGTTGCAATTCCCCTTCACATCAGATATCCTTCATGGGAAGGGGGACTGGAAATATCAGTCAACTGCTTCTCAGTTGTTGCCCAGTGAGGACTGGGGGACTTTCACACTCTCTATATATGCCTCAAAGCAATGAATATATAGGGATCATGAATACAAACCAATCACCAAAGGTTAATTCTAGGTTACATATCTGTAACTGCCTTACTGAATTCCAGCCAAAATTTACCAATCTGGTTTAATTTGTATATTTACAATACCCTTCCTCAAGAATATCACATATTCATATGGAAGCTGAATGAAGTGTCTGAACTACCACTACTTTTAAACAAACAACTGTTTCAGATTAGGTTTGAAGAAATACATGGTTTGCTTCACATTTTATCAGATGTAATGCATACTTCCCAATTGAAAACACAAACTGACATTAAATTATTTATATGCATATCCTCCAATATACACATCTTGTACATAATTTCCTAACACATGCAGTAAGGAAAATCAGAAGAAATGTGTAGATGCATGCGTACAGCAGGAAACGAGTTTTATGGAGACTTCTTGCAATATTCATGCTTTTATATGCATTTGTCCTATTGTATACATTTTTGGCTTTCCCATTGCTTAACAAACCAGAAGCTAGGCATCCCAAATATACTCTTGTTTTTGCTAACCTGTTTTTGTTGATGACTTTTTGCTATAATATGGCATACAGCTTATTTTAAATAATACAGCTTATTTTAAATAAATAAATAAATAAATAAATAAATGCAGAATGCTATTGCATTACTTCTATTTTTTATCTAAAAGGAATTTTATCTCTTAAGATATGGACATAAAACATTTTATACAGATGAGAAAAAAATAAATGTAAATCTAGCATGTGTAGGTGTTTTGATAAAATTTTAATAACAAATCACAAATGTAAATTTGTGATTTTTTTTAATATTCCCGATGAAATAGCTGGGAAGATTAGACTTTGGTGATTCATAGTTTTGCCTTGAAGTCTGTTTGATTACTTTGTTAGAGTTCCATTAATACATTTATGCCTTTCATCTTTGCCTGCAAATTTTGTTTCTGTGTAGTCATAACTCTTGTCTGTCATTTTTTATTAACTGTTGCCTGTCCAATCTGTCTTGGACCATGCTTACATGTTGTCCAACCTTTCAACTATGCCTCCCTTTGTCTTCCTGGTCATACCGGTAATCCAGGGGCGGAGGAGAGGCAGGGGTGGAAGGAGAGAGGCAGGCCAGGAGGACGGAGGATAGACCATGCATGGAGGTATGGCTGGGAGGCTGGGGAAGCCATTGCCAGTGGGAACCAGGGTTGATTTGAATCTGTCTGGTTCCCACTTGGGCTGAATCGATTTATTTCTAAATAAATTGATTCAGCCCAAAAAACACCCCATTTTACCAACAGCCTTTCGATGGATAAAAATGGGTAAAAACCAATCCCCCCTTTCCAAATCACTTCAACGATTCGAATTAAGTGGGAACCATGGTGGTTTAAACTGAATCATTTGGAATCATGATCTGATTTAAACCACAGTGGGAACAAGGCCACAGAGTAAAAAAACAATAAAATAAAATTTCACCATAGTATTTTAAACCAGTGTAAACAAAATCATGCCTACACCTCAAACAAGACTGAAATCCATTACAAACCCAACCCTGGCAATGGATCAAAATGCCTGTGCCAAAATGCAGACTCTTTAAACTTTAAAGGTCCTGGGTTGCTTCCCCAATAGCAAGAATGAAACATAATTAGTTTTCATACCCTGGCAATAGTGTTTCAATCACGTCTTTGGGAAGCCATTTCCCCATGAATGGTTTGTTGCTGGCACATTCCTGGTTCTTCCCAGAATAATTCCTGGATGAGTACGACATCATCTGAAAGTCTTCTGCGCAATCTTGCGATTTAGCCAGGATTATGCCTTTTTCTCCTCCCTGTCTGATAGATTCTTTGTAGAATCTATAATTGTGTTCATTTTCCTTCATTCAGTTTCATTAGTGAAGCTGTTCAGGCCAGCTCTATATACATTTTTGAGAGATGTCCTTTGTACAAGAAGCAGAATCTCTGTAAACTGCTCAAGAACCATCATTAACTTTTCCTAGCCAGAATTTTTTTCAGTTTTATCTCCTTGCTTGCCCAAGATTACAGAAGTCTCAAAATAAAGCATGCTGAAAACATATGGGGATGTATGTGTCTCCATCCCACATACCAATGTTTGAGTGCTTTGTGCTGTGCAATTTCTCAACAGTTTCAAGTATTCTCTCATTTGCTTTGCAGCTGTAGTGGCTGAACACTAAAAAAAGCCTTATTTTTAGTTCAAAGCTGCACAGCAAATATTTTGACTATTCCCCCCACTTTAAAGCACCAGCACCAGCTATAGTCATGCAGGCAATATGGGGAATACAACAGGAAAACCATTGTTTTTGCAGAAAACAAATATTTCTAATCATTTGTGTTAAAAGCAGTAACAACTACAACAAGAACTAGATTCTAGGTAATATGGTGATCTTGTGCTTTTTAATCTTCAAGTTTGCTTCATCTTCTGGTTATACTTATTTCTCTAATAGTTTTGTTATGATGTGAAGAAAAAATGTATTGTCGTTGATGAAAATTACCCAGTATAGAATATTTCAGCATTCCTCCAATCTTGTAAATTGCATGTATACAAACAAGAACTTTCCCAAGTTACATTATACCACAATAAATGTAGTGTCATTATTAATCTGAGAATATCTTCCCTCAGGTTCATGTATCTGTTACTGGAATTTTATTTTCCCATCTTTCAAATCACAGACACAGGTTTTATCACTACAGCTTGGGACTAGAAATGTTTTGGATTTAGGAATACCTGTCTTTTTATATATGCACATAATGAGCTATCTTTTAATAATGCTGTGCATGTAACAAAGTTTGTATACATTGAACTATCAGAAAGCAAAGGTGTCACTTTCTCACCCACCAGTGAAAGACTCTGGTTTTTGGAATATTTTGGATTTTGGAATTCTGGATAAGGAAAAGTTGTATTCCCCAAATGGTCTTTTTACTACTTTTAACCCCACCTTACCCCTCCCCTATGTTTAAGTGATTCTTAAACATAAATGCCAGAAGATGCCCTTGTGTAATGACAATGCGTATATACAGCAGGGACTGTGATATCATAGTTACTATCAAATCAAGTGAATGCAAAAATGGGTGGTGGCCAGAGAGTCCTTCTAGTACCTCTGACTAAACTACAACCCCTGAGATTCCAAAGGATGTAGCCATAGCAGTTAAAGTGGAATCATAGTGTAGTGTGAAAGATTCCCTGGTTCTGAAGGTTCACAGGTGTTTTAAGAATTCTGTAAAAAGAACTAACTTAACCCAACAACCTCTCTTGCTCAGTACTATGCTATACTTTATTTTTTTTTCTTCTATGCTCAAGGTAGTGTCTCATCATGCTACATTTGTTCCTTTGGAAGTACATTCCACAGTCTTTTTCAGTCTCAGATTCCAATTTCTCCTACTGTAGATGGAGCATTTTCATATATATATATATATATATATATATATATATATATATATATATATATATATATAATTCACTGGCACATCCTATTAGATGTGTCAATGGCATATGATGCACCCCACTATTTTGTATTTTTGTAGCTGGTATTGTTGTTCTGGCCGAGCTGGGAATCAAACCCTGGTCTCCAGAGTCATAGTCCAGCCCTCAAACCACTACCCACACTGACACTGTTGCTGGTAGTATAGCATATTAAATGAAAAAAGTACATATACAGCTTTTTCTTCCTGTCCAAATAAGCAATGATGCACACGGAACATGGAGAGGTGGAATGAAGAGAAATACAAATGTCAGTGGTAGGATGCTGACAAGGAGATAACTTATCAGCCAAGTGAACTGCTAGATTACTTGACACTTGACAAATAAACAGCTTACAGATATCTTATCTGCATGATGTGTCCCGATGCACTGTTATGGAAGACACCCATTACAGATGCACCATTTCCAACTCAAGAGGCAACAATACTTTGTTTTTGGATTACTCAGTGCTGGCCCATTTTGGAGATACTGGTTCATGTGAAATCTAATTCCATGGGAACCAAATACTAGTTTACCATCTGAATGGATTGTACTGTGTTTCATGTCACAGAAAAACACAAGGCATCTGGCACTCTGCAATCAACTATGTCATGTTTATGAACAGATAATCTAGGGGAATTTGCCAGCAGGAACCCAGCAGAAGTTAAACAAATCAGCTTCAAAGTGGTGCTCTGACACAATGGTGTCACAACATGTATTTTCCCCTATTATTTTCTACTGGTTTGGTTCTGTCAAATCTTATTGGGAAGGAAGAGAGTTTGAAAACAATGGCTGTTTACAGAAAGAGTTCATAAATGATAGTGTTAATAAGTCATTAATTTATTTACTATAGGAAAAGACCAACAAAATGTGGGGAGGTAAAGGCAAACTGTGGTTTTGTCTATAACAGAAATGAAAGAAATTGACTCAAATTTTCTACCCTTCGGAAAAATAAGGTCAACACCAAACTCTCATCAATCCTGAAACAACTCTCAGAAACCGTAGTTAAGTCTCATCTGATGCAATTAAGCCTCATCTAATGCAACTCAGTCTCGACTAATTCCATTACAGAGATATTTAGCTATGTAGAGAGAAATGTAAGAATTCCCAAGACCATTATATTGATTCAGATGGCCTGGAAAAAAAGTGCAATTTGAAGAATGCCACTGTGGCAAGAAGGGAAAACTCTTTACATAAAATTGCACTCACTTGAGCCTTCATGGACCACTTAATTTGACTTAAAGTTGCTTTTATGTATAATCCTAGACCTCTTCAGGTCTTGTTTGGGGTACAAATGAATACATGATGGCACTGACTGGGATCACATATGCTAACCATGTCCAAGACCACCATGCATTCAGGGATCATTTTGCAATGGTATAGTTTCTGTTTCTTCCCGCCCCCCCAAAATGTGAAAATGAGCCATCTGTCGGGGATGCTTTGGTTGTGATTTCCTGTATGGCAGGAGGTTACGACTGGATGGCCCTTATGGTTTCTTCCAACTCTATGAGTTTATGATTCTGATTTTTGAAAACAACAATGTGAAATTGTTATAGGTTTTACACATTCTTGACAACTTTTGCAGTTTTGAACTGGGGGTTATTTCACAAGGTTTTGTGCAAAAAGGTCACTCCAACCCACAAATGGTTTTGCACATAAAACAGTGGGCTTTTTTGCTATTGCTGATCAAAACTAAAAGGAAATGAATTGCTGTCTTCTCTGGCCTTTTGAAGGGCTGACAAATGTTGTAGCAATTCAGCATTTTCAACAAGACACCACCCTTTCTTGCTGAAAATGAGAAGATATGAGAATGTTCCTTACATCTCTAGAGAACACACTAAAGAACACAAACAGAGGCCCAAATGTGCTTACTGTTCTGTTTGTATAATCTGGTGTACAAGTCAAAATGGACTTTGTATGCAGTAAAATGCATCCCCCACTCGTTCCAGGCCCCTTCCGTTCCGTGCTCATCCCGTGCCAGCAGCCCATGGTGCGATAAAGTTCTGTATTTGTTTTTCAAATATTTTTATTAACACATCATTTTTAAAAGGATAAAACTGCATAGAAGGGAAAGATTACTAAACATGCACACACATATTACTTTCATATCTAAACTAATGTAACTAAAGTAAATCAAATAAAACTACACAACTAAGAAAATACAACAGACATACTACAACACTAGGCAAATAGATGGTTTCCAACTCTCTGGCAAGTGGTTATAATTAATAATAATTCTACTTCATCTGACCTGAAACAGTAACATAATCTGGCTACTAAGTAAGTAATTATGTGTAAGTAAGTAATAATTACTAAGTAAGTCATTCTTCTCTGAAGATGCCAGCCACAGTTGCTGGCGAAACGTCAGGAATGAACTCTTCTAGAACATGGCCACATAGCCTGAAAAACCCACAAAAAGCTAATTGCGTGATTTCATTCTAATTATATTTGGAATCATAAAGCTGTCAGGAAAGCTTTCTTGATCAGAGCAAAGACTTATTTAACACACCATTTCTCCCTACTGCCAACCCTAACCCCTGACAATTGTATCCCTTTGACAGTCAAACCCCTGGATAAAGTGAAAAACATTTGCCTGGCAACAGAAAGAGAACAGAGAGGGAAGCGAACTAGCCTTATTAGAGAGAAATTATACAGCCTGAGAGCAGCCACCAAGAAAGCTCTCTCATGTGACTACCATGGTTGTGGCACTTAGCAAAAGACCTCCCTCAAAGATCTTAAGACTTGGGGTGCATCTGCATTGTAGAAATAAATGCAATTTGACACCACTTTAAGTATTATAGCTCCATCCTATAGAATCCTGGAATTTTCAGTTTCATAAGGTTGTTAGCCTTCTCTGCCAAAGAGGGCTGATGCTTCACAAAACTACAAATCCCAGGATTTTGTAGGACAGAGCCATTGCAGTTAAAGCGGAGTCCAACTGCATTATTTCTAGTCATCCCCCCCACCCCACCATCAGGCAGGCTCGTATTGGGAGATGTGGTCTTTTCTGTTAGTTCGAGATCAAGATTTATAGAGCTTTGTAAGTCATAACCAGCATTTTGAATTGTGCCTGGAAAAAACCCTGACAGTCACTGAAGTTGCTGTAACATGTGAGTTATTGTGTTCCCTTCAACTCTGCCCCAAACAGCAGTCTAGCCACAGTATTATGGTCCCACTGCAGTGTCTGAGTATTTTCTCAAGGCAGCCCCATGTAGAGTGTGTTACAGTGACCCACAAGAGAATCAGGAATGGCTACACCTCATCACTTTGTTCCATTGGGCCACAGGACTCTAGAGTCTGGAGTAGGAATTAATAGGTTAACTTTAAATAAAAAGACAAAAACAAAATTGCTTTACTTTCTACTATTTGTTTCCTGGTTTTCTCTAAGGAAATAAATCAAACCTTTCTCTTTGTATATGAGAAAATATCAGAGAACTAAACAGTGCTTGCTAAATCTTCAGTGGCTCCTACTCATCACTCACATGACTGGTAGACAGATGGCAGAAATAACACAAAAAGATTCTGATTGTCACTACAGCTGGCAGAAGTTAGGATGTAGTCACTCCATGTCTTAAAAAACTGTTTAGTGGGCAGTGGGAACTGTCTCTCTGTGACATGAGAAGGAAAACACACATCTGAGAAAATGGGAGAGTTAAGAAACCCTTTTTTGTCCAGGGCACACAGATAGGGTTGTCATATTCTAGTCCCCCAAATCTGGGCATCTAATTTAATCATACACTTTTTTATATTTATGCATATTGTTAATCTGCATCAGGATTATTCAAATTCAACACATTAACCATTGCACTTTTTCTACCATTATGTTTCAACTTCAGTACCAGTACCAAGCTAAGAGCTCTTTTTTTCCTTCTCTCCACCCCAACCGCTAGGCTCCAGCTGCCAACACAATCACTACACAACGCAAGGTCATCTCTGCTTGGCTCCTTTCCTTTTCCTTCTGGGTCTGTTGGTGGGACATGGGGAAGAAATGGAAGAATAAGGTGGCAATGCTATGCCTGCACAGTAGCAACCGGAGATAAGGTTATATTGACCAGGCAGGTAAGAACAGCGTGAAGTCACAATGGCCAGACAGGCAACAGGAGCATGAGATCACAATAGCCACTCTGCCCCCCTCCCCCCCATAGGCAGAATTTCTCTCTTAGAGAGATAACAAGAAGGTTATCTTGGAGGTCAGACTGTCTTTCTCTTGTTAAAGTGGCCACCAGTCTTTTGTTACTTAAATGGACAGCAGAATGTAGGAAGAGGAGTACCAAGGAAGGAGGTGAAAAGCTAAATCGAATTTTTAGTTCTGTCTAGAGTGCACCAGGGATGTGATTCTTCACTAATTTTCTTCTTGAAGGAAGCAAAGAATAATTTTAGCAATTTTCTTCCCACTGTAAGAAGCCTAGTGATGTTGTTGTTATATTTATTTTTGTCTTGCCTTCCTCTCAGAATTGGGATTCAAGGTGGCTTGCAGTTTAAAAGATCAATAGAGTTCAAAACATACAAAAAGTGAACATTAAACCAGAATTAAACTGGTCACAATATTAAAACACTTCCAATTACTAGTGAAAAGAATAGCATGCAATCAAAAAGGTTAAGATGCTGTTAAGAACAGTGCATTTTTAAACAATATATCATATGCAGCTCATTCTTTAAAGGGAAAAGTTTTCCCTTGACATGAATGTCTAGTCATAATCGACTATGGGGGACAGTGCTCATCTCCATGGTCATGTGGCCAGCATGACTGCACTGAACACTGTTACCTTCCTACTGAAGAGGCACCTATTTATCTACTTGCATTTCCATGTTTTTGGCAGAAGCTGGAACTAGTGATGGGAGCTCATCCCATCATGCAGCACTTGAGCCTTGGACTACCAACCTTCTGATCTTAAGATCGTCAGAATTGACATCTTAATCACTACATCAGTCTTTAACAAACAAAACAAACAGCTTCATTTATATACCGCTTCATACTGAACTAAGCGGTTTACAACTGTAAGCTAATTGCCCCCAACAATCTGGGTACTCATTTTAGCAACCTCAGAAGGATGCAAGCCTGAGTCAAGCTTATTATTATTATTATTATTATTATTATTAAACTTTATTTCTATAGCGCTGTAATTATACACAGCGCTGTACAAAGTCGATAAAATTAGGAGTAAATAAAAGCCTGCCCAAGGCGTACATTCTAAGATAATAGCAATTAAAAGAGGAATAGATAAAATTACCATATAGAAAAAAAAAAACAGATTAAAAACATCAAATATCAAACAAATCACATGACATCAAATATTGTCAGACAGCCAGATGACAATCACAAATTCCCTGAGAACGCTTCCCTAAACAATATGGTTTTCAGCTCTGTCTTAAAGCTGGTTAGGGAAGTGATGAGCCGTGCATGCAGAGGAAGAAGGTTCCAGGAATGAGGGGCAGCAAGAGAGAAGGGACGGATCCAGGATGGGGCAGAGAAGATCCTGGGTTGGGAGAGGAGACTTTGGCTACCAGAGCGGAGAGTGCGAGCAGGGATGTAGGGAGAGAGAAGATCAGTTAAATAAAGAGGGGCCAGCCCATGCAGGGCTTTAAAGGTGAGTAGCAGAAGTTTGTACCTGATGCGGAAAGGAAAAGGGAGTCAGTGAAGGGAAGACAACAGAGGGGAGACATGATCATAACGGCGAGCGAGTGAAATAATGCGTGCAGCTGAATGCTGAACAGAAATTAATGGGTGGAGATGAGAGAGGGGAAGCCCTGCCAGGAGGAGGTTACAATAGTCTAGTCGTGAGACCACTAGGGCATGGACCAGTGTTTTTGCGGTAGAAGCTGAGAGATATGGACGGATTTTGGTGATATTATAGAGAAAAAATCTACAGACTTTGGCTGTAGTCTGGATCTGAGGGATAAATGACAAAGAGGAGTCAAAGATGAAACCAAGACTACGGGCTTCCTGGACCGGCGGGATCGAGATGTTATTGACGGAGATAGAAAAGGAATAGTGAAGGGTGGGCTTAGGAGGGAAAACAAGAAGCTCGGTCTTGGACATATTGAGCTTCAGACACCGATGGTGCATCCAGTGGGAGACAGCTGTTAAACAGGATGACACTTGCTGCTCTAACTCTGGTGAAAGATTAGGGGTGGAAAGGTACAGCTGGGTATCATCGGCGTACAGATGGTAGGAGAAACCAAAAGAACTGATAAGTTTGCCAAGGGAGAGTGTGTATAGAGAGAACAGAAGGGGACCCAAAACAGAGCCCTGAGGAACTCCAACAGATAAGGGGACAGAAGACGAGGTTTGACCACCCGAGACCACTGAAAAAGATCGACCTGACAAGTAAGATGTGAACCAATCGAGAACAAGGCCCAAGAAACCAAGGTCAGAGAGTACATCTATTAGAAGACAGTGGTCCACGGTGTCGAAGGCCGCAGACAGATCGAGTAGGACAAGGATAGAATAAAGGCCATTCGCCTTGGCCCGCAAAAGATCATTTGAGATCTTAGTAAGGGCTGTCTCTGTGGAGTGCCGTGGGCGAAAACCACACTGGAAGGGATCCAGAATGGAGTTGGTTTCAAGAAACTCTAGACAGCGTGAATAGACAACTCGTTCCAACACCTTAGAGAGAAAAGGAAGAAGAGAGATTGGACGATAGCTAGCCAAGGAAGAGGGGTCGAGAGATGTTTTTTTCAGGATAGGGGAAACTAAGGCATGTTTGAAGACTGAGGGGAAGGAACCCGAAGAGAGAAAGAGATTAAAGATATAGAGGAGGGAGGGTAACAAAGAGGGGGCTATAGAGATTAGAAGACGAGAAGGAAGTGAGTCAAGAGAGCAGGTGGTGGGTTTTGATGAGTTCAACAGCGAAGAGAGTACTTCCAAAGAAACAGGAGGAAACACAGAGAGTTTATTAGTAGGAGGGGTGAGGAGATTAATGGCGGGAGCCAAATCATGAGGAGTTAACTCAGAACGAATGGTAGTGATCTTTGTAATGAAGAAATTGGCAAAGTCGGAGGGAGAAAATAATGGAGAGACGGAGGGAGGAGAGGGTTTTAACAGTGTGTTGAAACAGGAGAACAAGCGCTGCGGGCGCCTCTCGTTGGCGCAGATCAATGATTTGAAGTAGTCTTGTTTTGCCATCGACAGGGCGTGTGAAAAGGATAAAAGAATGAACTTAAAATGGATAAAGTCGGCCCACTCCCTGGACTTTCTCCAGAGACGTTCGGCTGCTCGGGAGCAGGACCGGAGAAATCTAACAATGGGAGTGATCCAGGGCTGAGGCCTAGTCGTAGAGGAAGAGGAAGACACGCGCATAGATACTGGGGCAAAGCTGTCAAGAGTTGAGGAGAGAGTAGAGTTCAGTAAAGACATAGCTGAGTCAGCAGAGTCCCCAAGATTGAGAGAAGTGAAGGATGAATCCAAGGACTGAGTGAGATGGTTAAGGTTAAGAGAATGAAGATCGCGGAACTGACGGATGACAGTATGACGGGGAGGAGGGATGTAGGTAAGAGTAAAGGAAAGTAGGTGATGGTCCGATAATGGGAAATCAGAAGCCAAGTAGTCAGACATGACACACTTGGAGGGGAGAACTAAGTCGAGACAGTGACCAAGGGAATGGGTTGGAGAGTTGGAATGGGGTTGGAGACCGAAGGAAGCTAAGAGAGAGCTGAAGCGAGAGGTTGAGGAATTCTGGGGATCGTCGAGGTGGATGTTAAAGTCACCTAAAATCAGGGAGGGGACAGTATCTGAAAGAAAAAATGTCAACTAAGATTCAAAATCTGTGAAAAACTGAGACGCTGAACCAGGAGGACGATAGATGATGGCAACCCGAAGTTGCAGAGGAAAAAAGAGTCTAATGGAGTGTAATTCAAATGAGGAGAAGGAATAACTGGGGGGAGGAGAGAGAACCTGAAACTGGCAGGACTTTGACACTAAGATGCCGACTCCTCCACGACCCTCAGGGCGGCCAGTGTGGGTAAAAGAGAGACCGCCAAGAGAAAGGGCAGCAGAGGTAGCGGTATCGTGGGCCGGAAGCCAGGTTTCAGTGAGGGTAAGAAGATTAAATGATTGAGATAGAAAAAGATCATGGATTGCCGCTGCTTTTGGGGCAGCGGAGCGGCAATTCCAGAGAGCGCAAGAGAATGGTAGTTGGGAGATAGGGAGGGGGCGGATAGGGATGAGATAAGGAGAGGGAGAGGTGCGAGGAGCCATGGAGAAGAGAGGTTTGGGTGACAAACAGATGGCAGGAGAAAATGTAGAAAAGAGAAAAGCAGAAAAATAAAGATACAATCCAACAGTGCTGGATGGGATGGGGTGACGATCCCAAGACATGAGGGAGTTGACGGAGGAGAAGGGTAGCTATGGGAGCTTCCGGATGTCTGAGGGGTTACTGCCCCGCCTCTCTCTCTGCTGAGCTGGAGCTGTTGCTGCTACTTCCAAGGAGTCCCAGAACAGTGGGAAAAGGGAGGGAAGGTCAGCATTCAGCAGAGGTTCCTCTCAGGAGGCAGGCTGGCTGGTGTCCACAAGGGAGGAGAAGGCTGAGACAGTACCCTTTTGAGGGGAAAGGCAGGCCCCACCTCTCTCTCTCTGCTGAGCTGGAGATGCTGCTGCTACTTCCAAGGAGCCCCAGAACAGTGGGAAGATGGAAGGAAGGTCAGCATTCAGTAGAGGTTCCTCTCAGGAGGCAGGCTAGCTGGTGTTCACAAGGGAGGAGAAGGCTGAGACAGTGCTCTTTTAAGGGGAAAGGCAGGCCCCACCTCTTTCTCTGCTGAGCTGGAGATGCTGCTGCTACTTCCAAGGAGCCCTTGGAAGCTTGAGCCCTTTTGCTAATATTGAACTTGCAACATTGCGGTTTTGAGTGAGTGGCTGCAGTACAGGCATTTAAGCACTGCACCCTCAGGGCTCATTGGAAACTTTCTGTGTTAAAAGCATGTCAGGTTTGCCTGCCAATGGAAGGACAAAATAAAGGGAGTCATTCTAGCCTCTGTGGCAAGGGAGAGATGTGTTTTCAACAGCTATCATTCATTAGGATTGCATAATACAACATATACATTTAGAAATTGAAACACCAACACAGGTAGTCGTCTTAACAGCGACATCAGGTCTTTTGCTTTTCATTCACCAGATTCAAGCTCAGAAACAAAAGGCTTTTCCTACAACTCCCAAAAAGTGTTCTGTTACTTCTGTTTTAGGGAGCAAAATTACAGAATGCCTTGGCATTTCTGTTCAACACTAATATCCTTGAAACACAATTGAATTTCCCTCTGAGACTTGCCAAATAGTTAATAGTCTTCTCTTTTCTTGGTTGAGAGGCCTGAAGTGAGACTAAAGGCAAACTGGAAAAGTTCTGAGGATCTGATCATCTTGTCTCCCATGGTTCACCTTAACATGGCAATTAGTCTGCCACCTTTTGATTCCCTCTCCCTCTTCCCGCCAGCTTTCCAAACAATGCCTGCCCTGAATTGCTCCCAAGCACACCAGCCACTTAGCTGAACTTACAATAGGTATTTTCTTTGCCCCCAAAGGAACAGAAGTCAGATCAGTTGACTGTTTGGAATGTATAATTATCAGCCATTAGCTAAAGAAAAGGAGCAAGAGTGATGTTCATGAAGGATTTCCCAAAGTCATTTCTTTTCAATCCTTGATTTAAAAAAATCTGGCAGAAAAGAAGGGAAAGTGTGGGTGCATACAACACAGAAAAACAGATACACACAATATGCTGGGTGAAGAGAGCATGTGACAGTAAGGGGATAAATTTCCAACTGTGGTGGGGGGTGGAAGGTACTTTTCTAGTAGTCCAATTATTAAATACGACTCTTGTTTTCTACCTTCGAACCGCAGCATTAAACCTTTCCTCACAATGTACCACTGTATTTCATTCGATACTAGTTGAGCAGTCCAATTAAAAAAATGAGGAGTCCGTCTAAACTGTTTTGTTTTATTTCTTGGTCCAGTGATGTCAAAAGAAAAGGAAAAGACAGTCATTATCCAAATTTAGAGATAAAGTTCCCACTGTTCTGTTGAGAAAAACCACCCAGATTATTGATTTAAAGGAAAACTAATGTTGGTCAACTGGAAACAACCCCTATTTAACTGTTTTGTGATTATTCAACTGGCACTTCCTCACTTGCAAACTTTTTTATTTTTCTCATCATTCTTGCAAAAATCATTTATTCAGCACCAAGAATCTCATCAGAAACATGCAACTGTTACAAAGCCACAGCTGATTTTATCTTTTTGTTTTCTCACATACCTATCTATGCTGAATAAGCATACTGGATTCATTCAGCCATCTGCCTCCCCTAAATGTTTTTCTTTCTTTTCTTTTTTAATACATGAGTCAACCATTAGGAAATACATCACCTATCTTGAATTAGAGCTAGAAAATTTACACAGACACTATGAACATAACTCAGTTTTTCAGCTTCTTCTTTTGGCCAAACACATTTCCAGGGATCCTTCAGAATACTGTCACAACATTTTTTTCTCTTCTATGTAGGAATCCTGTATATTTGTACAAATTCTAGAAAACAGTATAAATTGTGTGCATTCTGAACAAGAAAAACTCACCTGGATTTTGGCACAGGAAAAACTACAGTACTTTTCGTATATATGTTTTCTTTGCAAAATACATTTGCTCAGGTATCAGTATATAGTTTCCATGAAATATCCATTTACTGCCCCAAAAGCTATTTTCTGCACAGAAAAAGCACATATATTTCTGGACAAATGAACTTTTACAGTGAATTCATGAAGAGTGAAAAATCCTGTAACTTGTCTCCTTCTCTTATGCAGGGCAGGTTGGGTGTTAAAATATCCTCCTCTTTTCTTCCTTCCTTCCTTCTTTCCTTTTTTGTTTTGTTTTGGTTGTCAATGATGTAAACATTAAAGAGTATTTTTCACATCCTTGAACCCTAATAAATCTGAGGAGTACAGACTGAACCAAGGGACTCAAGGCTTACCAAATGCCACAACACTCCCCCAAAATCATCTTATGAATACCAAAAAGAGAGACAGAAGCCATTGTTAAAAACTGGGATATCTCCTGGGAGTCTCCCTTCACTAAGAGCTGCTGCTGCTGCTGCTTATTACAGTCAGTCCTGCATATCCATGGAGTTTTTTATCCATGGATTCAAGCACCCACAGTTTGAAAATAATTTAAAAATACATAAAATTTCAAAAAGCAAAACTTAATTTGGCCATTAAAGGCACACAATTGTACTGTGTCATTTTATTTAATGGGAATTGAGCATCCACGGATTTTGGTATCCATGGGGAATTCTGGAAACAAACCCAAGTGGATACCAAGATCCCACTGGATTATTATTATTATTATTATTATTATTATTATCATCATTATTATTTCTTAACTGCTTCTCCCCACAGATCAAGGCAGGGAACAATAACAATTAACAAAGACATGACATTGGTTAAAGCACAGATACTCCTGGGGACAAAATCTAATTTGCTGATAGGATAAGGATCCACTGATCCTCCACTGGTCCATAACAGAACAGGTGGATCTGCTGATCCTCAGCCTCAGATGTTGCCTAGCTATTTCATCAACCACCTAACCAGTCTTCTTGTGGATAGACACACTTCTCTTTCAGTCATCTTGTCCTGGACCCTGAATCTAATGCAAACATTCCTTCTAAACTGGACAGCACCTACTTTTGATTATAATCCTAGCAACTCATAAATTGGCAGGAGCAAGATACCAATGTGACACTGATGAAACTGAAAGATGTGTCTAACCATCTCTCCAAGCTTCCCCCCAGCATGCTCAGAAAGTAGTATTGTGGGTAGCAGTATGACTTTTCTGCAAAGTAAGTGAAGTGGTTTCATATGGATTTGCAAAATTTAAGTCTTAGATAGGATTAATAAATCTGCAATAATTGTTTATCTTTCTACTCACACAACATATACTAGAATTTCTGACATGGACTACTAGCAGCAAGTTTGTCATGTTGTGACTCAAACCATATTAAACATGAAACTTGGGGATGTTAGCATTTGGGACCACATGCACAGGACGGGTTGAGGAGTTGTGGCCCCCAAAATAACTTTTCAAATATACACAGGTCAACTTATATTAAGATATATTCATAGCTCACCTCATATTATATTCTTCCCCTCCTTTCACCATCTTCTTTGAATGTGTGTTTTAAAAATCTGATAAAAATATTTGCTTAACTAATAATCTCATTATTGAAATTCAAGCTATAAGAAAGAAATGGCAACTGAGCCAGTGGCTCATCTATGCTGAATGCTCATCAATAAACAAAGCTACAAGGGGAAAAAATCTGGTGCAAAAATTGTAGACAGTACACCATAAAACAAACCAAAAATATCAAATCCTTTGAACTTCAAAATAAACCAAAATTGTAGGCAAGATATGCCTCTTGAAGCCGAGGGTCCAACTATTTTTATGACAGTTTCACTTTTTTTTTTTTCTTTTAAGAAGAATGTCAAAACAAAACCAATGCCTTAGACTTAGATGGATGAGGTAAGAATACACTACAAGAAATGGCTTAAACTCTCAGAGGAACATCTTCAAGAAATGATAGCGAGTGTTTTCAGGTTCTGAAAGAAAGGTGAGCACTGAGATAAAGCTTTCCAGCAACCATTATTTACCGGTATCGTCCACAGTACTTTTCTTGTTAATGATACATTTCAAATCAACATCTCTATAATACCTCTATTTTTAAAAAAATCAAGCTTACTTTACTGGATTGCAGCAAAGAAAACCATCCTAAGAGAATTTCAAAGCATCTTCAGCAAACATCTTTATCTTAAGCAATCAAAACTAAATTTCTTTGTTTGTGGCTGATTTTAATGACTTTTCCCTTTAATTTCTCGATCTCCTTTTTAATCTTGTTTGTATTACACTGTAACAAAAACAAAACTCAGCACAGTGTGGAGGGAGCCCCCGCCCATTTAATTCATACACTGCCAAACACAGGGACAAACTTCATGTGGTGTTGGCTACATGGCAGAGAGCTACACTTACATGTTCTCACCAGCAAAAGGGAAAGGGAGAGAAGGAGGGAGAGAGAGAGAGATTGTTTGATAATGACAAACCTTCCCACCTCCATTTTACATCTGGGTCCAAATTTCAGAAATGGGGAAGATGAGAAGATTTAACTGCAATCTTCTCCCAGTGATCTTGCAGTAAGAAAGAAGGACATGAGAGGAGAGTAAGGCATTTTGTGTTGTTCTTTTTCCCCCCCAGGGTGATCAGATTTCTGGAAGCTGTGAAACAACAAATTAATGGGCTTCCAGAGCCTAATAATACTGGGAAAGAATGGGGTGACAACACTATTTGTTTGTTTCTCAGTTCTACTCCCCTCCCCAACCCATCCAAGAACCATTTGTTTGGCTAGTTGAAATTCTGACAGTGAAAAAGAAGGAGATCATCCCTAAGAGATGTGGGATGGGATGTGGTAGGTTCACTGAAAAGTGTCAGTGGCACTAGACACTCAAGACAGGCTGTAAAGGTAGTCTCTGGGAACTACAGACAGCTTTTGTATTACCCATCCATAGCCTAACCCAAAATTGGATGCTTAACACAACTCAGGATCCAAAGGAGGGTGGACAACACAAATGTGGCTCTCCTAGTTCATACTGTTCATCAAGACACCATGTGGGACATTATGTTGTCCTGAAAAAACAACTGTAACCAAGGCAGTGGTAAATGGAGATATATACACACACAAGCACACGCCTTCTCCAACTAGAAGTGTTTTCTCTTGCACAAGAACCCTCCAGACCCAGTAGCAGTATTACTTCAATGCTATACTACATATAAAGGAAAGAGATTGATCCTGATCCACATGGCCCCTAGCTGTATGTATATTTTACATACATGCTTAACTTATAAATGGTACCTTAAAAATAAAACTTAAGAGCTCAACTAGTCTGTTAACAAATGGTCCAATATGCATTCTTAGACACCCCCTTTAAGAAAGTTAACATGATGCTAGTTTCGATGTTCTGGAATCCAAAATTTACCAAACTCAAAGTAAGTTTTATGACAATTACTGCCATTAGAAGCTGGATTCTGACATGTTAAGTTCAAGGTTATCCAAAAACTATCAAACTATCAGTCCAGATGGCAACCGTTTGAACTAAGCTCTAAGTAACCATGTAATTATCCTTTTCTCCATATTCATCAAGGTTACCCTATCAGTCAATGGAATTTAATTCCAAAGAAGGTACATGAAACTATCCAAAAGCAAGACTGCCATCTGTTTTAGTAATGCTGTGTGATCCTGACCACTTCAGAAAGCAGTTTCAAAATCCCAAACAGCCTTTACTTTCCTTCACAAATATTCTAGATGTGATGAAAGACTCACTGAAGCACTGAAAAAAAAAGAGGGGGGTGAGGGGAAGAGAAGGGAAGGAAAAAAAGAAAAAAAAGGGGGGGACGGAAAGGAAAGGAAACAAGACCCACCATGGGCAGGGAGTGTCTGCTACAGCAGCATACTGAAGTGGGATTCAAAAGGGTCAAAGAATGGGACAATCCAATTAGCCGGGCCAGTTATGTCATTGGGTACATCCATGTGCATGCACACACACATGCACACAGAAAGAACTTAGCTGCAGTACTCACTTTGTTGAACCCCTGCACTGCCCTTTGTCAATACATTACTTTCTGATTGCTGGCTAACCCTAATAAACTGAGCTTTATGGTATATACTGCTGCTGGGTTTTTTGGAGGGAGGTACATGTGTAAGAACAGCATGACGTAGTGGTTTGAGTGTTGGACTATCACTCTGAAGACCAGGGTTCAATTCCCCGCTCAACTATGAAACCCACTGGGTGTCCTTGGGCAAATCACACTCTCTCAACCTCAGGGAAAGGCAATGGCAAACCTGAACAACTCTTGCCAAGAAAACCCCATGATAGATTCAACTTAGGGTTACCATAAGTTGGAAATGACTTGAAGGCACAACAACAACAACAACAACAACAACAGCAACAACAACATGTATGTATATGTCAGAACTTGAAAAAAGTTACATTTTTGGATCACAGTTCTCACAATCCTAGTGGATTCTTCAAGTTTTGGTCCAAAAACCTTAGCTGTGGTGTATGCATGTCTGCCTTTCCAAACTCTCCTTGAGAATGTGGCTATGGTGGCTTTTGTGATGAGTGCCAGGATTGCAGAAGTTACCACTCCATCACCAAGCTACTGGCTCCAATGATGCTGTTCTAAATTGAACTATTACAGTTGGCCCTTCATATCCACAGATCCTGCATCCACAGATTCAACCAACCACAGTTCAAAAATATTCATTAAAAAAATCCAAAAAGCAAACCTTGATTTTGCCATTTTATATAAGGAATATTTTATTACCCTATTGTATTTAATGGGACCAATCCACATATTTTGGTTTCAGGACTCCTGAAAACAAACCTCATCAGATACCAAGGGCCCTCTATACTAGTTATTTACATGTTTCATTCACCTTACCCATGATTTTGACTGCACTGTTTTCACAGCTATCAACTTATACATTTGACTTTCACTGCATACTCAACCTACTAAGCTCACTGCTCAAACAGAACACTACAAGAAGAATTTTCCACAATGTCTTTCTTTTCTTTTCTTTAAAGAGAACAGGACTGAGCACAGCTCAGGGTGGCTCTTCAGTCTTGAGAAGAAAGGAGCAGTGCAATCCCTCAACAAGCACAGGGAATCTCCGTAACTCAAGTGAGATAATTTAATGTATTCTCAGTAAGCCTGTACCTGTGTTAGCAATAGGAATTCACGAGCATATGACAATTCCTAAGCACTGGAGTGCAGCTTTGGTGCAGCTTCTGGACTCTTAGGGCCCATGCATCATTTAAACAGCATACCTTCAAAGAGACCCAAAGCAGCTTTATTTTGGCAGTCTGTAACAGGCCAAAGTCTTCTTCCACAAACTAGGGACTTTTCTCCCACAATTTTTTTTTTGCAAGAAAGCCTCAAAATGTAAGCAAGCACTGAAAGTGCATGGAAAAATCAGTGAAAATGTCTAACAACTTTCATAATCTTGTGCAGTAACAAGTAATTTTTTTAAAAGAAATATTTGTTCTTGCATGTGAGAATGAAATAGGAAACCGTTTACTTCCCTAAATAGTCATGTAAAGACGAATGGATCCCAAAGGTCAGCTAGTGCCATGTCCTTCCAAGAGAGCGCACAGCACTACCTGTGCCTTTTAAGACTGTTTCACAATACTGCACCAATACTTTGGAAGGCAAGAACAGTTCATTAATTTGTACAAGGAAGGAAATTATTTCCGGCATTAGGTTACAATGGATAAACATGAAAACAGCCACATGGCAGGTTGTTCATTCATCTAACATATCCTTAAACTTGTAAGCAGTCCCTTGACTGAAGAACGGTACACTCCTTCTATCTGGGATGGTCGTCCTCTTCCACCGAGCATGCAGCTTTGGGAGGGATGCACATGGAGTGGTGAGGGAGGAAGGGGACACCCGCCTAGCCAGCCAGATCAGCCGAATCAACCCTGGCAATCAATGGGGTGACAGATGTCGCAGCCAGATCGCCCTCACATCTGTAAGCAGTCCCTAATGTAACATAGTATTCTCTTCCGTCCAGTTTCATGCTGCGTTCATTTTTCCTACATGATCAATAGCTATGGTTCCCAAAATGTATATGAGCCAGCCTTAGCACACTGAGATGCAAATGAGAAAGAGCAATATCCACCCATATCTGTTAGTATGTGTTTGAATGGGCCTTCAGCATCAAAATCTGAGGTGCACAATGTATGTCCGCTATTGTGCTTTTGCTAAGTGATCACACAAGGGCATGTGATTTTTTTTAATAGACTGCTATCAAAATGATCAAAAACAGGCTGTTGGTTTAACAGTTAACTGGCAACATTTTAAAAAATGACCTTGCCACCCATAGTAAAAACACTACCTTGTTTGCACAGCATATATCTCCTTTAAAATGCAAAGAGGAGATCCTACTCTTATGAGAAAACAAGAAAACATTTTTGTCTCCAAAATGTCAAAAAAAAAGGGCAATTTGCCTTCTTGTTCTAAATCAGAGTGATTTATCAGAAGACATATAGTGATTATAGCCACTAGCTCACAGAGGAAGAAGCCTGCTGCAAGTATCAAGAACTTCTTGTTCAATTTTGATGCGCTGTCTCAGAATCACACATCTTCACTCATAGGTGGGTTCTTGGAAGTAATGAACTGTTTGTTGTTGTGTGCATTCAAGTCATTTCTGATTTATGGTGACCCTAAGGTCACCATAATCATGGGGTTTTCTTGAGAAGATTTGGTCAGAGGAGGTTTGCCATTGCCTTCCCCTGAGCCCAGTGTCACACAGTGGGTTTCATGGCCAAGCAGGGAATTTAATCCTGGCCTCCAGAGTTGTAGTCTAACACTCAAAACACTATGCCACACTGGCAGTGAAAATAGTGCAATGTTATTGGTGAATCCTCTCATATGTTTTCTAACTCTGTGAGATTAAAGCTTTATACAAAATGTCTACTGCCACTAACTGTTTGTAATAGCAAAGGCTGCAACCTTCCCTAAACATTTAGCCTCTGTTTTTAAGATGTATTTTCTGATGCTTGGGTCACAGCTAAGAGCTATTGATAGAACAATGTATTTTGAATTTACTCAATCATTTAAAACCATGTCATTTGCTAACATCCTTTCCCACTCAATTTATGAACTGTATGATTTATCAAGATTTTTTCAGAGGAAGTGTGCCATTGCCTTCCCCTGGGGCTGAGAGAATATGACATGCCCAATATCACACAGTGAGTTTCATGGTCAAGCTGGAAATCAAACCCTGGTTTCCAGAGTCATAGTCCAACACTCAAACCACTATATCAAGCTGGCTCCAGTAACCAACAAACGAGGAGGTGGACCTGTTTAGAAAGGAGTGAAACCTATGAATGTCTCATAAAGGCTAAGCATGATGATACCTGACAGGTTGGAAGGACAAGCAGTAGAATGTATTGCATGTGTGGGGTTCAGGCAAAAACCTCAATTGTTTTTAGTGTGGTTTATTGTTCAGGTTAAGAAGGCAATACTTTGATTTTGAGCCTGTCTTTGCCAAGACACAACTCTGACATCTGATAATTTTAATTGGAGTTTTCATGGTGTGGAATCTCATGTTGACTGCCCTCTCATGGTCCAATTTATATGCGCTTCAAGAAGTGATCTAAGGATTAAATTTACACCACTTGAAAAACTGTCAACACTTCCAGTCATGGTGAAGACTGGAAAGAACTGATAATTTTTTGGAGACTTGGGGTAATTCAGACAGTGGAAATAGACCTGGTAGAATGTGGGTTGAATCTTAGTTGTTCACCTGCATTTCAAATGCACCTGAGTAAGTTTGGTGGGCTGCCAAAAAGTTCACTTTAACCTGTTATAATCGATCTTGAGTTTTTTGTTTTTTCAAGTTTTCCTAAAAGATTCACATTGTCAGCTGTATGAATAACCAATGAGAATAGACCCAAAATAAACCAGGATAAAACTCTGAATGCCTTGAATATGTTTCAAATACATCTGCATTATCGACACCATCTTTATTTGCAAAGCTGACAGGTGTGAGTAACAGAATATGGAGAGGTGCACACAGATGTGGTTCGTATAAAAAAATAGCATAAACAGGAATATATTAGTGAGATTATTTGCATACACACTCTAAAAACAACAACATCTGAATAACTGTAAAGATGGGGCCAATTGTCAATATTATGTTTCGATGATATACGCAATGCAGAATGAAAATGTCCTTTAATTGATTAGCTTTTGAATTATTCAACTAAGATCTGTACCATTGAAGGTTTATGTGTTTATGTTTGATTGTATGGATTGCTTTGTTGTACACCACCCTGATTTCTAGAAGGGCGGTATAGAAATAAAATGTTATTATTATTATATTATTCACTTTGTTTCTCTCTCTGAGAATTTTCTGCTCTTCATTTAAAGTATTTTTCTACATTATTTATTTAACTTTTGCTCCTACTACACTCCCCAAATAATTAAATAATTGAATACAATGACACTATCTATCTATCTATCTATCTATCTATCTATCTATCTATCTATCTATCTATCTATCTATCTATAATTCAACACGAGAATATATAGACAGATAATCAAGTGTAAGATAAATACAGTGCACCCACGTCATACATGGGTGCATTAGATGCTGCTTTCAGCATACGCTGAAAGCAGTGCTGCTTCTTCCAGTGCCGTGTGCCAGAAAAAACAATGGTGCACGCGCCCATAGCGCATGCGTACTGCTGGCATCACGCACCGCTGTGAACACAACACAAGACCCATTACTTTCTATGGGGCTCGAGCATACACATTTTTTGTTTTACGCAGGGGGGTCCAGAATGGATCCCCTGCATAAAACAAGGGCACACTGTATGAAGATTTGTATATATGCGTATTTTGTTAAATGGATTGTTACTAAAAAAAACCAAATGGGAAAATTTTAAAATTTTCACAAAAGATGTGTAGGATAATAGTTGGCAAGAACACAATATATGAATGAGAAACTGAAACATAAAGGAACGACTAACACTGAGCTGGCCGAAAGTGTTTTAATGGTTTGTAGAATATTACAACAATGAAATTATAAGATGGATGTATGGGATTAATAATGAAATACCAGCCTAGGTTGTATACCTTTAATATATACCTATTTTATGTATTTTGAGAAAATACTATCTATCTATCTAGATAGATAGATAGATAGATAGATCGTATTTGCTTCTGTTTTTAATAAAAAATATTTAAAACAAAACAAAACAAATGGTCAACTTTTTTTTAAGCAGACCTGATAACTTCCTCAAGAACTCAGGAGTGCCCTATGACCTTCAACATATTTCTACTAAGAAGCCAGTTGACTCATCTTGTCAGTATTGGCACAAGTAAGGGTTTTTCTAACCCTGCTGCCTTTGAGCTCTGTTGTATTCATTTATCATGCATACTGTTAAATACTTAAGCCTTGAATTATGCAATGTTTAGTGTAAGCAGTTTTGCTGACGCATTACTTTGTTGGCATGCCATTAAACAGCATCTAGAAAGTATTTTTTTTCTAACCCCCCTCCTCTTCCCAAAACCTAGGTTGTGCTCCATTAAGCCAAATCCAACTGCAAACACAGAAAAAAAGTAACTTCCCCCACAGGATGTTTATGAAATTCTCTCCATCCCAATTTCATTCCAGATTTTGATGGTAATGGTTTCTAGAATGGCACCCATGGCCTATCAATTGTACATTTTTCAGTTTGGATTTCTAGATTTTGATGCAATTTCCAGTTCTAACATCCTCCTTTCATACTGACAGACTGTACAGTGTACAGTAATTAAATCATGGTGGAAAAAATTAATCTTACACTGTGATCTATGCACATGCAACTCCATAACATGCAGACCATATAGAAGAAAGATGGCGTACTATTTTCCTCTTACAATCAAATCCTCACTGAGCCATGAAGCTCTCTGGCCTTGGACCGGCCCAATCTACCTCATAGGGCTGTTTTGAGGATAAAACGTGGGAGAGAAGGACTATGTGTGCCACCTTGAGCTCTAAGGAAGGAAGGAAGGATGCAAAAGTAATGAAAAAATATAATTTATTTCAAAATCTAAAGTTAAATTCTAAACATAAAGGTGTTTTGTTTTTTTTACTTCACTGTCCTTCAGCTGTGTTTTTTTCTTGCAGCAAGGAAAACTACTTGAAGATTCTACATGAGGTTTAAAGGAATGAAAAGAGGTAACCTTAATATATAGGATAAAGTTACTAAAGTAGAAGCAACTTCAATATAAAATGACTTTCAAAATTGTTCTTTATTTTCAGCTATCAAATTGGAACCTAAATATATATCATAATTATACTCTGAAGAGTGCCATACCACATTGAGACATCTGTCAAGGATGCAGTGTTTTTAGTCTGACTGACAACACTTGCAGTAATTGCTCACATGGCACTATCTGTACACAGAGGTTGGAATGCAAATCTGAGCCACATCACTGTAACATTAAAAATAACAAATGTCAAATAGTTACTTTAGGGGGGTAAAGTTACTTTAGGGGGACATTGTATTAGAATTTGGGATTAGTATTTCAAAACAAAAAAATCAAATCAGCATGCTACAAACAGGATGCCACATTCTGAACACCTATTCCAATATCATGATAAGTTCAACTTATGGTCGTCATAATTCAGACATGACTTGAAGGCACACAACACACACACACACACACACACACACACACACCTTCACTGTACTTGAAAGTCTGCACCTTCCCTTCCTGGACCTTTACAATGCTCTAGTTTGCAGAACTTCCCATAAATAGTTCACCATTTGTACTGTTTTGCTGTAAGTCCACTAAATCCATTACTTTCACCTTCTCGAGTAGACCAAAAAATGGTATGCTCAGTTTTTTATGGGGTTTTCAGCTATGTGGCTGTGTTCTAGAAGAGTTTATTCCTGACGTTTTGCCAGCATCTGTGGCTGGCATCTTGACTCCGGAAACCCACAAAAAAGCTATGGATTCCAGCTGTGAAGCCTTTGACTTCACAATGATATGGACACCTTGGCGAGCAAATTTTCCAAACTTTGGCCTCCATATGCGTTAGACTATAATTCTCTGAATCTTTAACCAATCCTCGAAAGGGAAATGTGTTAAGGCTTCTGTGAGCTAAAGTCCAACAACATCGAGACCCAAATTTTGGAGCCACTGGATAGATCTACCTCTGGGAGGTATTGTCAATCTAGTTTTTTTGTTGGTGTCTGTAGTAGAAGCTTCCCAGACGTTCTGAGAGTGTGGGGCGGACAAAATGGGGACAGGCATTCCTGAAGATAACCTGCGCCCAAGCCATGTCCTAGACGTACCGGTGACCAATTGGCTGAAGCTTCCAAACTTGACACAAGGATAGCCCCATGTAGAGTGTGTTGCAGAAATCAAGACAAGAGGTTACCAGAGCATGTACCAATGCTTCAAGGTCTCCCTGGTCCAGGTAGGGTCGCAGATGGCAAATCAACCAAAGTTGATATCAAGTACTCCTGGCTGTCGCCTCCATGTGAGGTACCAGCTGGAGGGATGAGTCCAGGAGTATTCCCAGACTCCGAATGCAGTCCTTTAGGGTAAATGTGACCCTGTCTACGACTGGTTGACAAAACTCCTTCCCCGGACTCAGGTTTCCTATCACAAGTACCTCTGTTTTCACTGGATTCAACTTGAGTTTGTATTCCCTCATCCAGTCCATTACCAACTCAAGACAGTTATTCAGAGGAGAGATACCATCCTTAGTCACTGCAGCAGTCGGAGACATAGAGAAACATATTTAGGTGTACTGATAACACCGCGCCTCATATCTCCGGATGATCTCCCATAGTGGCTTCATGTAAATGTTAAACAGCATTGGGGACAGAATAGCACCCGGAGAGACGCCCGACTTGAGATCCCTCTTGGATGAATAACTGTCCCCAAGTAACCCCATCTGGAACCTGCCCAAGAGGTAGGACTGGACCACTGCAAAGCAGCGCCCCCAAGTCCTAACTCTCTCAAGTGTTCCAGAAGGATACTATGGTCGATGGTATTGAAGGCCACTGAGACATCCAAGAGCACCAGCAGGGTCACAATTCCCCTGCTGATGGCCAGATGGAGATAATAGAATCATAGAATCATAGAATCGTAGAGTTGGAAGAGACCACAAGGGCCATAAGGCAACTGTGGCCATCTCATCTCCGTATCCTGCCCTGAATCTGGTTTGAAATGGGTCTAGATAATCAGCTTCCTCCAAGACAGTTTGGAGCTGGGAGGCAACTGCCCTCTTGATCACCTATTGGCCTGTAGTTAATGAAGATGGAAATATGTACACTATCAAGTTATAAAACTAATCACTTTTTCAAAAGAATCAAAGCCTCAATTAGCACATTGAGACTTATTTCTATGTAAACATGCATAGGATTGTGGTATTGGATGAACTGACTTTTAATGACAAATTTCTTTCCCCTTTATATTATCTTAATAATCTGTTTAAGACCTGCCTGTTTTAGTTTATCTAGACAATGTGGTCTGCCTGGGCAAGGTAATTCAATTTTTAAAAATGTATTTACTGCAGCTGTTTCCAAGTAGAGTAATCTTTATTCCATTATTTTTCTTAAAAGTACAAGTTGCTGGTTTAATTTTTCTCTTCTTGTAGAAAAAAAAGTGCACATCCACAGTATTTCCATAAGATAATTTGGCTTTTTCATAAGTGCAAATCTTTTTTTAGTTAAGTTTTTGTCCCTGTTCATTAATTGTTGTAAGACATATTCCTCTCCACAGACAGAAATGCAGTGCTAATTTTGGCTCTTTTATAGGTACCGTATATACTCTTGCATAAGTCGAGGGCAGGTTTATGGGGCAAAATCATAGATTTTGATATGACACATGGATAAGTCGAGGGTCAAATTCAGGGGCATGTAACAAAGGATCTAAACAGAGGGGAAAACACCACTTTGCTCCCTTCTTCTCCCTTTCTGGACCTCTCCCAAGGGTCACAGTCTGGGCATGCAAAATGTGGACACAGACCTCCAATTTCCTTCCCTTCCCCACATTTTCCCCCAAGGCTTACGGCTTGCAAAAAAGGGGACAGAGACCTCCAGTTTTTCTCCTCTCTCTCCTCCCTCCCTTCTTCACAGCCTTCCTAGGGTTCACGGAGATGTATTACCGTATCGACCCATATATACATCTACCTAAGATTTTGGAGGCCATTTTGGGGACTTAAATTTTTTGACTTATTGACAAGAATATATACTCATGTATGTCTATATACAAATGTGGCTTATAAAAACTGCTGTGCATATTTTGTTTGTTTTGTTTTGTTTTTCTTGGCTTTTATTTATTACAGATCAGAATGGGTTTTGCATATGGAAGAAAATGTTCATCTTTCTCTAACAGTGTACATAGAAGTTTCACCAAAGCAGATTATTTACCATTTAATCTACTCCAGGCATTCTCTGACACTCACAAAGTTGATGGTTTGAATGCTTGTTAGCAAAACGGGGCTTCGATATTATTACTTGTAAGGAATTAACCAGGGATGTCTGGTTATATACTCAAGTACTAATGTGGAACTTAAATACTTTGTTTGCTCACTTTTTATGGAACTGACACATAAACATGTGATGGAATCAGAAAGAGAAGTCTTCAGGCTTTTTAAAAGAAGATAAGGGTTAGATGTGGGCCATGATATTCTTGAGGCTGTTGTATCATCAACCTCTTCATTTCCCCTGAATGGCTCTTTGTTTTCAGCATTACATTTCATTACTTCAATGCCATTTTAACAACCCCTTTGAAGGGGGGATGTTAAGAGAAGCAAAGAGAAGGAAACAACTCATTAATGCATGTCAATAAAGGACGCTGCTTCAAAGAGAGGAGCAGGGAATTGTACATGGTATGATACACAACCATGCTGATATAAATGCATAGAAAAGACCTTGTATATGCTCTTAATATTTATTGTTATTCTATGACTTCAAGTTGTTTCCCTCTTATGCAGTCCCTAAAGAGAACTTATGCTGTTTTCTTGACAAAATTTGTTCAGAGGGGGTTTGCTTTTGCCTTCCTCTAGGGCTGAGGGAGTGTGGGTTTCCACAAATTAGTGAGGATTCAAACCCTAGCCTCGAGAGTCATAGTTACAGCATGTCAATTGTAACTGCCTGAGCCATAGGTGCTTTTGGCCAGCCATATGACCAATGAGTCAAAAACATTTGATCCAAGCCACTGGTACCTATCCATTAATACCCATATAGTAACACTGAGCCAATGAAGACTCATAATCTTGAAAGCTGTGTTTTTCCTCTCGAAAACCTGTTATGAGAAAGTCATTAGTACTTCGTGGAAATAGGAATAAAATGCATTTTAAAAAAACCAAAAGGACTTTAGAAAGTTAAGCATCATGAAACAGAGTTGTACTTTTAAAAAATAAATTATATAATGAGAATAGTAATTAAGATGATGCACAACTGATCATATTTTTAAAAATGATGTGAGGGGTTGCACACATAGAGTATGGACAATTTTATGGGAGATGCAAAATGGGGAATCGGTATGGGGATGGGATTAATTTCAGGCATGTGGTTTCAGGGAACATTTATCAATAGGTATAATTAGGAATATAGGTTGCTGTGTTATGTCAAGTTATGTATGTCTTAGCACAGCAGTCAACATGAACTTGTTTTCTAGGCTTTTAGACAAGCATCTCTTCCAGGGATGCCAGGAATGGAAACTGTGCTCTTTCCATGAACTATGTTCTTTCTCTGGTTCCATACTGTTTAGTTTCTCCCTATATAGAGGTATACCTCAATTAACGAAGTAAATGTGATCTAGGGTGTTAGTTCTTTCGGGGGAAATGTGACACCAGAGGCAGAAATCGCATGGGGATCGGTTCCTGCACCACAAAAGAATATAAGCAGGGCAAAGTACTTTAACAATTTTTTCAAACTCAAAACTAATAATATGTACATGTGAAAAGAACCAATTAAGCCAGGTAAACCTTTCATAAGCAAACAATAAAGACACTGAACTTTACAGAATCTACTTGAAGGCTTCTTCCAAAATGCATCCATAGGTAACTACTTCTTTCACCAGCCTCCACTTATGATTTCAATTTCAGTGGCTAAAGTTACAAATCTATACTGAGTTCTTTTTGTTTCTTTGTTTGTTTGTTTTAACATAATGGGAATAGCTAGTGAGGCAGGCTTATCTGCTTTCACCTTTTCTGACTGTTTTTCTGGTGACACGTATTAAGGATTCAGGTGCAGCTGCTACTTATTTTGCCTGTTACATGGGCGTAAACATAGCTACAGTAGAATTGACTAGAGAATAATTCCATTTTTTCCCAGCCCAAACATTATTGCATTATTTACTGCAGACACAACACTGCAGGCTGACAAAAAGTTGGTGTTTTTCCAGCCAGCTAGACAGAGAAGAAGGAGAAAGGGAAAGTTGGATAGCTCTAAAAAGATTTTGTAAAAAGCAGCTTTTCTGCTAGAAGCTTTGTTAACTGAGGTATGCCTGTATTTAATAATTTAGAAGAGAAAGAAAGACAGTTATCATCATTTTCTCCACAAATAGTCATATTCTTGGAACCACCTCTCCTGAAAGTACTCTTCTATACAAATGCAACCCACTCCTCCTCCTAATTATGACTTAAAAATAGCCATGCCATTATATATTACAAAATATCAATAATGTATACAAATACTGTATAATAACAGACTTTTTAACCACCATCCTCAGACCTGACTTCCTCTCACACCGTATTAGGAGGCAGGGGGCATTGCCCCCAAATATGAACACTCAAATCAAGAACACTGTTGATGTTTCCTTAATCCCAATAGATACTTCTCACCTAGCTCATCCATGGAGGCTGTCACAGGAATCATAAAATGATGTTTATGACGGATGCTTTTGTTGTTGTGTGCCTTCAAGTTGTTCCAGACATATGGTAATCTTAAGGCGAACCTATCATGATTTTTCATGGCAAGTGATGTAGCATAGGGGGAAAGAAGCAGTGAGATCTGCAGAAATCGCTGCAGCATTATCTATAGATAGGGAGAGCCCTAGCCATAGTTGTTCTGGGTGCAACTACAAGAGTATTATAGATGAAGCCCTACATTCAATATCTCATTGATGGCAGGACTTTCTTTTCTCCACTACTGAAGCCTTTCACATTACTCAAAATACTCACCAGAGGGTTTCCAGCTGCCTTGAGTAAATGTTTAGGATTGTCCTTATACTGCAAGGGGATGGTAATAGATGTATTGCAACTGGACAAAAAACAAGAGTGGCCAGGGAATATGAACAAAACTGCCACATCCGCTCTCTATGCCTGCCCCTCAAGCCTACAGCCACATACTTGTACGCTACAGATCATCAGTCAAAATTAGGAGGTCTATAACCCAGTGGCATCAGTAGGGAGGTGCGGATCACACCAGGTGACACCCTAAGGGGGCTGACATCACTGCTCCTCAAACACATTTCTGCATTTGAGCAGAAACAAGATGTGGCATTCATGTTAAGCAAGTGGTTTTATGTAGAACACTGCAATATTTCCATCACAGAATAATGTACTGACAACAATAAGAATAATAGCAATAACAACAATAATGTAATGTGCTCATTACTATTAAAACTTTAAAAATAAAATAATGCCAGCTTCCAGCATTCCCATCACCATTAGCCAGACTCTTTTAGACCATTTGAGGCACAAGGGTTAAAAAAAAGCCCAAAGGTCATATTTACACTATTAGTATTTAGGTCACACTTGAAGACAATGGTTTTCACTGGTAATGAAACAAGGCTTCAGTTTCAATTGGGCCAGCTGTGCTTCTGAAGAAACCCCTTACTTAATTAAAGGAAGGCAAAGTGAAAATCATCCATTGTTTTATGTCTGTATTTTTCTGAGTAAATCCAAGACACTACAGTAGTAATCCAACAAACCTGTACAGTACATATTATAGTATATTTCTGGTTTCCTCCTCCATGAAATCCTAATTTATGGAGAAGAAGCAATAGGATCATCCCCACAGCAGTGTCTCCTGCTGGCCCACATACACTGTCCACATGCAATGAAGAGTAACTCTCAACAGAGGGGCACATCAAAAGCAGAGGGGGGGGATGTTTAATGTATTTCTTAGTAACTTTTGCAATAAAGCAATACAAAATGGGATCATTCATCTAATGAGCCAGATGTTCCACCAACTGGATGCTCAGAGATCATTTAAATTACACACAGAGCAAGTTTTCTGTCAAATCAACCCAAGTTAGGTCCAATTCATTCTGCTGCCTGAGGCAAGTACAAGATTCAGCACCACGTCACATTGAAGTCAATCTTTACCACCAGCTTCTTCCACTGCATCTGAAAATAGCAGGGTACGTTATAGTGCACTGGGCAGCATATGTAGGGATTTCTGAGCCATTCCTTGCTATGGCTTCACATGTTTTATCAAATGAACCCAAGGTAGGCCCAAGTCATTCTGCTGCCTGAGGCAAGTTATAGTGCATTAGACAGGGTGTGTAGCACCAATAATCTCTCCTCCAAGGCCTTCCCAAGGCTCCATAGGCTGCCTCGTTCCTTAATGGCAGGACCGGCCCACATTTTACCATCATTCATCTTGGCTCAGACACAGTTAACTAATAACCGCATGGAAGTACTTTGTTCCAGCCCCTACATCCATTTGACTCTCTCTCTCTCTTCCATAACTCCTAACAACGATTTCAATGAGGTTTGGTGTTTTTTTTTAGTTATTGTAATAATAGTCTTGGCCTTGAAATGGCAAATCTAACTGCAAACACCACTGCTGTGCCTGAGGCCAATAGCAGAATGGAGCCATTTGTCAGCATCCTTGATTCCCACTGCAAACAGGAAATCTGACTACAATAGGCGATTGTTCAAAGGAGCATGTGTCTCCAGCATTTACCGTATTTGTATGTTATTATGAAACTGCCACTTTCAACAAACCCTCAAGTGAGGGTTATAACAGACTATAAACATTACCCCTAGACAAAATTAGACTCCACTATCATGTCAAGAACTCCCAACCAGCTGCCAATGCCTTCAAACCACCAATTTGGACAAGCGCCAGTTATAGCTGAGCAAATATTCCTTATTTACATTTGCCCCAAAATAAATGCATTAGATGAAAACATTTTTAAATAAATAAGGCAACCTGACATCAGATCATTGATCAGGGTCAATAACCCTTCTCAAATACAAGTCAAATTGGTCAATCACAGACTAGACCAGTTCTCGGTTACTGAGAAGAACATGCCCAATATTGTGCAGATTATCAACAGTCCTCACATTTTACCTCTGTAAAATGTAAAGTGTACCTCTGCACTCTTTCCTTGTTATTTCACACTGTAGTTACTGAATTGCAGATGGAACCTCAATCTTTCTTATACTTCAGAAAGGATCTTCACATCACTTTTACCATGGCATTATGCCCAATGTACATAGGGAATTGATCAAGGGAGGGCAGGTAAAGTGGTAAAGTAGGAAGCAGAAGGAAAAGAGGGAGACCACATTATAGGTGGAGAGACTCAGTAAAGGAAATGACAGCCATTAGTTTTCAGGATCTGAGCAAGACTGTCGATGGAAGGGCATCTTGATGACCTCTCATGCATAGGGTTACCATAAGTCAAAGCAAACCTGATGGAAATTAACAACAACATACAGGAAATTGGCCATCCTTCCACTGTGAATACTGCTGTAAACGTTGATCAGACCAGGAGCCACGGAGGAAATAACCAAGTTAAGCATTCTCATATTTTTAAGAAAACAATCAAAATGCTAAACAACTTGAGTGTTCACATTCCTCAAAAAGACTGTAAAAGGGAAGCCACCTTGGGTTCCATCCGGGAAGAAAGATAGCATATAAACAGATAAAATAAAGTATAATAAAGGCCTCAATGGATAACAAACCTGTACAGTACTGGTACAAAATGAGCAAATAAAATGTCTAGAGCAACTCAGGCTGTCATGGTTGTATTTTATTGATATTCAGTGAGTTGATTAAAACTTTTCATTTGGTAAGGTGACTCTGATTAATGAAGAAACAGATTTAAAAAAACAACAATGATAATTGGTTTTGACACACTTATTTACCATAGATGAGAAGTGCACCTGACAAAAAGTATTGCTCCGTCTGCTTCATGCAGGAGGCAATGCCTCTTTTCTAAGGTGGTTCTGCTCTGACTTATACAATCCTAACAGTCAGATGATTGCCCTAACATGAACAACTGGCAAACTTCCCACAGCATTAGCAGAAAATGTCCTAACAATTCACTCTATGAGCACAGAGTGCAAATTGGATTACAGAGCAGTAGCTGTTTTCGTTTTTGTTTGCTTACTGAGAAAACCAATTTCTGCTTGAACAGGTTAAGCAAAAGCACCACATGCCATTTGACAGGTAATGTATTCATGTGTGCCTTTGACTAATGTACACATCTCTGTTCAGAATCTGCCCGTTTCATTTCTTGATGGCTGAATTGCACTAGCACAAGAGTTCAATTGACATTTTTTCTCTCGGCCCTTTGAATGGCACGATTCTATGATGGCTTTCTGCTAGACTGACACAGTAAGAAAGGAGTAACGTTTCACAGATTTCTTTTATCGAAGTGCCTCATTGGTTTTTGTACCCTTCCACAGTATTCATTCCAAGTTGCTGAATACAGCTACAGTTCAGTCACTTGACTGGTATACTGTTAAAATTATCACAACAGGGATTTACAAATGTGTCCAAGAGAAATTATTTTTCTTGCCATTTCCATTAACCGTGTAAAATAACAACACTAAAGAACCCCCCAATGCTAATTCAATGGAAAGCAATTCTAAAGTTTTAAAGGACTGTAGTGTTGATTCAGACTTCCATATTGCAACAGTAAAGAATACTCAAATCAAGCAAATGTCTCTTATTTGTGTTGATTAAAATAGAAAATGCTGTATGAAAACTTTTCAAGTTATGAGAAGTCAGTAATAATATTAATGATTGTAGAACTCCCAGTGGGCCCTTGGTATTCACTGGTGTTTGGTTCTGTCGATACTAAGATCTGTAGATGCTCAAGGCCTACTAAATACAATGGCATACCAAAATGGTGTCCTTATATAAAAGGGCAAAACCAAGGTTTGTGTTTTGGAATTTATACATTTTAAAAATATTTTCAAGCTGTGGATGTTTGAATTTGTGGATTTAAAAAAAATCTATGGATTTTATTTATCTTTTCAGGTTCGAAAACTCTAATGGTTTTTTTTAGGTGCTGTGCCCACTTTATCCAAGAGGGTTTTAGGTTTAGACTGAGTGAGTGCCATGAACAATGTTCAAATTCATTTAAATGGGTTAACAGGTGATAATAGATAGCTTTATCATCATTTGCACAGTGGCGTGATTCCCAGCGTTGACAGCTATACAATATATACCCCAAGTGTCGTGATTTTTTTCTGCCTTTTTAATTAACTGAAAGTAGGTAACATAGAATCCCATTGTTCAATATAAAGGAAGGAAATGAAAGCTAAAGAGATTTAAGCTATTTTAAGCATCAAAAAATGCACACTACACATTTTTATATGAAATTTTCCATGTGTTCTTTTCTGTTAAGTAAAGAGCATTACATTATTAAAAAAGAAAGAAAGGTGAAGATGGAATTCTTGCTTTTTAAAATGTGAACAGAAAATGACAAATGTACTGACAAATGAACGAGGAATTCCAGCAGAAATCAGATTCCTCCCTCCAAAGAAAGTGTCTCAAGGACACAACCCAGGTTTTGAAAAGAAAAGAAAAACTTTATGAGATGCAATATTATCTTCTGGAGAATTCATAACCAAATGCATTAGCTTAATTCACCACATCATGCCCACTACTAATAGCATCTCTACTTTCTGAGTTTGCACAAAGATGTAAATAATCTCTATAACATAATTAATGCTTAGGTCCAGCAACTGAAGGGAGAGAAGAATAGTCAGCATAGTCTCTGTCCTCTAAGGAAGAGAAGAGTAGTCAGTATATTCTAGACTTAATCCCCTTCCCCACTGCTGTTCTGTTTTTCTTACATGTCTCCTTATTTAAACTGTAAGCCTGAGGGCAGGAACTATCAACATAATAATTTGTTTGCCATAGTTTTTTGTGGGTTTTTCAGGCTATGTGGCCATGTTCTAGAAGAGTTTATTCCTGACATTTTGCCAGCATCTTCAGAGAATGCTTGCCTGGAAAGGAGTTGGGTACATATAATTTGTTTGCCACTTTGCCACTTTGAGAGTCTTTTTGGCTGAATAGTGTGATATAAATTCCCTAAACAAACAAAGAAACTGAATTTTCAGTGGGGAAAAATCAAGAAGAAAATAAATCTTGGCCCCAGTTTTGAACATCTTAAGCTATTTTACAGCACCTGGAGAACTTACATTTTGAATCACATCTCCAGTGATACCCAATGAACATGGTTGCTGGGATCTGAAGCTCACAGAAGTACTTTTTGGAACTCAGCTATTTTATGTTGAGACAACTTATCCAGGCCAGGACTGTCTGCTGTCAGTCTAACAAGTATAAATAAGTTCTTTTTTAACTGTTGTAATTAATGTTTTAGTCATATCCTTTTTAAATTATTGTAAGCCATGTTGAATTCCATTTTATCAGAAAGATGGGATATAAATCCAATAAATAAATAAATATGCAGTATCAACAGAAATGTTTCTTAGCCCAGTTCTCAGGGATAACTTCAACTGGAGGTGCCAGTTGTTGGCAGGGGGTTGGACTGGATGGCCCTTGCGGTCTCTTCCAACTCTACCATTCTATGATTCTATGATGGCCGGGTCCATACAGGCCAGAGTACTCTGTGAGCAACCCAGAGAATTGTAGCCCGAGAGCTGCCCCAATGTGCTCTTGTTGCCTAGGACCTTCTGTTGTAATGCTAGATGGCTGTTTGCATGTGTGTCCCACTGTAACACCCAGTGCCACTGCTGCTGTGATGAATCTGACCACTCTGAGGTCAGAACGAGGCATACAGTGTCAATTATGTGCCTGGAGACCTTATTCTAAAATCAGAGCAAGTGACTCATTGCAGTGGCAGTGGTACTGGGCTGCACAGTGGGACATGTTGTAAACAGCCACCTGGCATCACAACAGAATGGTCTGGAACTTCCAGGAAAATATGAGCAAAAATTAGATTAAAAATGTTTTAAGGGGGTTACACAGCACATTCAGTGCTGAACTGGCTAGATGTCATCTAGATAGTTCACACCAGATCTGGGAATTGGGCCCTGGACTGTCTGGACTTGCCACCATGGAAATGGAATGGGGGGAGATGTTTTATTTGGCGTATGCAGACAGGGCCAAGACAACATGCATATGCTTTTAAAAGGGAGAGATTTCTTTATTTTTTTATTACAGCTGTTTTCAATCAGTCTTTTTTTTCTTTCCTTTTTGCCAAATTTGATTCTTCCTCCAACAAAATATACCAACTCAAACATACAATGCATCTAATTCTCTAAATAAACAATCAATGGTACATGAAGAGTTTCTTTTCTTTTTCTTTTTAAATTGTTTCCTCCTTCCTAAATGCAAAACATCCACAGGGAAGCAGCACTGAATCACACTGGGCATACTGTTCATAAGCCAGGCAGGAACTCTGCTGGCTCCTGAGGTGGGTGGTTGTGTGTTGTGCAGGAGATCACTGTGAATTTTAAACTTGCCCATTCCTCAGGCTTGAAAAAAAACAGCTTTCAAGTACATCAGAGATAATTTATATAAATTACCATGTCCACTGCTGAGCTCATGATGTGCAATGCCGTTTTCTCCCTGAAAATGAGAGTTAATCTTTTAAAAAGCAAAGGAACATACATTGCACTGATATTAACACAGGGAGACAGTCCAGATAGCATAGGTAGTATTTTTGGCTCCTGGATATCAAGTAACACTAGACTCTCAAGCACAGAAGCCTGAAGCCCAGAAGCTGTCATGGGAGGGGGGGATGGGAGCGAGGAGACATTCATTCCTCAACACTTAGAACAGGAAGGAAAACCAAGATACCATACAGAGTTTACAATTGGCCTCTTAAGTTTCAGACAGACAGAAGTTTGGAAAGTAATGCCCTGGGACATAAGGTCTCTTTTTCCCACCTTGTACAAAACAATAACCTTATTAAGATGGGTTTGAATGGGAAAGCCAAGATTTCTGCCTACAAAATAGAGCTTCTGTGTTGCAAGACTGCTTCTGAAAAATGAGTTGGAAGGAAACAAGTATGAAACAGACAACAGTTTTCTGACTTGCACTGCTAAATATTATTGGAGCTCAGCCCTCCAAAAGACAGAAAAGCTTTGCTCTGGATAAAGTACAGCGAACCCATGCTCCAGGTGATTCTTGTTTTGCTTTTGTATTTTGAGGTTTTCTTTTGCTTTCTATTTTTTAAAAAACAACTCTAACAGAAAGAGAGATAAATAATTGCAATGGAATTGACTTGTGGTTCTTGCTTTTATGTTTTCTTCCACCCCTTTTTTTCTCAACATGTGTAGATAACAAAGCACAAGAGAAGGTATTTCTAGAATGATAGGTGGAATAATGGAGGAGGCAGCTTCTCAGATGGTTTGTGTATGATACAAATGGGAACCAGGTTTCATAGAAATAAAGCTTGGCTGCATCACTTGCCAGTTTGATGGGGTGACCATTCAGCTAACACTAAAAGCTACACACACAAAATCCAGCTGTTTTTGCCATAGCCAAAACCATTTTTCAGTTTCTAGCTATTTCCGTTCTTGCAGCTGCTAATAAAATAAAACTAGTTCTTAAGCATTTAGCTACAGATCAAATACAAACTGTTCTTCAAGAAAAATGCATAGCTGGCTATTTTTGGATACAGAAGAAGCAACCATATACCCAACCTAAGTGGCAATTCACACTGTACTGCCAGTCAGAACATTTGTCTTGCTATTACACTGCAGTCTGAGCCAATTATGCCCCCAGTCCATGTTCTAATTTTCACCTAGTTATCTTTGGAATAGTCCAGGTACTTTAATTGTTCATTTACGACAGTGTGACTCAATTCCTCAGTTGACCATGTAGTTTAAAACTTGCTAGGTGCCAGTATGCTGAATTACTTGCATTGGACACATACTATTTCACAGGACTGGACACAGCTGTATTTGACATTTACAGTGAACTGAGTGCAAATCAGTAGTAGAGCACCCTCCTGGACTCAGTAACATGAAACTCAATTTAGTTCATTCTGTCCTTTTGATACATCCCAGCTATATGGCAGTGGCTTCAGAGCCTGCTGTGAGCCATCAGAATGGTTATGCTGACGAACATAAAGTAGGCAATCACTTTGGCAGAGTAGGCAGTGTGCTCCCACTTGCTAAAGCTTAGTTTTGGAAAGCTGGACAAGCTGCTATCAGGAAGGAAAGAGCCATGTGTCAAATAAGCATTTTCTTCCCTTTATTGTTTACACAAATGGGCCTAATGAGCAAAGCACCATTCCCTATTATCTCTGGCAAGCTATGGTTGTCAATTTCATAAAGCAGTCTTAAGCCTGTCCTGAGATGTGGCAGTCGCAAGTGAGAACTTAAATAATGGACATCATGATTCTCTGCCCCCAGCTTCTCATCCATTCTTGAAGCCGATACAGAGCAAAGAACAAAAGAGAGAGTAAGGAACAAAAGCCAGAGCTGTTTCTCCAGATGCATGTCTACCATCATCATTGTGCTCACCACTTTGGAGGAGAAACTAATGCAATGGTTCCCAAACTTTGGTCCTCAAGATATTATGGGCTTCAGCTCCCAGAGTTCCTGTTATTAGTTGGGCTGGGGTTTCTGGGAGTTGATGGTCAAAACACCTGGAGGATCAAAGTTTGGGAACCACTGTTCTAGTGGGTGGCATGGTGCAAGAATGAGTGGGAGAAACTGCAGTGAGGACAAGAAGGTGGATTGAGGTTAGCAAATAATGTGGGAAGGGCAGAATAAAGCTAACGCAAGGGGAATTGATTAAAGCCTCAAGGCAGGGCTTGGCCACAACATTTTTCTACCCACAGCAAAGCAAAAGATGGCATTCTTCCCTCCCCACTCCTGCCTTTTCATCTAAAGATGCTGAACAGACTGACAGTTAAATCTTACTTCATCACTGGCAATGGGACAGTATCCTTCAGTTCACTGGACACCTCCAAACCAGCTGAGGCACAGCAGGCTCCCTGGAAAACTTTGTCCTGTCCTCCAATGCCTTTCATCATCTACCACCTGATGTGATTGCTCCATTCTGCCTAATGGTAGAAAGGGCCCTGCCTCAAAACATGCCCCCACTTCATCTCCTCTGTAATTTCATGAAATTAATTAAACAAGACTCCGCAAATTCATTCCTGTACTCTCCAAGATGCCTCAAATCCCCTTTTTGTTAGCTTTATTGTGCTGACCATTGCTGCTGTTCTCTCGCTGTTATTCTTTCTATTTTCTGTCAGAGAAATAACCCCTTGTAGCTTTTCAATTGCTATGTGAAAATATGCCACTGAGAATATTATCCCTTTGCTATTTGTCCATTCCCAACCTGAAAGAACACAAAGACTATAGTTCACATGGTTGGCAACTTCTTTTCCCTAGCTGCTGTGTGCTAAAATGCAACACATCACTAAATGCCCATTTAGCTCTCCTGACACTTCTCAAAATCCATTCTTATAGCAGCAGAAAGTCCCAGTCTCGTTGCAATAGTTTAGGTTTTTTTTAACAGTTTCTAAGGATGTGCAACCCACAGAAAGTCAAAAGTGCAAACCAACAGAACAGCTTCTGTGTAATGCTACTGTACTTTCTATTTTTGAATAACCCTTTTGCAATATTCCAATCTGTATTTTCACTTACTCTGAATCATTCCCTATCCATTGATATATGCCTTGTTTAGCACCTGGGTGCAGGTCCATGCTGTGCCTGTGGTATTTCTGAGATGAATATACGCACAGATGAGGCTGCTCTGTGAGAGGACAGTTATATATGTTCATCTTGCTCATACTGTTTACTCTGGCTGGCAATGACTCTTCAGAAAAGAGATATCTCAGGACTGCTGTCCAAGGCCCTTCTTGTGTGTAGATACCTGGGACTGTGTTATGCCCAAGATTGTAAGGGCAACCTGTTTATCCTGAGAGCGTGTAATGAAAACTTCTCCCTCCATGGACCTATTCACAGCAAGGCTGAGAAAGACATTGAGACACCAAATTTGGTTTTAAACACCATGCATGTAACATTTATTGAATCACACAAGTAACACAAACATTGATTATCAAGAGCTCTTTCACTCACACATTCATACAATACTCACACACACTTTCCTTCTGCCGAACATTGATCAGTTGTTCTCAAAGGCTGGGGATGACACCGTTGCCGCGGTAGATGCCAACAAAATGGAGATGAAAGTCCAGGGTCTTTATACTTTTTCTTCTCTCTGGCTCTTGGCTGCTGAAGTCTTGCAATATTGGAGCCCATTACTCAACTTCTTCTTTTGGGAGGACAGACGGGTTGTTCAGATCAGTCCGTGTTCAAAGCAACTCGTTCTGTTCAAAGTTCTCCATTGTCCTGTCAGTTCCTCATCATGGCGACTCAGGAGATAAGGTTCTTCCCGGTCATAGTTCGTCACACCTGGACGGCACCCCGCTTCAGCTTCCAAGTTTTCAGATTTTCCTCGCCTCGGTTGCCAAATACCTTCGTCACATCAATGCTTTGCGCGGAACCATCTTGTTTGGTCCTTTAGCTATGTTTAAAGCACAGTCCCTTGGTTCTTCGGTTCTTCAGCTCTGGGTTTAAGTCAGAACTCACGCATTCGTCTTACAACTGAACCCAGAAATCTCTGTGCCATTAGCATGTGCTGTACCACCATGCTATAGCCCCTACAATCAAGGCGGTTCTCTGTCCAAGTATACTTTTGTCACAAATAGAGATGTGGAAATGGCTTTGGTTTGGGTTTTGTTGTTTTTTTCGGGCTATGTGGCCATGTTCTAGAAGAGTTTCTTCCTCACATTTCCCCAGCATCTGTGGCTGGCATCTTCAGAGAATGCTTGCCTGGAAAGGAGGGGTGTGTGTGTGTGTGTGTGTGTGTGTGTGTGTAGTGTAGTGTAACCCTGGGAAGGCAGGAGTGATTTGCATGTGTATTGTTCTGTTGCTAATGGCAGGCCTCAGGGTGGAAGGGTCTGCAAAGGAGGATTAGTGTCTGCTTGATTAGTGCTCATTGTCTGCTGGGAAACCCCTGACCCTGGGTGATTACTCATTTGTATTTATTCAGTCTTCATCTTTCTATTCTTCAGGACTGGTAACCAAACCTTGTTTACTTTAAGGGTTTCCTCTTTCCTGTTGAAATTATCCAGGTGTTTGTGGATTTCAATGGCTTCTCTTTGCATCCTGACATGTTAGTGGTTGGCATGGTCCAGAATTTCAGTGGTTTCAAACAGTATTTTATGCCCAGGATGGTTTGTAACATGTTCTGCTACAGCTGATTTTTCTGGCTGATCCAGTCTGGCTGTGACCCAGGCTTCGACTTCACACAACTTTGGTTTGTATTCAGGCTAATGTAATTTGAATTTACTAGATTAACATGTGGATTGGAATGTCACTATTCTGACTATGTGTGTCTCTGAATCCTGTGGTGCAGTTCTTACAGCCAAGAACAGCACACAAAAACATATATGTTAGGAAAAGGCGCACACAAAATGTGTATACTGTACTGTACTTCAAAAGCTGTATAAAATGTGCATATTAGGGGGAAATTGTCTACAAAAGAAGCTGCCTATGTATTTTTAAAAAATGCAGATGAATGCAGAAATTAGATGGGATGTCTTTATGACTGAATACATGGAAAACTGACAAGGATTACACATGGAGTGATTCATCCATCCCTAAGCACAAAGCTGCTTAGCTTTTCAGATTTAGCTTGACCTGGAACCTTCTTGCTATTCTTTGAATGCAACACAGCAGTCCTTGCACTCAAAACCACAAAAGGTGACAGAAATGTGAAGGAAGACATTAATCAAATAAACATTATAAATTTGCTTCTATTCCAAGATATTCAGCTTTGTGCATGCATTGAACCTAAGATATATTTATTTTGGTCTGTTAACTGAGGCAGTTTCCTCTCTTTCCAGTTAATTACCAGATAGGAAGTGTTGCTGTAAATCGAAAATGACTTGAAGGCACACAACAACAACAACAACAACAAACCTGCATTATTATTCTAGCAGGGGTTTGGTTTTAATATGGGAATTTCTTAAATGTCTTCTCATCCGTAAGTGAAATGTCTTGAGCCACACGTTGGTCCCTTGCTTTGATTACTAAAAGAAGTCTAAATTTGAAATTTGGCAAATAGAACCATTTTCTTTCTTTTATAGCATGTGATATAATTTCAAATGGCCATTTCATTCCGAATCAATTATGATAGGAGGTATTACAACATGTACAAGAGAAAAGAGAAAGTCTCTAGAAATTATGTTTACCTTTTAAAGGCTGTTGGTTTAAAAACAACAAGAATTTTCCCCATCTGCTATTGCCTAGTTGATCAATGGAATACTATACCCAGTCAAAAGCATTAAACTTTGGCCAGACTAAGTGATGTGCTATACTCAGTCCAAAGCATTAAACATTGGCCAGAATAACTGACTAGGTGATTGAACAGCTTTTCCTGATTTTGGAGTTTCTAGTACAAATGTAGCACAATCATTTGAGGCCTACATTGATGCAGTGCTATTAACAAACATCACTTAGTTGTCTGTTTGATATCATGGTTGGTAAAGCTGTGCCTGTCTTTCCACCATTATTTGCTTTACAGTGCTACTTCTCTGCTATGAACTTCCTGAGTTGGGGGGGGGGAGCCCTGTAGTGAGCCCCGCTACACCTGTAGGTAAAGTGAATTAAACTGGCAGGAAGATTTTTACCGGAAACCCATAGCTAGAGGCAATACAGAAGGAAGGAACTGACAGTTTTACTGCATAAAAATAGAAAAGATGAAGACTGTACTATGTCACACTAGCACAGTGTCATGAATACTGATGAGAACCCACTTTCAATCTAAACAACAACCCCTTGAAAATAATCCCTCCCACCATAACCAACAATAGGGCTTATACCATGATTTGTGTCAGCCTACAAATGATGAGCAACTGGTGGGCTTCTGTGTCAGTGGGGTAGTTAAACCACTTTGGACTTCAACCTGAAATGTAAAGAACCTATGCAGGGTGCTGAACTAATGGCTGTTACGGACAGCCAAAATAAAGTGCTTCAGTCACAGCGGGGGGGTGTGTCAATGATGCATTGCGGCAGAGTCAGAAGTTTGCACCAATCCATGCTCCAGCCGGTGGCTTTGTGCGACTTCTGGACTCTTAGGAGGATGCGCATTGAAACACTACTGCCACTGTGATCGAAGCGCTTTGTTTTGGCTGTCTGTACAGGCCTATATGTCCAAAATAATCTCCGTACCTTGGAGCGCTCCTTTAAATTTAGAATAATAAGTCACGTTCTGTTGACACCCCAATTTACAGCAACCAACAAAGAGAGAGGATCCTGGTGCAAGTACCCATTTGCCCTGACAGTTAGCCTTCAGCCCAGTCTATCCACTTCAGCACCCCCTACATTAGAGGATTATTAGGAGGGTAAAATGCGTAGGCAAAAACCTGCCCTATCTGTTAGAAATTTAGGGTAAATGGAAATGGAGTAGGAAAGGGAGAAAGGAAAGGAAGAAAGAAATGCAACTTTTGGAGGAAGTGGTTGGTGGCTGAAATTTCCACAGCAGCAACCAGTGTTTGAAGGGGAAAAGCTTGATTGTAGTCACGATTACGGTCACTACAACTCATAGAAGAAAGGTAGAGGATAACAATATCGTTCAAGTGATTGTTCTCTTAAACTGAACTGGCAGTGACAACTAAGTCAGATTATGTCTTAAATCTCCAGCTGCAAAGAAGAAGAACTTGGCCCACCCTTCCTCTATCATTTGCCAATAAGTAAAGATCCCATTTCAAGCTTCCTCATGACTCTTCTAGATAAGATAACTCATAGTAAGCAGCAACACAAAGGATAATGGGGAGTCAGCAAGAGGCACAGGAGGGGCTGGTCTGGGAACTGAGGGCTATGGGGGCAAATTAGTTGCAATGAGCAATGTTTACAAGCAAAAAGAAAAAGACAGGTTCCGTCACCTGCCATCCCCTGAATGGTGGCTAGATTGCAGGAGTTACAGGCCTGCATGAGTTGGTTGTGAACTTTGAAACGATGAACTGGAAATGTAAATAATACGTGTTTAAACATACTAAGGGCACAAAAGAGGGCCCCTTGTGCCGCTTGGGGTGTGTCAGAGCTACGTTAGAGCTGAATACTCTTGTTGCCCCAGTCAGCGTATGTGCCTGACCATCCACAGTGAGCAGTTTGACAACCTGGGGCGCTTCATCGCCACACTACAGGAGCCCACAAGCCATGGTGGTGGCAGAACACGCCAGCTTTTTGCCGGCTCAAAAAGGAGCAGCATTTATTTATTCATTTTATTTATTATATCGCTTTTTTACAAAGGAATCAAGTGGATCAACGTATAAAATAACAGAGCATACAATTAAAATTACAAAAAACGAAATAATACAGAACCCACCCGCCCCCCAACAGAAAACTAGATCAACATAATGCAAACCGTTTTGGGATGCTATGCCCCAACTGGTGTTTAAAGAGGCAGTTTCAAGCCGCCTCTTCAGGCTGTCTTTTCAGCCGTAGTATAACATAAAGTATACAGATAAAGCAGAAAGTTCTTGTATTGTTGAATGTGTGGTGTCATTGACACAGCCTTGTTTTGGCAGAGCCAATACTCACACTGAGAGGTTAACATAATAAGCTGACCATATACATCCCGGCTGCCAAGTAGAGACAACAGCTGATGCATCACTGGTGATGCAATCTGTAAGTGTATCTGGTATGTTTTGTCACCTCCAAAGAACTGGCTGAAAGAGAAATGTGTTTTACAAATGAGGCCTGCAATGTTTGTAATTTCATTTACCAGATATGTTCAGCTGATTGAGCTGGGAATTATGAGCTAGAAATCAGCCTGCTTGCCTGTCTTCGAAATGAAAAATGCTGTTCAAACAGGTGTGCTGTTCCAAACTGATAACCCAGACATACTGATAGAGATAGACTATGTGGTAAGAGACAGAACCTTTGCTTCAGCTAGGCTAGGCTAAAATGATATGTCTCCCATTCTGCTAGGTGTAGTAATGATGTGCTATATATGTATCAGGATCCCCCCTCAAAAAGTCCAGCAATGGGGGGAAAATGCAGTTAACTTCCCTTTGATTATCACTTCTCATTGAGGTTATAAAAAAAAGTGAGTATTCATTGCATGTCACTTCTAAATGAAATAAATTCCTCAGTGAAGCAAGGCGATTTAAATTACATCTGCAAGATAACTCAGACTGAGATTTTTGGTGCGTCTGCTCCCACCTTTTAGGGCTTTGGGTGTTTCACAAATAATAAAATAGAGAATATAAGGATCCTACCTGCTCTCTCAGAAAGCAAGCCAGTCATCCTGAGAGTGTAATAGATCTTCTCAGTCTGTCAGTATGAATTTAATTAATTGGTCATATCCAAGGACCCAATGTGAACAAGCAACGAAAACACTAGACACAATAGCAATGTGGGCTGAATCACAGCTCACTGGTTTGGAAATAGACCACTACCCAAACTGTTTTGCTTGGAAACACAGGGAAGCCTACTGACACAGCCCTTTGTTATACCGATAAGGGAACATGGATTATCATGGATATCAATGTATTCAAGGGCCATGTTTAGAAAGATACCTAGCACTTTCAAGGATAGTAATGCTTTTATTTGTTTGTTTGTTTTTTCCTTGGCCAAGGTCTCAACAGTTTCCATTTTGTTGTCAATCAGGTCATAAAGGTATCTAACTCCAATGATTCATCACTAGAAATTCTGTTTAATCGGCTTGCTTGCAGCATCCTTGGTTTTAGTGTGCACTGAAGAAAAATCTGCTTTATTTTCGCCATAGTATTGGGTGAATGATTAATTCAAGCCATTAGCATCGGCAACTGTGTTCCATGCTTGGTTACATCTCCTTTGGCTAACACTTGACCAATGCTGCAATGATTCACTATGCCTAGTTTACTGTTCATTGGAAGGAGTTGCAAACCCCAAGTTGTTTGGTGTCTTGTTCTTCCCAGGACAGCCAGTCTTGTTCTGTAGAAGAGTCCACATTAAGATGCACAAGTTCACTCAGCTCCAGTTCAACAAAGTCCTATGTGGCTTCTGGGATCATTTAAGAATCCTTCTTTTACATTCCTGGCCATGAACGCCATGTAGGTCAGAACACACTGAACTTTTCCAGTTATTTTCTAAAGTGTGGATCAGCTGCGTTGTTCTCCAGAGTATTTCCTACTTATTTTTGCAACCAGTATAGTTGAGACACACACACACAACACACACGTTATAAGAAGATAATACACTAGAATATAATAGCAGAATAGCACAATCCAAAAATAGTTATATCTGGTGGCAGTACCATATATGAAATATGAGCTGCCCCCACTTTTAATAGCATTGGTTACTGCCAAATGGCTGAATGTGCGTGTGTGTGTGTGTGTTTTCCACACATAATTCCCCAAAGTATAATACACAAAACACATATCTACCTATCTACAAACATATAACAAATCCCCCACCTAAAAAACCATTACAAATGGAGACAAAAACAAAACACATATAAATTTAAAACGGACTTCCCACTTGGTCTTTATATTTGTTTTAGTTCCTTTCCACTTAACTAAAAAAATACAAGGTTTTGAATATTCAGGAGTAAAGGAACAAACTCAATTGGATAGCTGGGTTAAAATTATTATTGTTAATAGCTGCACATGAAACAGATTAATAGAACACAGATCTTGAAGCTTTTGACAAAATATACAGTTTCAGCTGTATAATGGATTGTATCCAATGCAATATGTCTGCCAGTGGAATTGAAACTGCTTTGCTCATGCACTCCCCATGTTTGACTAGTCTAACATCTGGAGAAATCTGAGGGATGTAGGAGTGCTGGGGAAAGGAGATCCGGGGAATTTCCAGTGAAAGAATGAAGGCTGATCCTGTCACATTGGATGGAATTCCAAATTCCTATTCCTTCCAATAAAATATAAATAATATGTGATTTGCATCCAGCATGTGAAATATCCACAGGGACTTGACAAACTGGCAATTACAAATAAAGCCACAAGTAAGTTACAGGAGAAGAAAACACTGAGTAAACAGCTGGAAACAGCTTTCCTGTTTTGTTACTACACACGCGAAAACCCCAGTTTCTTTCCCCTTAGAAAATGCTGCGGTCACACCTATTAAATGTGGCTTTCTGCATATTGTTCAGTAACACAGAATACAGAATAATTTATTTGAAGAGATGGTATCTCTTCAATACCAAATCGTTCAGAAATGCAAAGGCTTGCATGCATTTTACACCTTATTTATTACTGCCTTTTAAATAAACAACTCTGTATAATCACTTAATAGTTTCTAATTTAGCCAGGGTAGACAAAGTGAAAAATGACTTGAAGTTATCAAGGGATAAAAATAGCAACGTTTTACAATGAAAGAAAATACTCAAGCCAAATCTGACTTAAGGCAAAACTGGCTATTCCTTCTGGACATGCCAGAAGCTTCTCTTTCAAAATGCTGGTTTTTTAGTAGGTTATGACGGAATGGAGTCCTTCTAATAAAAGTTAGAAACACAGCTACATGCTTATCCACAACTTGTTCAGTTAAGAATGAAGAACTTCAGTCTGACCACTGCTATTTTTTGTTTTCCATATGTAAGTAAAAAAAACATAAATAGAAAATCCAAGGTTGTATGCCATTAACCCTTTTGGGGGCAAGATCGCCACCACAAGCTTTAGTCCGAATAAAAGTACTGCCCCCGTCCCCTCCTCCACAGTTAGCAATATGGATTAGTGAATGATCTGTTTGTACATTGGTAAATGTAATGTCTCCATGAGATTATCACATGGAGAATAAAGACGAGAGCAAGCAGTTGCTCCATCCTTATCTTGTCCATTTGTGCGATCAGGGAAAGTTTATACACACCGCATTTACCCATTTCTCCCGTCCTGGAAGTGTAATGGACCTGTCATTCGGTATTAACGGAAATGCCCATAATATCAAATGATGGGTCCATTAGACTTCACGGATGGAGAAAAAACGGGATAAATGTGGTGTGTTGCTACGTCTTTCCCCCCGACTGTGTGAATAGGACAGGATAAAGATGAGAGCAATCTGCTTTGCTTCCATCAGTTGGCTTTCTCTTTCATTACATACAGAGCTAACATATGGTTTGATTTTCTGGATGAAAATACTGAGAAGCTTGCTTCTCACTGTTAGAACCACATCCAACTGAAGCAGGCGCAGAAACTGCTGAAATGGAAGAATTCATATTTTGTGTTTGCATCTTGTATCATTATCGCAATCCGATCAAAATATTCACCTTTTGCAAAGGGCAGGGACATATCCTCCCAATACAAGTAAAACATGATGCAGATCAGCACTGTAGCAGAGGGAAAGTTTACCATTCGTACACTGCAACTTGCGTTAAAGAAACATTCATGCAATTGCTAATTCTGTGAATACTGACTTGTCCACATTTAGAACTTATTGTAGGTGGATTACAACAGGTTGTGCCAAATGCTTCACAGAAAGGGGGTTCTTTTTAGTAAAAAAAATGAGAGCGTATTTTAAAGACTTGTGCACCTTAACCTAAATATTTATCATTTGAAACCTTTTTATATAAAGTTACCACACTCTGTTTCTAAGGTGGAGCCAGGATCACAATTGCTTATGTAGTCAAAACCACCAAAGAGAGGTCTCCAAAGAGAAACTCAAAAGAACCCCCAAATTTGTTAATGTGCAAAACCAAAAAAAAAAAAAAAAACATTTAAGGAAAAAAACCCTAAAGAAAGTCCGGGATTTTGTGAATGATATGCTCAGTGGCCATATAACACTGACTGAAAAACAAACTGGAGGATGGAAAACCAGAGGAAGGGGATGTAAGAAGTATCATGTAGAGCTGATGATTCTCCCCGGCTGAAGGATGAACAGGAGCATTGCACTCAGGATGTTTTGTTGCTGGTGTTTTGTATTACTTTAAAACATTCTGTACTGAGTATATGATATAGTGCTGCAGCATAGGGGAATGGAACGAGATAAAAATTTGAAGGCAGGTCTCTTAATGTCCAAACATAATAATTTTGAGGTCCCATTTTAATTTGTTCATGCATGCGGCATTACTGACCAAAATTTCTTGGTCTGACTCTTCTCCTAATATTACTGAAGAATGTGGAGGCCCTCCTAAGTTAGGGACTACCATGCTTTCCAAATATATTTCTGCACGTTAGGTTCTATAAAACAATACACAGAGAAAAGAGCATGCCTTAAACTCATTTTTTTAACCTTGTCATTTCAGAACATTTGCAGAAACTGAATGTTTTTAATATTGGGAATTGACTCTATAGCTATGGCTTGGAAAAAAACCATAGTGGTGTTATTTTGACTTTTTTAAGCCCTCCTGTTGAAAAATGTATTACTACTGAGCTGGAAAATAAAATGCATAGCACATTTTAAAAATGATGCTCGCAGGGGAATGTGCCCTACACCAACTAATGCCCTATTTCCTTGTTAGCAAAATCCTCAGAGCTATATAAAGATTCTAGTTTCTAGAAACTGTTGGGTGTGAAACTTCAGGATGTTAAGCATCCATGTTAATTTGATTTCCATTGCTAACTGATATACACATCACTTCTCATTTGGCAATATAAAAGCTGAGGTTGTGATCTACAGCTTTTGTTGCAGTAGTACCCAGTCCTTGTCATCATCCACTGGAGTACCAAAGACAAAAGGTGAGTACCCCCAGATATACCTGGAAGCAGGATGTTTCATGGCTGATGAAAAGGCAGATAGGATGAATGCATGCTTACACCAAACCTGCAAAGTAGTCCTATTGTGAAGTCAAAAGCATTCATGGCCTGCATCCATAGTTTTTTTTGGGTTTTTAGGCTTTGTGACCATGTTTAGAAGGTTGTTTCTGATGTTTCACCGCATTGTTGCGGCATCTTCGGGAATGCATTCTCTGAAGGTGCAGCCACAGATTCTGGTGAACGTCGAAAGAAACTCTTCTAGATATGGCCACATAGCCCAAAAAACCACAAAAACTATGTCCATTATTATCATACTCCTACTGGAGTGTAGAAGAATGACATAGTATAGTATCTGAAAACTCTGCAGGTAATCCTGATTTTATCAATTTCTTGTTTCTTTAATGTTTAAAAAAATGAATTGAGAAGAGGCTGCTATGAGGTGAATGTTTCTGCCTTGTGTCTTTTGAGGATTAATGTAAGGCTAATTTAATGCAAATATATTTGATGGTGAACCAGATTTAATGTAAGAACCATGATGTGTGAGTGGGTGGGCTTCACAGTCAACCATAAACCAGGGCAGAGAGTGTCTTATAAACATCACAGTCTATCATTTTTTGGAATTTAGTTTATGGCTCATCTTTCTCGGCTTTTGCTTTAGGGACACGAGAATCAGAAATCTAATTCTGTTTTTGAAAGCAGCTGCGATTTCCACTTATCACATAAATGCAGGAGCAAAACCTTTCAGAAAATCAAATATTACAGCATTCAGAGTAAGCTGACATTTGGCCAACAAATATTCTGATATGACTACTTAAAACCAATTTGCAAGTGCAGCCATGAATGACATTTTAAGGAGAGGACTAAAATCAAATGCTCATAACACACACACACACACACACACACACACACTTTTTAAAATGTTTCACTGTTATGCCTGATAATATAGAAATCCATTTCTATCATGCATTTTACAGGTAAAAGTGATTCTCTGTTGTTTTCCTAGAGGGATTAAATTAATATGCTGGCAAAGAGTTTATGGAGAAAATGTTACCTCTTGCTAGTGTGAGTATTTCACAAGAATTTTTAACAATAATTTTAAAGAATTAAAGGAGAAGGTGCCAAGAAAGTGGACCACTAAAGGCAGCTACTTTGGTTTAAAAAATATGCATACCATCCTACAAATTGGTTCTCTTGAGTAAAGTGCTAATATTAGGGAATGTTACATGCTTGCTTGACTATTCCTAGTGGCGCCAGTACTGTGGCTTGAATCAAAAAGCCATATTGCCGGGAGGATTCTAGGAGTTGTTATCCAAAAAGTAAATTATGCAAGGCACTATTCAATCCCACATAGGTCATCATCCTGTGCTTGGGCTATATCTCCTCAGAATGCAATTCAGCTTTCTGCCATAAAAATGAAAATACATACACATAGAAAACCAGCAGTTCTGTGAAAAGGCTGGGCTAAGACACTTCTCCTCCCTGACATATCATTTGAAAAATCCTTGCCTCCGTGCCCTCTAGTTGGTTTCAGCAGAGGTTCTCTTTCAGCACCAAATGATGATACTCATATCAAGTAGTTTATTCAGAAAGCAGCTGTAACCAATGGGATAAAGTTTTGTTTGTTTTTTAACTTTGGACAAGCTCCACAGAGAAAGTTGGGCAGATTATCAGCAATATGATAATGTGTCCGCAAATTCTGCACAAATCCACTAATGACTGGAACACTGAAAATTCAATCTGGCAAGTAGGTATGTAAGGTGAGTATTAGAACTGTTGAGGTGACAGTAGCCAAGAACCATTCTTAACATGTTGTCCTCTTCACCAACCTCTTCTCATTTGTGTACACACATCTTTTCAGCCTCCATCACTGAGTGATTCTTCTCTTTTCATGTGTATGAAAAGATTAGTGATTCTTAGATGCTCATTTCTGGTTCCTCTAGCATCTCCAGACTAGTGGCCAAGCCAAGCCAAGGCTGGCAGACCTGGGCTATTTCAAGGTGGCCATACAGATATTTGTGTGCATGTATGCAAGCATGCACATACTTTCAAGTCACCTATCGACTTATGGTGACCCCATAGCTTACAGCACCTGGGATTTGATGGTATTCTCCCATACAAGTACTGGGGAGAAAATGCAGTTTTCAAAGAGGTCTTGTGTAGGGGAAATGTTTCCATCAGCAAGGAGGAGGAGAATGTCCCTCTGGCCTGCCCTGCAATATTAGGGGAGAGGTTGTAGCCCTGACTCTGGAAGGCTAGGAACTTTCTTGGTCCCCGATGTTGATTCTTGTTGCAACATCCAGAGGAGGTTTATTCAAAGAAGGGGAGAGGAACCATGAAAGGGGCTTGAAAAATATTCTCCTCACTGGAGTTTTCAGAGCCTCAAAAAGTCCCTTTATTGATTGTTTGTTTTTTCCTGAATCAGTTGAATATTCTTTCCATCTCTACATGCTAGCTACATGTTGTTTCAAGCCACAGACCTATGCAGCCAACAAACACAACATATGGTTTTGTCAACACCGTCAAATCCCTTCCAGCCTAATATGTTTTGCTGCCGAAATAAAAAATTAGGATGTTTGCCTGGCCCTTCAACTCTATGGGCACACTTCTCTCTTTTTCAAAAAATATTATTTTATTGAATGAAAAACACACATTATAAAAACTGAATAACATAAATAAAAACAACAAACTACACACTATAACTCACCCCAAACAAACTACTAACAATAAAGAAAGAAAACAAAACAAAACAAAAAAGAAAAAGATGACTCCCAACTGTCGTTTTTGGAGGTTGTTGTTTGTTGTTGTTAACTGCCGTCGAGTTGACCTCAATTCATAGTGATCCTGTGGATGAGAGATCTCCAAAACCCATTATCCTCTACTGTTCTGCTTAGGTCCTGCAAACTCAGTCCCACAGTTTCCCTGATTGAGTCTAGCCATGTGTCTTCCTCTCTTTCTACCACCCTTCCTAGCGTTATTGACTTTTCTAATGAGCCGTGCCTTCCCATGATATGGTGAAAGTATGACAGCCTCAATTTCATCATCTTGGCTTCCAAGGAAAGGTCAGGCTTGATCTGTTCAAGGACCGATTTGTTTGTCTTTTTAGCTGTCCATGGCATTCTCACCACTCATCACAAGCACTGCATCTCAAATTGATTTTCTTCCCATTCGCTTTCTTCACTGTCCACCTATCACATCCACACATGGTGATGGGGATTACAACAGCTGGGAAGATTCTGACTTTAGTGCTCAGTTGCATATCTTTACACCTTAGGCTCTTGTCCAGTTCTTAGCTACCCTGACCATTCCTAGTCTTCTTCTGATTTCTTCTCTGCAGTCACCTTTCTGATTGGTACACTTCATTTTAACCTCTGCTCCCCTTTATATTACCTACAATTACTCTATAGGCAAACTTCTCAAGCTTTCTTATGCAGAAGACCAGCTAGTTCTCACCCATCCCCCCCCCATCACACACATACATATGGGCCAAGAACTAGTACTATATTTGTGCACTTTGGGTATAACTGTTTTCATTTTCTTTCCTGGAAACATTGCAGGGACCAGCATCCAAAGGTTCAGGGACAAGCCCCAATCCATGATTCACTATACTGAGCTGCATATGAGGGCAGCAGGCTGGCTTAAGAGACTTATGACAAGCCAGATGGCTCATCTACTTCTATCTTCCCAACATATTGCTGTTGTCTCCCTTCCCATCATTGTCTACTTGCTATAGTGACTAACTCACTAATGGCAGAGATAGTCCTGGGTCTCACTATTCCCAGTGACAATCACGAATATTGACACCATGCTCACAGTTATCTAAGGGTCACTAAAGATTTGAGGATGCTGGGAAGAGTCAAAAAGCTAGTTTGGGCAAATTAATTATTTGGTTTTACATGCATCTCATCCACCCCTCAAAAAGCATCTAGTGTCACATGTGTTCATGTAAGTAACAATAACTGAAGCTAAACAACATAGGATGCATAGTTGTCTTTTTGCTATGAAACAAAAATACTGTTGGCCCTCCATATCTGCAGGTTCTTTATCCATGGACTCAACTATACATGGCTTGAATGAATGAATGAATATATATATATATATATATATATATATATATATATATATATATATTCCAAAAAGCAAGTCTGTTTTTTGCCATTTTATACAAGGGGCATTTATACAGGTGACACAAGACACCATCTAGCAAACAAAGGCTATTTTAAAGCCCTTTACAATTAAAGCTGCTTGCCACTGAATAGTTGAAAATAGTAACAACAGCTATACGTGAGTCAATAAAACCTGTTTTTAATACTAAGATTTTTTTTCCTCTGAAAGAAAAATGCAAGTAGCTAATGTGCTCATGCTATTCATCATAAACCCAATAATCTGGGAGAACAAACTTGTTATTTATGTATGGAAGTATCATAAATGAATACTGTGGGTTTTCAATTATAATCCTAACCTTTCAGAAACCTCCTGGCACTCAAATGGGCCCTTCAAATGATCCATAAAAAGCAATTGCTTGTCCAAATGACATCGTCAGGTATATGCTATCCACATAGAGTAGCTGCCATTTTAAATTTAGAAAGGCCAAGGACAGGAACTTATTTAAATACAGTAAAGCACCGTTGATGGGGATTTTCCTTAAGTACTGCTAAGCATTGCAGAATATATACTCTTGAATGTTAATGAAAAACTGAAAATGTAAAAGAGCCACATTCAGTTCAACAATGCTGATATTCATTCAATTTACAGAGGAAGGAAATACAGAAAATTATTTAGGCATTGCCCATGGAAAGAGTCAGTGGACCATGCTATCTATAAAGACTACCTGAAAAGAAACTTGTCATTTGAAGGAGAAAGAGGTGGAGGAGGAAGAGAAGAAGAGGAAAAGGAGGAACAGCAGGAGCAATAACAACAACAACATCTGAGGAAGCATTCTTGCACACAGTTAGTCTCAAGATCCTTTTGCATAACACTGTTGTTGTCATCGTCATAGAGGTTTGTCTTCTCGATTATTCCAAGACTATGAAGCATGAAAACCTGAAATTTGGCAGTAATGCTGAATAAATACTGAAGGTTATTTTGGAATTTTTTAAAATAAGTTTTTTATTAATTATATGTAGCTTGTAGTATGAAAGACCTTCACTAACCTGGAGACAGGCCTCTGAGTCTGAGATTTCAGAGAAAGATAGACAGAGAATAGTAAGCTTGAAGGAACAAGAAGGTGGAGGGGCAGAAAGGTAAGGACCAAAGAAAAAATCTGACAGAGAAGAGAAAGATAAGGAAAAAAAAAAAAACAAATGTGGTGGAGTCTAAAGACTTTCAAAGCCATGATGTTACCCACAAAGGTTTGAGGCTTGGAGAGCCTCCACTGACAACCATAGCCTGCCTTTAAATTGTTGGGGAATATTACTCTGGCTTGCGAGAGGGTGGGTAACCTCTGGGACCAAATATACCTGTTTATATCCTCCCCATCATAACATCTTTACTAAGGGATGAAACAACAGGCAGGCATCTGACTAAGATCTCCAATTGTTTTGGTTTTTTCCTGTTTGGCTTGTAACATTTTGCCTGATGACGAAGCCCATGCAGCTTCGAAAGCTTGCAACAAGTATATTGTGCATTTCAGTGGGCCAATAAAGGTATCTCTGATGGATTTTTGTTTGTATTTGTTAAATGACCGGCACAGCTACTCCTGAACCTTTTAATACCAATACTGTACTGATAGAAATTCCAGACACAAATGAACTAAGAAAGCTTTCATTTTGGAAGAACTATGATAGAACATGCACACTAGAATTACTCACTCTAACAACCAGCATTCAGAGGTAACCGAAATGGAAAAGTGAAAGGGGATAATGGAGAGTGAAGGTAATATCTGGTCAATGGAAAACAAGAACATCTCGGACAGGTGTCTGAAGGCAACAGTCACAGAGTGCTGCTAGGGAGTCTACTATGTGCCAAGCAGAAAGAGAGTGGCTCATACAGATGTCTGAAGGCAACTGCCACCAGACATAGAGAATGGGGTTGACTGTGGTAAAGAGGCTAGGTTTTCTTAGTCATATTTATACTTTAAAACTATCCCCAGGCTAAGGTGATTTCATGAGAAACAAAGTCATAATAGCCCTTTGGAAAGACAGAAAAACATGGTTTCCAAAGTGGTGGATTGCTTTGATATCCAGAGGATGAAAAAAGACTAATTTGATTGATGAGCATCACTGACTTCACAAAGCAGTGACAGAATCTGGGGCACCCCAAATGTGTGGACAGGAAGAGTACTTGGAAACACAGAAGAGAATAAAGGGGAGTGTGGTCTTGTTTAATCTGTTGTTGAGAACCCATCCATAACTTGCTGTTTCAGTAGGAAATGCAGGGTGGGGTTTTTCCTCCTTTAGCAAGACATCTTCATCCTTTGGGCTTAAGCAGTCCATATGTTGGGTTTGTGTGTCTTATTTGAAATACTAACTTTCTGGTGTTTTAAAGGTCATTGCAGTCTCCACAGAACATGCTGGCATCATGGGGATACTAGAGCACTTACAATGGAGTTTATCACACAGGAGAAATCCTGTGCAAAAACAGGATTTAAAAGCTGGAAAAAAAACCTGCACAAGTGGCTTGATTTTCACACATGTTGTTATTAAAGTGGTGTTAACCTGAACAGAAAGTAGACCAAATCCACTCTTTTTTATTTTCGGGAAAGTAACGTTATGTGAAAATCAACTCATTTTTGCAGGGTTTTCCCCCCGATTTAAACCCCCATTTCTGCATGGAATTTCCGTTGTTTGCAGAACTCCAAAGAGAAGCAGCCACTTCCATGTTTCTTTAATAATAAAATGTGTGTACATAGTGTACCTCTAAGTTGCCTGCCGACTTATGGTGACACTATGAATTTCATAGGGTTTCTTATGGGATCCTATAGCACCTTTGAGATTAACTGAGAGAAAGAGTTTGGTAGCATAAGCTTTCATAGACTTAAGTTATAGGGTGCAGCATTTCTTAGGCAAGGATTCCACAGAGGTGGTTTGCCACTGGCCTCCTCTGAAATACAGCCTTCAACACCTGGTATTCCTTGGCAGTCCCCTACCCAAGTGCTAACCAGATCTGATCTTACTTAGCTTCCAAGAACAGATGTGATCTAGTGCCTTCGGGATATTTAGGCTGGCCAGGAATCTGAAATATGGCATGCTGTTTAGAGGACCAAAAGGCATGTTCTTAGGGGTTATTTGATTTTTTTAAAAAAATGCATTACAAAGGTGCCAAACCAAGTCCATATCTAAGCAGCCTATACATTTTAAAGCCATGGTTGAGTAGACAAAGGTCAAATACAAATGGCTGACCCTTTCCACTGCTGTCACATCATCTCCCTTCACCCATGGGTATACAGTGGGCAATGTTCTTCCTCAGCAAGCTGCAAGATTCACCATGGCAACAAATGAGGTTCCAGCATCCATGCAAGAATAACTAAGTCATTTGCCAGAAGGCTCCATTATATCAAAGGAAGGGCTATTCCAACCAATGTAAAGCTATGCATGTCCCGTAGCAACTCACATTACTGTTCTGATTAAGCTACAGATTGGTGTAGCCACTCAAACTAAGTTGAATTCATACACTTCTGCATACTATCATACCAATTGTGACAGCCAAAAAGTTGAACACTTCCAGAAAGAAGAGTTCTTATACTTCCCTCCTTCCCAGACAGCCATTTGTTAAGTGCCTGAGGTCTATCTTTTATAAATGGTAGATAAGCATATGCCATACTTATGCAAAGGCACACATATGGCTGGTGAGAACAAACCCTGCATTCCTATGGAATAAAATCAAACCCAGGGGGAACTTTTCTGTAGCACAATATGGTAAAGGATGAAAGCAGACCCAGGTGCTGTTTGAGACAATCCTCAAGTGCCCAGAATATATTTGTTCTTACACCCTTAGGAAGCACATACGTTGAGGAAGCCCTGAAGCATCAAGGAAACATTCCCTGGTGATTCTCTCTACCCAGAGAAAGTGCATTCCATCTGGCAATATCTTGAATTTTGTCAGTGCACTATTATTTAAGCAGCCAGCATGGTAGTCTGAATATTGGACTATAACTCAGGGAGACCACAGTTCAAATTCCCATTTGGCCATGGAAACTCAGTGAATGACCTTGGGCAAGTCACATTTTCCTGGCTTCAGATGAAGGTAAAGACAAACACCCTCTGAAGAAAACCCTGTGGTGGGTTCACCTTTGGGTTGCCATAAGTCAGGAACAACTTGAAGGCATGTAACAACTATTATTTAAGTTGTTTCTCCCCAGATGAAACTTCTCTGCCAGTCACTATCAATAAAACAAATATGTTTCAAAAATCTTTTTCTCTGTTTGTATAAGAAGGAGGTGGGCTAAATACTGTTTAGCTGAAGTTTCCTGAAACTTAGCTAATGCTAAAAGTTTTTACAACTGGTGTTGCTAATGAAAGCATGGGAAAGTTTCTACCACATTTCCATAATATGTTCACTAGCATAGTTGTTCTTGTCAAAAAGTTAGGTTTACCAGTTCTAGTGTTAATCTGTAACCTGCTTTTTCAGTTTCTTCATGTATCCTCACTGTAGAAGCAAATTTTTTATTACAAATAGACACTTTGAAGATATAACTTGCTGAATCAACTTTGAATCAAAACATAGATTTTGAACTCCGATTGCCCAGATGCAATTACACTATACCACTGAAATAGTCAACTTAAGCCCAGTTTCTTGAATCTTGCAGCCCTGCTTTGAGACACCCAAACAGCTGGAAAAAAACCATGAACAGAATAAAACCAAGTTTGAAAAAGACCTATAAAATAAGAAAACATTGTTCCACATTAACCCAGGACACAGAACAGACCTAGCTTATAGAAATCTCTGCTTATAAACAAAGCCCTGCCATCAAATTGTTTTTCCCAATTATATTGCTCTCATTAAATCAACAGAAAATATGTATGTCAGCACATATGTCAGGTCCATTGATTCAATGGGTCTACTCTAGTTGGGACTAATAACAGGATTCAACCCTAAAAATGTAGGACCATTTCAGTTCAGATTCAGTACTGGCTCGGTTTTAGGTCTCTATTTGCAGTTTGTGAACTAAACTTTAGGTAAACACCTCAGCTCAAGTAAAGAGTTCAACTTCTCATGCATGTTTTAAAAAGAGATTGTATGTCTACAAAGTATACATCAAAATGACTTAGCCCTTTGTATTCCCAGAACAGATTAGACAAAATCCACGCCTTCCCTAAATCCCTTGTTCAAAGCCCAACATCCTCTGCTCTGACAAAAATCTCCATTCCCAGAGAGTTCACAATAAGTTGTTGTAGCATATAACACCAATGATGTAAGAGAATGTAGTCAAGGTGTCCGGGAATCCAAAGTTAGGTTGCTAACTGAAATCAAAGATCTCCATGACAGCTTTCTTTGAAATGATACCTCTCCCACATGCAAGAAGACTAAGTGGTAAAGCTGAGGAGTTAAAATCCATAGAAGAGGCTCAGGTGTAGCAAGGAAGGGTTTAGATTTGGCGTCAGGAAATGAAAGGGCGCACATAAAACTTCCATGGCTGAAAAAACAATTTATCATCTCTGGACATAGGATAGCCTCACTGACAACATGGTCTTTTTTTCAGCACCTGGAAACCATCAAAGCTACCAAATCACAGGATCAGTTTGTAGAAAACAAAGAGCATTTTCAACCAGCAAGTCAAACTTATCATAGATCTTCACAAACAGTAACTTAATAAGTTTACTATTTTAAAATGTTATCCATATATTCAACCATTCATTCTTCATTTCATTCCCTCAATAATGAAAATTCTTTCTTTGTCAGTTCTTTAATTTCTTTATGAGTGTTTGAGTGCCTGAAGCAAAATTTGCTGGTTTCTTTTTTGCAAATTTCTAAGGTATATCTGCAACATTAGGATATATATACACACAATTGTTTCCTACCTTGGGAGCTCTGGCAGGTTTCCCACACCGGGCATCTTTGACAAGGCTGATATCTAACAGCTCTGACTCCTGAACCTGACAAGAGAAAACAAATAGGTTTTACTGTTTTGAATAAATCACACAATAGTATCAGGTGCATTTGTGAGATGAAGAACATGTGCCCCTCCAAATGTTGCTCAACAGCAACACTGGTCAGTCCACATCAGCTGAATTAATGATGAAGGCTGCTGGGAGTTGTGATCCAGCAATGTTTGGAAGCTGTATGGTCTCCCCTTCCCTGCTCTAAGGCAGAGTCAAAGAACTAAATTTGCTTCAGTAAGTACAAGTAATGATTGCAAGAGTGTTTGTTCATTGGCAGTTCACTTTATGAACAATAAAATTCAACAATGAAGATACAGGAATCAAATGACAATGAAATACACATTTAACAGAACAAGAACAAAACTGTTAAAATCACACAAAACAGAGGTAGGGTTAAAACTGCAGCAGTAAGCGTAATTCTTTTTTTAAAAAAACCAAATTTGCTTAGCCACATTCAAACTACTGGTGCTAATCACAATACATAATATTCTAAAAACATGAACACATTCTCCACACTGTTATTTAGAATGTCAAGATGATGTCCTAAAAATGCAAATATAATACTGCCAGTCATGTCTCCTTTGTAGATTAGCACCAGTTGATTGAATGCTGCTATATGGTAAAGATAATATGTTTCACACAAAATACAGTATTTTGCAAAAATACGTTTTTGCACACAAACAAACCCCTGAAAACTATAAATTAGAGAAAGTGCTGGTCATTTAACTATCACACATGAGTGACTCATTGAGCTTAATTATTTTTCAAAAATGACGTCTAAATGTCCTTGACATTGACACCGAAGACGTTGTTGAGACACCATTTCCCATCAAGAATGAATATTTACAAACACTTTTTATGCCCTGAGTTTGCAGTGATGGATCAGAGTAATAAAAAAACACAGAGCCAGTCTGTAATAGAACCCATCAAACACTACTTCTTTAAAATGTGAGACTTAGTATTCTCTAGAGCTGCGCTCTCCCCGAGGTGTTATAACCCTATTGAAGATGTAAATTATCTGTATATCAAATTAGTTTTAAAAACAACCCTCAAACATGGCATATCAATTGCATTTTAAAAATGTAACAGTTTTCTGTTATGGGAAAGTACATGCTCATTTGGGGCATCTTATGCAACTACATGAATTTATCATTAGTTCAGTAATTCTCCAAAGATCAGAGATGTTTAAATCTAATGTGTTGTGGTATACTGTAAAAAATCCAGCACTGGCAATGTTTATGAAATTGAGCATCTCTTTATGCTAATACAGATAATTAGTACAGCTTATTTGCTCTAAATCCAAATCAGATACACAGGAGAAACAGAGTTGTCAGTGCCAAAAGCCATTAAACTGGCCTGCCAGAATCTCATAAAGCAGTGCTCTAACTAGCTGAACTAAAAGTATGTGCATCTAGTGCTACCTATCCACTCCCACCAACAGCTACTTATTTTTTTCTGTCAAATTCAACAGATGGGATTTCATAAGGCTCAGTGTAAATTTTACTACAGCTCTGAAGCTAAAGTAGGTTTACCAGCCGATAATGGGCATGATAGAATAATCCTTTAGACCACCAATGGGCCACATCCTACAAACAGAAAGCAGGCAGAGACTCGGATGACTGAATATTCTTCTATGTAAATATGTATATAGCCTCCAGGCAGATAAGTAGCATGTCAGGGGAAGGGTAGCCTAGTCGTCTCCCAGATTTGTTAGTTTTAATATATATGGGACATGTTTTTTTCCCCTTTAACAATCACTCCATGAGGGCAAAACAAGTTATAAATAAATCTTGGGATCTTTTCTCCCAGGCTGCCTACATTAGGATATTCTCTGGATTCGTCACAATATACTTTGATTCCACACTTTATTTGAAGGAGATAGAATGCAGGCAGGGGCCAAGACTCAGTGGCAGATCACATGCTTTGCATCTAAAATATTCTAGCATCAATGCCTAGAAGCTCTATTTAAGCATTTAAGAATTTAAGATATCATGGGTAGAGAAGCTTGACTGACAATAAAAATACACCTTATTGCCTACTGGGCAAGAAAGGGGAGGGCAAAGTGAGGCCCACAGTTCACATGCAGCCCTTGGGACCCCCTAGAGGACCTCTCCAGCCCAAAGCCCCACCAAAATAATTGTTATTAAAAATTGGCAGTCAATACTCCTCCCTTTTTGATACCAGAAATACAATAAAACATAGGCTGAGTGACCCTTCCACAACCCATCCAAACAATAGCTGTCGCACATAGGTTAGAGACAGAAGTTGCATGAGGCCCCCAGTTTGATTGATTGATTCCCAACATTCTGGAAAAGGTGAGGAGACCCCAGGATTACAGGACAATGGGCTGGTGTAAAATAAACAAAGTATTGGCAATCCTGCGCACTAATCCTCTCTGCCTGGAAATGCACCTCTATTGCCATCCATTCACACCTCAGTGCTACCACCTTGGAAAACAACTTCAAAGTGACTCCAAACATTTCAAAGTGACTCCAAACACATTTTAAAGAATTCCAAAACTATTTGGTCTTTTCAACCCCTTGGAATCTACCCCTCAAGGCATATTTTTGGTATAAACATTGGGACTTATCAGCAAGTCTCCAGCTCAGTCCAGTAGCAGGCAGAAACTCTGTCGGTTTACTTGACTAGCATCTCAATAGATCCCCATTCCCACTTGCCATGGGAGTGATTAAGTCCTCTGTTTGTTTTTTGGAACCACTTTGATTGAAATCAAGATCTGAATAGGTTATTATCACCATTAGTGAAGCTTTACATCTATTCCAACCTCCAACTTTTAATTTCTCTGGTCCTTCTGTGTGTGCATGTGTGCACACGTGTTTGTCAGTTTAAGTGAATGTTTTTATTTCCCCCTTTACATAAAACTGATTCTCATTGGAAACCTGCCTCTGGAGTAAAACTGGAATAGATCTGCCAAGACTGAGTCACCCTGGTCATTCTGTATCTCTCTCTGTTTGAGGTAAATCTAAATATTCCTCTGAATCAAGCAGAGGCTTGAGGTCCTCTCCAGATATCAGAGCCAAACTAAACATGAAGTTAACCCAAAATGCAGCACTTTTCTTCCTTAATCCTGCAAAGCCCTCAAACCTTCTTAAACAACAACAACAAAAATCAGCTTAAAATTGGCCAAAATGGCAGCTGGAAGTGGCATCACATCACTTCAAGCACACTAAAACTTGCTAATGTGGCTTCTCGGATGGGCGCTGGGAAGTAAAATGATTCCCGTTTCCTGTGTAGTTGACTACCCCAGTGTTAGAATTCACAATATGACTTGACTTTATAATGATAAAGCAGCTTCAAATATAGAGTCTCAGCCTCCTGAGCAAGATGCATTTATTCATAGCCAGCACTCCCCTCTTCTTGGGTCTGCCATGAAATCCTGAACAATGTGTGGGTCACCTTGAATACTGCATGTGGCAGAGTGCAGATAGTACAGAGCAGCGGTTCCCAAACTTTGGTCTTCCAGATGTTTTGCACTTCAACTCCCAGAAACCCCAGCCAGGCTGGTCAATGGTAATGGATTTTGTGAGCCCAAGTCCAAAACATCTGGAGGAACAAAGTTTGGGAATCACAGGTCTAGAGGAAGGGAAGGCAAACACAGAGGATACAGGCCCAGCACCCATCTCATTCCCCACAAGCTAATCTTCTGGTTTCCAAAGAAAGCAAAATGGCCACTTCTCTGATTTGTGGAGGGTGGGGATAGTTTAAGGGTGAAATAAGGTGGGAGACACTTGTTGTTTTAGGTAAGAATCACACCCCATAGCAATGGCATGTGATGCAATGTTCTGCTTTTCTTTTCTTTTCAAAAAGTGAGAGGGAATGCTCTGCTGTCTACATAAAACAGGCACCTGTGGGCCTCACAATTCCCAGATCTTGTCTAGAGATAGAAAAGTGAAGGAACTAATAATACTAGTCATGACATATCAGTCTTACTCATCAGACTAAATTGTACAGATGAAGCTGAATTATAGTGGGTCACATCACTGACCTTTTAGCCAGTCTTCTCTTAAGGTGGTTAGCCTGTGTCTAGGAGGTACTACATCAAAGTGCAGGTAGAGACTTATGTGACCGAATATTTCTCCATGTGAAACACACGCCAAATGTTTAAAAAAGAAAGAAAGAAAGAAGCAAAACACATCATTTTAGATTACTTTTCTCCTGTCTTTCTAGTTTTCTGTCTGTTCTGATTACTGGAGACATCCGATTTGCTTATCTGAAAATATGCTGCAATACACTCGAGACAAATGAATGGGTTTAAGAGCAAATCAAGTCTGAACCCTCCTCAGAAGCCAAAATGATAAACCAATGTTATCTTTCTATGGGCATATCATGAGACAACAATACTTACTGGAGAGGATAATAATGCTCAGTAAAGTGGAACCAGTAAGAAGAGGGAGACTACAGTACTGGTGGATAAACTCTATCAAAGAAGCCTCAGCCCTGAGTCTGCAAGATGTGAGCAGGGCAACTCATGACTCAGGGTCTTGGAGGTCTCTCACTCATAAAGTCACCATATGTTAAAGTTGAGCTGAGAGCAAATATCAACACAAAACAAACTGCCTCAGTGATCAGTCTTCCCCAGGCAGTGTTAATTCAACAAACCTGGAGTACAACAGAATAGGGACAGCTGCCATAGGCCTTCTTGGGGCTGAATAAATTTTGACATCTTTTAAAAAGTGAATCACATATCAATTTCAGAGAAAATATCTGAACTCATGTCCTCAGAAATTTCATTCATCGGGTTGAAAACCTTTTCTTTTCTTTTTCTTTCTTTCTTTCTTTCTTTTTTTATTTTTTTTTATTTATTTTTTTGGCTTTGAAATTCTGTGGTTATTTGGCTTGATTTTATTTCAATGATCATCAAGAAGAAATGTTTTTTTTCAAAATATATTCAAAGTATAGAGCAGCAAAAGTATAATAGCATTAAATTCATTATTTAGTATTTGGCATATCATACAGTAAAGACTGTTAGAAAATTACCAGAGCATATGAGTGTGTCATATAAAGTTCAACAGCCTCTTTTAAATTCTGATGACATTCCCCTGCAAGCCCTAGTGGAAGTCAAGTGAGACTTTGTAGAATGAGTACCTTCATCTTTTCTCCCCATTATTTCAATAAAGATAACAATTTTTTTTCTTGCAATGCCCTTTCTAAGATAATACAAAGCAAGGGTCTTTTGCCTCCAAGTACCAGACATGACTACCTATAAAAAAGGCTTAACAGGCCTTGCTGTATTCTCAACTGAGCCACTATTGCTACTTTTCAGTCATTCTTCTTGGTCTTAACAGATACATCCAAACACTGCAGAGAACAGACTAGGCATTCCACAGTCAGACAACAAGCACTTTAAACCATTGATTATAGATTTATTCAAGGTCCAGTTCAATTGAAATTTCACTACTACCAGCAATATTACTTTCGTAAACTTTTAAGGAATTTTAAAGAAGAAATGTAGGAAGGAAAAGGGGTGGAGCGCTTTCTTGAACCACTAAAACCCCATTTACTTCTTCTAAATCGTGGTGTCTTATTTTTCAGTATGGCTGTTTGCTGACTACGAATTTGGGGTGACAATACTGCCAACAGCTATTCATGCTCCAACCACATCAAGCTTAAATTAGCAAGGTATAAATATTTACAACATAACAGCAATAAATAAAAAATGTGGGAGTAAAGAAACATCTTATTCTAAACTGAACGGCTTGTTGCCTACACACTTGCCCACACACTTAAAGATGCAACAGAATCTCCCTCTCTCTTCTTTTTTCTCTTTCTTCTCCCCCTCCTCTTTTCCCCCCTTTTTCTCTTTGTACTGATTTCTTCTTAATTTTGTTCCTGTTCTGTGCCCTATATTTTGAGTTAGCTCTTCAGGAAAGATAGGTGTATGAGTATTGTCTAGCGTTTGTGAATGTGTGTACTACTGTTTTAAGATATGTTAGCAGATGATTCCTTCTTTCTATGAATCTGGATAAGTCTTCGTTACAAGACCCACTATTTAAAAGAATAGCAAAACTGCTTGTAGTTGCTGGTGCAGCAAAAGCAGACTCTCCCCCCACCCCTCTTTTTTTTGCAGCAGGCAGCAGAGATGACAAGTTTGATTAATGTGAAAAGAGGTAAAGCAAATACTATATGGTTTTTTTTAAAGGCTCAAATATCTGTAATGGAACACCCATTCTGTTACGTAAAGGAAGAGATGATGAAACACAACCCCTACCCACTGCAGTTTTCATGGCTTCAGCTGACCCTTACATTAGTCTATGGTGCCCACAGCAATGGCAGAAACACAGGTATCTTCACACAAGAGCATGCATCCATTTCATGTCTGCACACCTAGCAGAGCTGAGAAATCAGGTGAGTGAGACAATCAGAAGCGCCTGTTATCAGCTTTGGCTGATATGCCAGATGCGCCCTTTCCTAGAAGTAAAGGACCTAGAAACTGTTGTACATTCACTGGTAACCTCACGACTTGATTTCTGTAACGCGCTGTACATGGGGCTACCCTTGTGCCTAGTCCGGAAACTTCAATTAGTGCAAAATATGGCAGCCAGGCTGGTCACTGGAAAAACTAGGAGTGACCGAATAACCCCCATCTTAAAATCTCTTCACTGGCTGCCTATTAGTTTCCAGGCACAGTACAAGGTGTTGGTTATAACCTTTAAAGCCCTACATGGCTTGGGTCCAACCTATTTGAGGGATCGTCTGCTTCCATATAATCCGCCCCGCACCCTCAGGTCCTCTGGGAGGAATCTATTGTAGCCTTGAAAAACCAAACTAACCGCTACCTCCCAGAGGGCCTTCTCTGCAATTGCTCCCAAACTATGGAACGGCCTGCCGGACGAGATCTGTCAAATTGCCAGCTTAGACAGCTTTAAAAAAGCTGTCAAGACGGATCTCTTCCGGCAGGCCTTTCCTGAATAAAAGTGCCCAGCCACAGAATGACTGCCCCTCACATCATGTATTAGCCCACCACTCTGTCCTCATATATTTGTGTGTGTGTGTGTGTGTTTTTTTTTTAATAGATATTTTAATTGTACATGTTTAATCCTGTTCTAAGGGGGGGAATTTGGGACATAAATAAAAGTTTTATTATTTTATTTTATTTATTTATTATTTAGCTGTATTTAGCAAACTGAAGTCAAAGGAGGGGCCTCTTGGAGAACAGCTCACTGACACACCCCATAAATTGTGGACATAGGTTGCTCAGTAGGACTGGGAAAGACCTTTGCCCTAGATGGCACAATTGTCCAACGCAATATAGCCTCATATATTCAAGCTTGCAAAAGTTACTTTTTTGAACCAAAAAAGGTAAAAAAATAAATCCCCAGTCAGCATGGCTCCTGAGTAAGCCGTCTCTTACTGAGTAAGAGATTCGGGGAGAAAGAGTTCAGAGTCCAAATAAGTAATTTCCCCAAGCTCTGTTTAATAATCATTTGTGGTGTGGATAACTGGAAAGGGATCGTGCACACACTGACCCACCCACTAGGCACTACTCCCACCCACCAACTTCATACACAAACCCTGCTAATACTACTGGCACCACAAAATTTGTAGTGACAGTGGCAACACCAAATCTCTGCAATTCCTCCCTCCCCCCCCCAGTCCATTTAACCAAGGCATATACTGTTCATTCACTATTTACATGGAAACTGGCTCTTTCTAAAGCCATAAAGTTTCTAAACTCATAAACTCTTTTTTCAAAAACTTTTTTCTCCTTTCATTGCCATTTGCAAATGCACAATCTGCTGTATAGCAAAGTTCAAGAAGGGCATTTACACAATTAATATTAAATTTTCTTCAATGAATAGCACCATTGCTGATTCTGGGTTTGTTTCTAATACCTGCTATTAGATTCTTTGACCTCACAGCAATCTAGTTTGAGATGAGTGAGACAATTTCAACTGGGTCATGTCCCAGGGAAAGATAAAAAGACATTCTGTGTCTTCACTTTCTTTTGCTTAGTCAATATATGTATAAATGAAGGCCCTTAATTGTTCACATCTGTACTTACAAACGCCACTAACTGACAAACAGAACAGTATCATTATTGCCTCGATTATAATGAACAGCAGCAGGGGGGGAGTCAGGGCACTCATCCTACGATAACAGAATATTCTGTGGGTGTACAAATGACAGCAGTTTGTTTCATAAGTACTCAAATTAGCAGCTTGTGCAATAGGGATACACCAGGACCCACATCGCTGTGCCCTGCTGCCCTAAGCAGCCCTCAGTGAAACTTTTTGTTTTGTTTTGGTCAAAGTAATGTTGTGCCAGTTCAAGAGGGACAGGACCAATTTTATGATCCTCTATGCAGTTATTGTCATTCTTAATTGGCATCCTAATCCTGGATGGTTACAGACATCTTGATGTACAGATGTTAATTTGAAAGTTCATTGTTTGGCTTAGGGAGTACCATCTCAATGAAGCCTCTGTTCCATAACAGAGCCCTCTCCCTGAGAAAGCACCAGCAGCAGAGATGATTAAAGTTGCACATCATGAATTCCCACAACTGTCCAGGAAAGGGAATCCACTGGGTGAAACAAATTATAAGTATAAAAATGGGAAAGGAATGGCCTCTGTCTACTTTTTAATATATTGTTTTATTTTAATGTTTTGCTTAATGAACCATAAGTCACTGCCTGGGGTTGTAAAATGAGTGATTGAAAAGTTCACAGAACTTGCCTTTGTGTTGTTGTTGAAAGCCAGCATGCTGTAGTGGTTTGAGTGTTGGACTGCAACACTACAGACCAGGGTTTGATTCCCCACTTGACCATGAAACCCACTGGGTGACCTTGGGCAAATCACACACTCCCAGTCTCAAGAGAAGGCAATGGCAAATCTTTCCTGGACAAACTTTGCCAAGAAAACCCCATGACAGTCACCTTAGGGTCACCATAAATCAGAAATGACTTGTAATATACAAATAAGACAACAAATGAGCTGTAATTTGTGGAGAGCTAGGAATTAAGAGTCATGCACAAGCCAATAGACAGTAGTTAAGACTGAAGGACAACCACAAAAAAATGAAATCACCAGAGTTCAGGAGGGCTTCTTACCTAAGTAAAGCTTAAATGAAACAAGTAGTAGTCTTACAATCCTGCCTGTCCAGATTATGCCATTAGAGCTAGTCTGAATGGAAGGCACCAGTGCAGGGCTTGAAAATGTCACATTCCCTGAAAAAAATCAAGGAAGTTGTAGCCCAAGAAGTAGTTTCCCCAGGTTCTGCAAGAAACATAACATTTTTTGATAGCTTCAGCTGGTCTTAGCATTGCCATCCAGCTCACTGCACTTCCATTGCCAAAGGCTGGCACTGCTGCCATCCACACAGATGTGACTGACTGCTTATCTTCAAGCTCTTAAAATAATCTTGACAGAGGTCAACAGTCTCTAACCTGTTGGGGTATATGAATATCTCTGGAAAGCAAACATGATCTGTAAGTTAATAGCCACTGAGCTACCACCTCAGGCAGTCTTCTGGAAAAGAGGGTTAATTTTCTGTTCTTGCTTTATGCAAAGAGATTATTTCACAACTAGTACACATGGTAAAAGAGATCAATAGAATCATTACATACCCTGTGCAAACATCTTCTTAAGTATCATGCAGGAAATCACTGCCTGACACCTCGGTAGAATGGAATCTTTTATTCCACATTCCAAGTTTAATGTCTACGTTACTCTATGCACTCTATATTTGTAGTGAAGGAAACACCTGTAATTGTTCCAGATAGACTCTCCTCACATTCCCACCTTGATCAGAACTTACAAACATTGAAGTTTATCCCACGGGCCCTAAAACGAGCCCGTTGTGTTACAAAACATGGGTGGGCATGGGCGTGCACGGAAAGGTATGGGGCTAAGAACTATATTTTACTGCATGAGGGAATGCCGCCACTGCCGCCGGGCATTCCAATCGCGTCCTCCCTCCATTCCAGAGGGCGCAATTTCTGATAACTGTTCTAAAGTGTTCTCAGAAATTGCGCCCTCTGGAATGGAGGGATGATGCGAATGGAACTCCCGGCGGCAGCGGTGGCGTTCCCTCGTGCAGTAAAATACAGTTCTTGGCCCCATCCTGTTCCATGCACACCCATGCACGCCCATGTCTTGTAATGCAATGGGCCCGTTTTAGGGCCCGTGTGATAAACTTTATTATTTTAGGATATGAATTAACTAAGTCTGATCTCAACAAGCATCTGCCATCAACTGCCTTTATGGAAAACACCACCACAATTGTCCACAACTCCCAGTGGAAGCATTCAGCAAATACAAAAAGAAGAATGAATTTATCCTAAATCTGGGGCATCAGTGAATTCCCCTCACCCTTCAATTATTTTAACCTAGTAGAAAGCACTTAGTCATATTTCCTTTTCCTTCCTATGAAAGCCACATCACCAAGGAAAAGGTAAATTGGGCCAATTTCTGATCAGCATCATCCATTTTCACTAGACACAAAGTGATTCTCCCAGCTTTTGTTTCTCCCCACACTCCCTGTTTGACAGAATTGCTCTTGGTTTTTAAGAAAGGAGGCTACAGATGCTGCCATTTTCTCCTGCATTCATAGAAGAAGAAAAATCAATACAGGCTTGGAAGTCTAATTTTATTTCACTCAACTGGGTCCTCAGTGTTAAGAGTTCCCATTCTAAAAAAGAAATGTCAAGTACTTCAAAAAAGAAACAAAAAAAGAAGAAGCCCTTGAGCATTTTGATTCTTCTGAAGGCCTTTTTCACACAATGAAACAGCCTCTCTCACATGCCAACAGGCAAACTGCATATGGCAAGAGAACAGGAACTGGGAAAGTTACTTTTTACTGTTCTCCTTCCTTTCTCCTACAAAAGTGTCTTTGCAACAATATCCTGGAGTCTAAGGTTGGTACATTTTCTACCCCAGTGCCATTGTAATGGAGCTCTATTCAAAAAAACAACATTTTGCCCACTTAGATGGTACTTTCCTCATTAGACTTTGGTATACGTCTGAGAAGGGTCAGGTGGACCACATTTTTCTGACAAAATGATTTGAATGCCCCCTTTCTGGCTGTTTTTCCCTTTTTATGTAAATATGGGGATTTGTGATAATCAGTTCTTCATGTCTTTATAGAGACTGGCACAGTTCAGTCATTTGTATGATGTACACACTACAGAATATTGAATCTGAGCTGCCGCATTCTTCATCTAACTTGATTATCTGCAGGCAACTGACTTCAAGAATGCTTTCAGCATATTCTCTATTGTTCTGTCAAGGAGTGCCAACTCTCTAAAGAAATATTAAGTTGCTATAATGTGGTCTGAATAGTCAAATGCACTTCAAGCATGTCAGCCTTCATTGTTGCTTTCTATGATATGTTAGAGGTAGGCACACACACACACACACACACACACACACATATATATATATATGTGTGTAGTAAAATAAACCTTGATATTTTTCCAGTGAAATTTTCAATGTTCACACTATCAACCAGATAGCCATATATATACTTTTGTAAACATGTAACAGTTTTATGGGATAGCCAGTGTGGTGTAGTACAGTGGACCCTTGTTATCCGCTGGGGTTTAGTTCCAAGATCCCCCGTGTATAACAAAATCCATGTATACTCAAGTCCCATTAAATATGTCACAGCAAAATGATGTCCCCTATAGAAAATGGAAAATCAAGGTCTGATATTTGATATTAATACTTTTTTGGAATATTTTCAAACCGTGGATGCTTGAATCCATGTATTAAAAAATCCGTGTATAAGAAGGGCCGACTGTAGTTTGAACATTGGCCTAGGACTCTGGGAGACTATTCAGTCGTGAAAACCCACTGGGTGTCCTTGGCAGGTCATACTCTCAGCCTCAGAAGAAGGCAGTGGCAAACATGCTCTGAACAAATCTTGCCAAGAAAACCCTGTGATAGGTTTGCCTGAGGGTTGCCGTAAATCAGAAATGACTTGAAGGCACACAACAACGATGTATTATAAAATGACTTGTTAAATTACAACACCCCCCCTTTAATGTCCTCAAGGAAAGACTACAGTTAGGCAGGCTAAGTCATTGTGAAGTTTTGTGGTGGCGTGTTTTGAAGATGGCTGAACACTTTTAAAGTCCAAAGCACTACTGCATTTTAAGGTAGATGTCATTTGTGCTGTCTTCTACAATGAAGTATATGTGGGGTCTCACTTATACAAAATGCTTGACACCAGGAATGTTTGGGATTTAGGAGTTTTGTGTATTTGTATATACATAATGAGATATGTAAGCGATGTGACCAAATTATAAACATGAAATTTATTTCTGTTCAAATGAATGTTTATACACATACCCTGGAGGTAATTTTATACACAATATTTTCAATAATTAGTGTATACTGAACTGTCAGAAAGCACTATCTAAACCACCCATGTGGATGATTTTGGAACATTTCAGATTTTGGAATTCCAAATGAGGGAAACTCAACCTGTACAGTATTTTCACAATTCAGCTGAGATCCACTATGACTTCCCTGCCACCACCCCTAGGACTGTGTTGCGAGAGCTACCCTGCTATGGAGAGTTTTGGGTCGGAAAAGCCCCTGGCTTACAGGCAGTTGCAGAGGAATGGCAGCTTCTGCCAAGATCTTTTAGAATCCTCTGGAAGTATCAACAGATGTTCACATCAGGACGAAAGACAGAACTATGGAGGGAGGGTGTGGTTTTGATACCCTCCATGAATGAGACCAGGATATTTAAATATAAGCAAGGCCCAATGGGCCAAACTTGGGCACATGATGGAGGGTGAAGTTCAGGTATTTAAGGATGAAATGCCCTCCGTCCTGCCTCTTTCTTTGGAAGCAGCCCACCCTCCCACTCTAAATGCAGTGTGAACCTGGTTGGTTGCTTCAGGGCCGGGTAGGAATTTTCTCTCCTTTTCCCAGGGTTTTTTGTCTTCCCCATACTGTCTGCAGGGACTGGTAACTGGCTTGTGGTGGCTGTTAAATAGGTTTCACTGGCCCATATGGGGCTAAAGAACTATTTGGTGCACACCATTGGCACCCCTTATACATGGGTATAAGGTGGACATTCAACTGCGTATGTCACTAACAGAATGTTAGCCTTCGTTTCTGTCTTTTCCATGACCAGTTACACAGTGACCGGTTATAGATATTAGATCAGAGTAGAAAGAAGAGACTTAAGAAGATGAACTCCAAATCTTGGGAAGCAAAACGAAGGCTGCCCTCAAAGCAACTGGAAAAAGTAAATCACCAGGAATAGATGGCACACCAATAGAACTGTTACAGCTTACAGAGACAGAATCAAGTTTAGTTCTAACTAAAAATTTGCCAGCAAATATGGAAAACAAAGAGGTGACCCACAGGTTGGAAATGATCAATATGTATTCCTATACACAAGCAAGGAGACACAAAAGATTGCAGTAACTACAGGACCATTGTTAATTTCCCACACAAGCAAAGTCATGCTCAAAGTTCTATAGCAAGGACTCATACCATATATGGAGCAAGACATCTCAGAGGTACAAGCTGGATTCAGGAAAGGAAGAGGCACTAGGGATCACACTGCCAATGTGCGATAAATAATGGAGCACAACAAGGAATTTCAAAAGAAAATCTACATGTATTTCATTGACTACAGCATAGTCATTGCCTGCATAAAACACAAAAAGCTATGGCATACTCTCAAACAAATGGGGTACTATTACATCTGATTGTCCTTATCTATAACCTGTACTCAGGACAAGAAGCTGCTGTCAGAGTTTAATAAGGAGAAACAGAATGGCTCCCAATGAGAAAAGAGGTCAGGCAAGGCTGTATACAGTCAGCCCTCCTCATAGGCGCGCTTGCCTTCCGTGGCTTTGAGCTTACACAGAAGGCAAGCCCATTAGAAGTAATGAGGCACACACCCATGCTGTGCACCCCACGTGTTGCCGTGTGCACGTGCCTAATTATTTCCTATGGGCTTGAGCATACGCTCTTTTCCCCATATGCGGGGGAGTCCAGAATGAATCCCCCATGTATAGAGAGGGCGGACTCTACTATCACTCTATTTATTCAACGTGTATGCAGAAAATATCATAAAGAGTGCAACCTTGGACTCAGAGGGAAGAAAAGTGAAGATTGGAGGAAGGAATATTAATAACCTAAGATATGCAGATGACACAATACTACTAGCAAAAACAAACAAATAACTAGAGCAACTACTGAAGAAGATCAAGGAGGAAAGCACCAAGATAGGCTTAATATCAAACATTAGGAAAACAAAAATAATGAACATGGAAGATTCATCCTGGATAATGAGAAAATCAAAATAGTCAAAGAGTTTCCGTACCTTGGATCAAACATCGATCAGAACAAAGACTGCAGTCAAGAAATTAGAAGAAGAATGGGATTGGGGAGGGCAGATATGAAAGAACTAGACAAGATCCTAAAATGCAAAGATATAACTCTGAACACTAAAATAAGGATCATCCAAGCCATCATGTTACCCATTACTATGTATGGATGTGAGAGCTGGTCACTGAAGAAATCTGGCAGAAAGAAAATAAACTTATTTGAGATGTGTTGCTAGAGAAGAGTGCCATGGATAGCCTGCCACTATATTTGGAATGGGGTGTGGGATGCCATTTTGTTTATCTCAGGAGCAAATTGAATTGGTCCAGCTCTGATACGATAGGCCTTACAGGGCTCTACAATAATACACAGTGAACATGTAGAACTCCTCTCATATACATACCCTCCACACAAAAAAAGTATGGCATAAGGATATTAAAGCAGGCACTTGACCAGCCAGTTGATTATGAAAGGTTTCATTCTTTCTAAACCTCAACTTAATTGGGATCATCCTGGATTGTCATGAATTTTAGCTGAATGGAGGAAATACATGTATCTATCTATCTATCTATCTATCTATCTATCTATCTATCTATCTAGATTCCCTATGAGCTCAAAAGAACTGATGTATCTCCACTGAACTTTTTCAAAAACTTGCTCTAGAAAAACAGAAAAGCAAATACTATATACACATCACTCAGACTTCTACCATCCCTTCAAGACTGCAGCTTCTTAGGAATTCATGTGTTTCTAAGTTAACTTTAAAATAAAATTCTCATCAAATTATACTGGCAGCTCCTGTGAAGCTGTGGTAGCTAATTTTATAGAGACATTTTTCTTCCTGTTTTAAACACCCTTCTGAACAACCTTATTCACTTGGAGACTTAAACACGCTGTCCTCCCACATCATGCATTCTCCTTACTTTACTTTCAATTAGAGAGAGAAAGAGAGAGAGAGAGAGAGAGAGAGAGAGGAAAGATGGTAACGAAAGGCCACAATTTAGAATTTTAATACAAATCATCAAATACAAGGTGACCCCTATTAACAGTCTTGATTTCCATAGTTTCTACATTTCAGATCCTGGCTTTTGTTGCAGGCTTCCAATCTTCAGCCTACAGACATTTTTAATTCCCACTCTCAATTCTTTGCTTACCATTCAGCAATCCCTCCTCCATGTGTAGCACAATGCTGTTCCTTGGCTGTTTAGAGAGAATTATATTGTAAGAGTTAACATTCCATCATAAAAGCATACAAGATGCCATTCAAAAGAGCTTTAGTCCACAATACAAAAATGCATAGGTTTGTGTATGTGTGTGTTTTTCCAAGCCATAAACCATTTTCTTACAAGAACTGTAACAATTAATTTCTCAGTTCTGGCAGTGAGAAAAAAAATCCTCTTGTTTCTTATAAGTCCATGTTTTTAAGCTTCTGGAAGTGGAGTAGAGATAACAAATTTTGTTAAAATGAGCAAACTCTCACAGTACATACAAAGGGTTAACACAAAACCACAAGTTAAAGTTGCACAGGGTCCCAAGTGTGCATGTTTTATGAAAGACAATGGTGTTTCCAAATTTTATGTGCACAACTGAGCATATGCAGGACTGTCTAGTCAATATGTTGTGAATGCAAATCCATGCTCCTAGAAACCCTGACTTGGAAGTAATGATTTCTGAAGGAGTTACTTCCAAGTAAGTCTGCCAACAAAGAGGCTGGGTATTCAAGTGGGACTTCTGCATGGCATACTATGATGTCTTGCCCAGTTTGCTCATTCCCTTAGGATGCTTCTCAGTTGCAAAACAGAGACGAGACAGATACAAAAACAGGCATGAAGATTCCCTGTCAGAGAGATTTCCCCATTCCCACAGTGTACAGCCAAGCTAGATCAGAGAAGCATTCCCCAGCCCACTTCAGAAGCCAGAGCTCTGCTTAATAACAATGTTCTGAAACAGAAGACAAGAGCCAAGCAAGCAAACTACAACGGCGTCTACTTAGAGTTTGGAAAATTACTCTTGAGAAAAAAAGAATAATGACATGCCAAGTCCATCCATACCACAGCAGTGGCAGGAAGATTCCCTGGGACCTAGTGACTATGTCTAAATACACTGTGAGCTGCATTAAAGAGTCTCTATGAACAGATAGATAGATATTTCTTCAGTTACATATCAGATTATTTGTCTATTTTTTTGCATTTTGCAAAGTTTGAGGGAAATTAAATATACTCCTAAAAAGTACAACCTCCAGCGTAAAAGTATATTTAATTTCCCTCAAACTTTACAAAATGCAAAAATTAGACAGATAATTAAATAATGAAGACAACATTTGTACAAATTTACAAATGTTACAGGAAGATATATGTTACAGATTTACAAATGTTAGAGATAGACCTGAAGAAATGTGTTTTTCTCTGCATGAAAGTGAAGGAGGAATCAAATGAATATAAAAAGAGAGCCACAATAATTATAACTACTGACCATCAGTCTGAATAAAAAAAGGGCTGGCTTCTGGTTGGGGATTTATAATGTCATAAACCAACTAACAATTGGGCAGTTTAGAACTGCAGTACTGAGCACTGGTTGCATTCCCAGGAGGGGAGCATTGTCATAGCTGCACCACTGGGACCATTTCACAAGCAGAGCAAGCAATGCTGCCTATGTGCAACAGTCATGATCTGCAAAAGTAAAGTACTTTGTGGTATGAGGTCTCCTTGCAGAATGACAGCTCAAGGAGGGGGCAACAGTCCCCAACAGAACCACAGGGCACTGGTAATCCAGGACAGAAAACGTTGGAAAGTCAAAGGTGCTCTGCACCAGCCAGTAAAATATCTCCACCTATTGGAGTGTTTTATTGTGCAGTGGGAGCCCCCACTGCAAAACAGGTTATGTTGCATAGGGCCTCACTGCACCCTGTTGCAACTCTAGCAAGGTTGCATATTGTGTCAACAATGTAGCTCTGTCACCATAAAGTTACACATTGCCGTCCTTGATGCAGGATCTCAGCCAGTTTGGTTTCTGACTGCAGGTTTCCCCAGAAATGCTCCTTAATAAATTCCTCTTTGACCCTTGCCATTGAGTAAGGGACAAAGTAGACTGCCTGCTCCAGCCCCAATTGGCTAGGGACCATGAGAACCAGATGGCCCACTATGAAAGTGGGCTGCCGCTGCATTCCCAAATGACTGGAAGGCAGGAGCAGTTTTTTACAGCTCCTTTTGCTGTCCACTTCAGGCCTGCTTAGGTGGCCTCAGAGCAGCTTCTGGCTGATCTGGGGGCATGCATCATCTGTACGTCACACCCCCGCAAGCAGCCAGAAGCTGCACCTTTTGGCCCATCTGCTTCAGGCTTAACAGAGGCCCAGTACGATAGTAGGTGATAGTAGGGCTCGCTAGTGCACACCAAACAAATGCTGCAGAGCCCTATGATGTACGAGTGATGCCATTACAGCACCACTCCACCCACACGGGGCATGTGTGCATGGCATGTGGACGTTGCAGTGCCCACACGTCATGCACAGGAAGAGATGTCATTGCAGCCCTTACAATGGCCCAAAAAGGAGCAGCTCTAGGCGGCTCCTTTTTTGGCCTGTTTCCTAATCTGGCATACTCCAGAGATGCTCCAGAGATGGTGGATTAGAAGTTCCATTATCCCCAAAACACATGACCATTAGGTGGGGGGCGCTATAGTACAATATATCTGGAGGTCAGGGAAGTGTTTTCTAAAACTTTATAGTGTCTTTTCTATGATGGTTTATCACATTCGTTATTCAGATTTCTAGCAAGTTGAACAATGTACAAATTATTGGGGGGGGGGAACGACACAATTTGCTATTCTTGTTTTCTCTCCCTTGCTGCCACCTGCAGATCAAAGTCCACCTACTTAAAAAAATTCCACTAAGGTGCTATAAGCAAGCTACAATAGGCCATGCAATGGTTACTGATAACACTGACCTTCAAGAACTATTTTTTTACTAAAATACTGTGCTCTATTTTACAATGAATTCTTGCAAGCTTTCAGAAACCTGACAGGAATACCACAAGTACATGACTCACATTATATTTGCTGTATTAAATAATATCTCAACACCTACAGAGATTAGATATCTCTTAATTTCCAAGGGAGTGTGGATGTAGCTACTATGTGGCATTAGCTAAGTGATATGGAAAAATCTTAGCCAGCAAGTCTGATATAGCAAATTTTTATATCCACTCTGGGTCAGGGCTGCTTCGATCAAACTTTGATACACATGAGACCATACCTTCTCAAATTGTCACACACCCTCCTGACCCATGATGTCTACATGTTTGTTGATTTAGGGCAACATGCTATTATCTGATCACACCTTTTAAATGCGGGTGCAAAGGTATGTTTTAAAATTTTACTATCCAAAAGGTGATCTTATAGCAGAGATGGCTAACTGCGACCGGATCATTTTTGTTACCACTTTCTCTGCAAAGTGATGTGACAATACTTCTGTTTTCATTTCCACCTATTTTCAATCCTTGGGAACAGCAAGACCACTACATTTTGCAGCAGTTTGGGCCTCTTTTTTTAATGATTTTAGCCCTAAAAAAACCAGCTCAGAAAAAATATTGGGGACACCAAGGGACAACTTGTCAGGGTGTCCTGAGAGCACCAAGGGCCACAAAAATGGCATTTGAGGACCAACCACATTTTCCCCACTTCTGTCTTATACAAAATTGCAATCATTTCACTTTGCTCATATAAGCAGCCTTTGCTGCCCACAGATAGCAGCACCTGGAAGCAGTATTGTTCAGTTGCCACCAGTGCCATACCCAGTTTTAATAATAATAATAATATGTTTTATTTTTATTTTTTATTTTATAAACCGCTATTCCAAATAGATCATAGCGGTGTACAAGAAAATTATATAACAGTACAAGAATTGTTGTAATGAATTCTATTTCCCTAACTTAAATGGTGCACAGGCAGCATTGGTTGTAAAGCCATGTTAAGCAGCTTTGCTTGTGAAGCCATGTTGCTCCTTAAGATGGATTTTTTATATATATAGGCCCAGTACAGATGGGCCGAAAAGGACGCCCCTCACCCCTCGCACTTGACGAGGGCGTCCTTGCTGCACGGTGCCAAATAGATGGCACGCGTAGCGATAACGTCACTGCTGCGCAGCCTCCAGATGGAGCTGTGGAGTAGCGATGTGCTCGCGGCGCCATCAGCTGTTTGCAGCGGTACAAAAAGGAGCCGCTTTTTAGCTGTCCTTTTTTCTCACGTAGCCGTGTCACGCAATTTGGTTGCTGCGGCACAGCTACGCGAAAAAGAGAGGCAGCTCCCGACCGCCTCTTTCCGGCGGTTTGTACCCTGCCATAGTTTATTAAACAGATAATAAAACCATATAACAAACAGACAATACATATAATTACATATAACATACAAACTTAACATACAAACATAGTTCTTAACAAATACGACTTTCTGGACTTTGATTTGATTATTCTTATCTCCTAATCATATCGAAGTTTTCTAATCAGTAATTTAAATTATCACAATGAACTATGTGTGGATATCACAGAATTATGCCAAGTGAATGTTTTCTTAAGTCTTCTGTCCTAAATACACTAATGAGGAAGCAAGGCCCACAGAGCACAGTGGGATGTTCTTCTGAGTAAGCATGCAAGGGATTGTGCTGTGCATTTGCCAAATTCTTTAATTCTGAATGAAGATTCTACTGCTACCCCCTACCCAACTCTAGTAGACAAACATTCACTACCAGCGTGTTGTCTAAACTTAACCATAAGGAAAGATCTCTTCCAAAAGAACAAAACTTCTGCTTCAAAGCCTCACCACCACCACCACTTATTGAGTGTGACACTTCCTGTCTCCCCACGATAGGAAGCTGCATGCTTGTACTTTGCCAAGTTCTATTTGAGATTTCTAAAGGAATTTTGAACCTTGCTTTTATCCATTTCAGGCTTCACATCCGCTGTTCCATTTTGCTTTGTTGTAAGCATCGTATCATTGCCAGACACTACAGTGCTTTCAAAACAAGCCAAACGTGTTGACATGCAAGAGCAAATAGAGAAGGGGGGGGGATTGTTTCATCAGTTTTACTTCCAAGAGGTAATTGCTGCAGAAAAAAGCTACCTTTCAGGATTAACCAGATATGCTGTGGAAAGCTTCTAAAATGTATTATCAACACTCTTCTGGAAGAAATTTTCTCATCCAAAACAATTTTTAACTACTAGAGAATACAGGGTGCTCACCAACACTTCTGGAAGAAGATGGATGAGACACATAGCAGGCTAGACAAATTGGAACTTTTCTGCCTCTGGGTGAAACTGTAATGGAAACAATCACAAAAAATAGCAAGCCATGCTGTCAACCATACTCCCTCTTAGGCAGTCTATTTACAGAGAATGTGGCTGTTGTTTTCCAATTACTGCAATAGACTATTGTAACCTAGTGGAGTTTTCAAAGGTGCCATAAACAGTAGCTGGCATTCTGTAATGCAGTTATGGTTTCATAACCTATAGTTACAAATCTGCAACTGCTCCATATTCTGTAAGACTATGTACCATTACTGTAAAACTATGTAAGTGCTCCTCCCCATTCCAGCCCACCTTAATAGCCATTAGCTATTATAAAGCATAAATGGGAGGATAGTTAGACAACTTTTGTGTATTGCCAACTACCCCTAAAAGCCTAAATCACAATGTATAATATCTAGGGAGTCCTATCTTAGCCTATACACCTCATAACACAACCCAATTACATTAGTAATTAAACGATTTTATCAGCACGAACAGCCTAGTTTTGTGTTGACAAAAAAGCTCAGTACGCATTAATACGCTGCCAGAACTAGAAGCAAGACTACCAATAAGCTAAGATCTGAGTTCTAGTTCTCAAATTCATACTTATTTAATTGTTGGAGTTCAGCCCCGACAACAGCTGTGGCTGATAAGTCCAGAACTGTATGAGAAAATCAGAGCTAAGGACAAAGCTAACAGTGAGAATGTATTGAACATAGCCATACTACTGTGGAAGACTACTGTAGCTCAGACAATATCTCAAAGGAAACAAGAAATCTGTTACAGGCTTTCTTGTCTAGGATGGCCCAATGATGAACCAGGCCACTCTGGGTCCCTCCTTCTATGGAGTTCTACTTGCATATTATCTTGGAGGGGTAGAACACTTTCTACTCTTCCTGCACAATTTTTTTTTTCAGAGCATGCAAGGAAGGTGCTTATTGCAGTGTGATGCTAAGTAGTCTGTGGAGTAAACTGGAAACTGAGTAAACTGGATTTAGGCCACGTTTTCCATGTTTCAAACAAAGATAAATTATCTGTATTATAGAATCATGAAACCCACAGTAAAAAAAAGAAAGATGAACTAACCACCTCACTGCACTTTGATTAACATCTTCAAAGCTACCATGAATACTCCCTTTATGATATATACACTGCAACAGCAGTCAATATAAAGTTTGAGTCTCCCTTGTTCAGAATTCCAAAATCCCAAATATATCAAAATCTAAAATTGTTCACATGGATGGCTTAGATAGTAACGCCTTTGCTTTCTGATGTTTTTCAATGTCCATAAACTTTGGCCTGTTACAGACTGCCAAAATAAAGCTGCTTCGGTTCTCTTTGGAGGTATGCTATTTGAATGATGCATGGGTCCTAAGAGTCCGGAGGTCGCGCCAAAGCCACACTCCATTCCTAAGCACCGGAGTGCAGCTTTGATGCAGCTTCTGGATTCTTAGGATACATGCATCATTTAAACAGCATACCTCCAAAGAGACCCGAAGCAGTTTTATTTTGGCAGTCTGTAACAGGCCTTTGTTTCATGAAAAAAATATTTAAAAATATTGTATAAAATTTACCTTCAGGCTATGTTATAAGGTATATATGAAACATACATGAATTTTATGTTTAGACTTGGGTCCCATCTCCAAGATATTTCATTATGTATGTATATGCAAACATGGATATTCCTAAATTGTTGGGTTTTTAAAATCCAAAATCCTAAACACATCCAGTCCTTGGTGTTTTGGATAAGACATATTCAACCTGTATATCAACTCTTCATGGATCCTCTTCTACAGTTCCCATTGGTTAATTCAACAGTATGCCAAATCATTAGAAAACCTAGAAATTTTTGTCCTATTCTTCCATTATATTAACTGATTTGTTGAGAGGGGCTAAGAACTAAATTGGCTGTCCTCTGATTAAACAGAATAGAAAGGGAAAGTTGATGGATTAACTGCTAAAGTCCTAATCAACCTGCAATCTTAGACCAAAGATTTGCTACCCTGTTTCAGTTGTTGAAAAATAGAACAAACTGGCACATAAAAGAAGATAGATGCTTCACTAATGGTGAATGAAAAAGAACCTACTGCATACCGAGCGTTAATCTATATCCTATCTTCAGGTTCTGAAGGGCATTAACTTGTTTATGCATATGTTCAGAAAGAGCAAGCCTAAAAGGAATACTCCTGTTTCAGTGGTAAGCCTGACGTTTTTTAAAAGGTGCACCCCTTGTAGAACTTGTGGCAGGAAACAATAAGGCAAAACCCAAGAATTTTGTTATTTCATTTTTCTTTAGTCAAATTGATCTTTGACATTTCAGTTACAGTGAGCCCTCCATATTGGCAGAGGTTCGGTTCAGTTCTGGGCCTCCGTGAAGATGCTAAAAAACACAGATAATTGCATCCGATATTATTCAATGACAGCAATGTGAACATACACACTTCAGCACGTGTGCATTTACACAACTACCACTGAATAGTATGGGCAATCCGCAGGCAGATAAATTCACAGATTGGAAGTCCATCGATAGGGAGAGAGCTCATTGTACTATTTTGCAACCACAGATTAACCAATTTAAGTTACTAATTGCTATAAAAATCAGAACACACTAATGAGGATCAGTTGTTCGTTGATTAATGTAACAAACACTGATGATAGCAATTTCCAGACATTAAATTTTTATATTTTAGTGCCATGCCTCCTGAACAGCAGTTTCTGCTTCTCTGACTCTGCAGAGATGAGAACACTGACTTTTCACCTTGATTCCAAACATATTCTGTGAACATAGTATTTTCTGTTTCTATGCACAAGAATAACATTTTATATTAAAGAGGTATATTGCTTACTACATATTCAACTACAAGCATATCACAGATACTTTGTTTCTTTTAGTGTTTTCAATCACTGTACATCATATATATTCCTAAGGCACTTAAAACACAAGGGAGTCCATAAATGTAGATTAAACATAAACAGGAAGAATGTTACTAGAGATTTACAATATTTTGACAGATACGGAGTAAGTGGAGGAAAAGTAAAATAAATACAACATCAACAAAACTTACAAGATCAGATGTTATAGGAGGCAAAACAATCAAAATGGCAATGAAACGGAAATACCCTGTTTCCCCAAAAATAAGACATACCCATAAAATAAGCCTTAGCAGGATTTCTAAGCATTTGCACAATATAAGCCATCCCCCAAAAATAAGACATAGTGATAGGCATGGTGTGGAACATAAGTGGACGGGAAGATTGGGGCCAATGGTTCTAAAAAAAAAATGGAGTCGCAAGAAATTCAGGATGGAATTCCAGGTTTGGAGAGTTATGACGATGTTCCAGAAGAAGACAACTTAACTATATTTGGATAAATGTAGATTGTTGTACCATATTTAATAAAAATAAGGCATCCCCTGAAAGTAAGCCATAATGTGTCTTCTTGAGGAAAAATAAATATAAGACAGTGGCTCCATACAGACAGGCCAAAATAAAGCTGCTTCGGATCACTTTGGAGGTATACTGTTTCAATGATGCATGCGTTCTAAGAGTCCGGAAGCTGTGCCAAAGCTGCGCTCTAGTCCTTAGGACTGGATCTTGGCTTTGGCACATCTTCTGGACTCTTAGGATGCATGCATCAATGAAACAGCATGCCTCCAAAGTGGCCTGAAGCAGCTTTATTTTGGCCTGTCTGTATGGGGCCAAAGTCTTATTTTCGGGAACACACAGTACTCTAAAATTTTGTGTCAGTTTTGAAACAATATAATAACACATCCAAAGAAAAGTTGGAAATGTAGAAAAGATAATACAATCTCTCTCTCTCTCTCTCTCTTTGCTCACTCATTTACACACATACACACACACACGTATGTGCATGCAGTAGTATAACTTCCTACACTAAAAATATTACCTTATATTCAATTGTTAATGCCAACTGAAGTAGAGTCACTGAATCAATAGAATCTATGTAAGAGTTGATGATCAGGTTCACATTCATTCACTACACTTGTTGGTATGAACATTTTCATTTACACCACAGGTAAGTTGCTGACAACACAGAAGAGGGGGGAAGAAGAAGTGGAATAATGATAATTTGCAACATTTCAATAAATCCAATAGAGTTTCTGTTAAGAGATGTCAAGAACACTATGTGAAATGATCAAAGAGCATTTGGAAGGGATATTATAACTGCATCAGGGTTAACACAGACAGAAACTAGAAAAATAATGAAAAACCCAGCAAAACTTTTGAAGAAGCAGGGTACAGGATATACTGATGATTAATATCCTCAATCATATTAATCATTCTCAAAAAATGTTGGGCTGGATCTGGTTAGGTATACTGAAGTATATTCATTAAAATCACACACACACATTCTCATTGGAAGAATGTCTATTATTTTTACAAGGCTGCAAGAAAACCAAGCTGCAAGCCATCAGGTAATATATGAACAGGTGACACTGCCACTGGCCCATCTAACCCTTTACTTTGTACTTTAAGTAGAAATGGCTTCTCATGATTTCAGGCTGAAGTTATTCCCCTCATGGCTTAATATTAGACAGTGGACTCAAACTGGGCCAGATTAGAGAAAGGAGCTATAGATCATGCAGCCTGCTCTCCACCCATTTTCATTTTGCAAATGTAATGAATGACACTGTCCAACTGTCAGTGTTGAAGAAAGATTCAACTCCTATTCTAGATGATTTTATACATGGAGTGAAGGGAAGAGGTACTATTATCTTCCCTTAAAGCATCAATATCTTTTGGACCAGACTTATTTTCTAGCCTTGCTACTCAATGTTCCTTTGTTGATAGAGATCCTAAAAAACAAACCTGGGGCCTTTTGCGGGCAAAGTATATGCACTGCAACATACCTAAAGTCTCTTCCAATTTCTGGTAACATCGTTGAAGACTAAAATTTAAAAACCTCAATGAAGTCATATTTAAGAAATATGACAACAAGAAATGGCATGAAGTAACATTTTTATTAGTGTTCAGCAGACTGTGTAGATGTTATTTTTTGGATGACAAATGATCACATTCGCAATATTTAGTAATTTCTTTCCCTTGCATGGGCACTTACAGTGTGGCCCAGGAACCTCATTGAGGCATCTGAAACTACTCAGGGACCACAGTTTTTAAATTCTTATTTTTTTTAATTAATTTTTTTTAAAAAAATTAATCCAGCTATTTGTAGAGTAATTAACTTTAAACTGGGACTGGAGTGAGGGGGATAGGAGAGGATGAGAGCCTTTGTAAGTGAGGGATGAGATTTTAAGTTGGGTCTGGAGAGAGGGATAGAATGGAAACAAGGGATGGAAGCATTTGCAAGTATAGGATGAGCTTTTAAGCAGGAACTGAAGGGAGTGGGGGTGGAAGGAGGGGAGGGAGTGTTTGCAAGCAAGGGACTATATTTTAAACCAGGACTGGAGTAGGAGAGATGATGGAAGGAAAATATGGAAGCATTTGCGAGATGTGAAGCCAGGACTGAAGGAAGGTGAATGGAAGGAGGAAGGTGACCAGACAGTCTCCTTTTCCAGAACACATCCTACATTTCAACCTTCTGTCGAGGAGGAATTCCAAAATATTTTCTATTTTGCACACAATTAAGAAGCCCACTAAGTAGTACCATCTTTGCTGTTCTTTTGCCCTCTCAGAAACAAAAGTGTGCTGATGCTCTGGGGGCAAGTCTTCTCTGCTGCTGCTCCTATGGGGGGGAAAAGAACTTCTATAGGATCTAACCTATCCCGCGATTTGCAGAGAGGACAAGATAATAAAATATAATAAAATGAAAAATAATAAAAAGGATAACAAATATATAAATAAACTACATAAAATAAATTTATATTATTGGTTGTAGTATTTATTTTGTAACATTCTACGTTTTCGTTCAATGCCCTACATTTTGCGGTGACTTGTCCTCCTTTGTAGTTAGGACATCTGTTGATGCTGGGAAGGAAGGGGTGACAGCATTTACAAGAGATAAGGTTTTAAGATGAGATTGGAATTTGTTCAAAGTATCAGGAGTCTCTCCACTTCACAGAGGGGAGTCCAGAGGTTTATGGGGCACACTTTTGAATTTGGTGGCCCACGTGTAGCCTACAGGTTGCGCATTGTCAACCCCAGCTCATTTTATTTCATTATTAGAAATTAGGTATTTATGAAATAATATTCACATATCAGTGGGATCCATATCAGAAGCAGGACAGGTTCTACCCAAACAAAGAACAGGTTCTGCCTCCCTGATTAGCACTTTGCCCTCAACCTATTGAAGTAGGATCTGAACATTGATGAGGGAAAAATAAAGCAGATAATTTTGTAACATAACTGGGATGGGCCCAGACCTAGAGCCTGATGCTAACAAGCCCTAGTGGCTAAGTGAGTAAATGCTGGTTCTGCAGCCATTCACAGCCACAAGGTTGTGAGTTCAATCCAGGCAGGGTTCCAGAGTCCACTCAGCCTTGCATCCTTCCTAGGTCACTAACATGAGTACCCAGCTTGTTGGGACAATTAGTTTACATACTGAAAACCTCTTAGGGAGTGTTAGTTCACTGATAGGTGCTATAAAAATGTACTTGCTATTGATGTTGCTATTGCTAATGATCACAACATCTAAGATGAGTAGTAGGCCAGCATTCTTCTCAACTGTGTTCCATGTGGAAATTCTAGTCAAACTAAAGTGTCACAGATAGTCATTTAAAGCCAAAATTATTCAAAATATGCAAGTACTGTAGTAAATCTAACTAGCTATGTTCCCCTCTCTTCTTTTCTTTTCTCTTCTCTTCTCTTCTCTTCTCTTCCTTTCATTTCCTCTGCTTTCTAAAGAAAGCATGGCAGATCACATCTTGACAATGATACCAGCATGGCGTTAAGGGGAAGGGGGCATGAACAAGCCTAGGCTTGCTGTGGTAACTCTTTGTCCTCTGCCGAGGTCCTAATTCAAAGTGGACTCTCAATGACATTGCCAAAAAATGATCTAAAGAGATGACTTGCCTTTGGACAACGAAAATTACACATATGGACAAGAGTGATCTAGATAAAGACCACAATAGCAATGAGAATGGCAGCAAGTCCCCTACCTCTCTTGCTATGGAGAGCAATGAAACCTGAACTCTCTCAAGAAGCCAAAATGATAAACTGAACTTATCGTTCTGTGGACATACTATGAGACAGCAGGATACCTTATAATAGACAATAACATTTGGTAAAGTGGAAGGAAATAGGAAAGCAGGAAGACCACCTTACAGATGATATACCCAGTTGAGGAAGAAGGCCTTGGAGATCTCTCATTGATTGGACTAAAAATAATGAATCTGAGATTCATAGATCAATAGATCGATAGATGTCTTTAAAAGTAACATGTAGTTTGGCCCTAAAACTACATAGGGGTGGCAGTAAGTGAAACAGTGCTGGAAAAATCTTCCCCACAATGTATGTATATTTATTTGAAGGTCAGAACAGAAACTACACACAGATTCCATGTCTCACCCATTGCACAATCAGGATTGCATGAATACCAGCATACTGGTATAAGCTCAGTTTCAGCATTCACAAAGGAACCCATATAGATCAGGGTCTTAGACATGGGTCTCTGAAGAAGGATGGAGATTGGATATTGCAAGAAAAGATGGTTTAAACATGGCTAGATGGTGCTCAACATGTTGTGCTTCTTGCTCCCCTGCATTATCATGGCTACAGCAGCCAACAGATGCCTCTGAAGCTCCTTTCAGAGTTCTGTGCAGTATATGCTCCTGAGTGGGGTTTTGGAAAAGGTAAAATTTTCAAAAGAAGCACTGCCTTGATGAAATCTGAATCCACCTCTCCCTAGAAACTTCACATTTGAGCTGAAAAATAATAATCTGGAAAGCCCAATAAAATCAAATGTTTTTTGATGTGAGGAATCTTCCTCCCATAAATCCCTTTATTTCTCTTGAGTCCTTGTGTTTACATGGTTTATGAGAGCTGCATGAAGATGAATGGAAGTATTGGAGGAGATGACAAGTTAGAGCTACTAAGGGCAGGAGAGCTGTGCTTTGTAGTATATGAATCAAAAGCAGAGTTTAAGTCTTTAACTCCTTAAGCCTTTTTTGCCTAGATACAGTATGAATTTTAAATTCAGGCTAGCTTTTAAATCACCTTCCTAACTTCAGCTTTTGAATTTAGAAAGTGATGGAACTAATGTGCACAAATAACTTTCCAAACGCTTACCTTTCTGCAGGAGCTCAGCCTCCACAGGATAAGAAACATGTGTCTAGATGTGAAATGCCAGTATTCCCACTGTGTGAAGCTCTACCACACTGTTTTAGTTAACTGACCCAAGCCATGAAAGACTTAACATTTCAGCTCATTGAGGAGATGTACCAAACCCAGTACCAGTGTCCACTTTATGCAGAATGAGAATTTGTGGGAGAACCAATAGCTGAAACATTCCACAGGCCCTGCTACTAAGCTCCAGACATTCATCAGAACATGTGCAGTGGGCCTACATTTGTACACTCAAAGGCACATAGGCAAGATGGAAAGGTACTCCTGGGAAAAGAAAAGAAGGCATCAATCATGACCTTTGTTCTGCTCCAGCAGGGCTGCTCTTGTGTTATTATAGCAGTTCTTGCTAAAATTGGTAGCTTAATTTCAGGTTGTCACACTCCCTTATTCCTTAGCAGCAGCTTCACCACCCATTTCTTTCCCCAGCATCAGTGCAAGTCACAATCTTGCCACTGTATGTACAACAGTAGCCTCCACCACAAATATTTCCTCTGACTACCCAAACAAGAAATCTCACAGCATCCCTACATTATCTAAGGGAGAAGGTAAATGTAGTGTGTAAGTGTGCACACATATATCGTTGACACCAGGGATCAGAGACATGCCATTGCTTCCCCTCACCTCCCCCTAGTGTGCCAGGGAAAACAGTTGTGCCCCTTAGATACAACTGTTATATTTCTTACCTAGAAACTCATCTCAGACCAGCAGACAATGGCTTACAGACCAGCCCCAGCCCACAAATCACAGACCACCACTCTGAGTTAAGACAATAAGAGTTTGGACATTAAGGAAGCCTTAGTCCAAGATACGGAGAAGTGCAAAATTAAAGTAACCAGGAACAGCCCAAGCACTGAACAGTAACTGTTGCTTATTAACTCTCTTGAGAACACTGTGCTTGAGAAGCTTCATCTCATCATCAAAAGCAACCTGGCATCCTCAAAACAGAACTAAATTCCTTTCAAAATGTTCATGAAATCGGTGGCAACTATCAAGTGAAAGAGGTCCCTAGGTGCATAGCATGACCAAGAAAAATGCTTGCTGCACCTGCAAAAAAAAAAAGTCTCTTACTTCTTTATTCACAAGTAAGAGCCACTGAGTTCAAATCAAAGGTAACACCTCTTGCAGGCTTCCCTTCCTAGGCCTACTGAGAGGGCACTATGTATTTTTGGCATCTTCTTGTGCAGCAATGCAAAGGCACTTCCACTGAAGGAAAAAAAAGGACCAGTGTAGGAGAAGGAGTGAGTGGTGACATCACAGCTGAGTTCAAAGCTAGCTCAAATTATTTTGACATTGTACATATTGTATACTAAAATGTAGTTGCCTCCCTTGTATCTTATTTTATGTTGAGGAGCAGAAGAGTAGACCACTAAACGATCAAGAACAGATGGATATACTATCCCCACATTTTTACCTTGTATTGTCCAAAAGTCCTGATTTGTTTAAAAAAAATTCTACCCTAGCACATGTTAGCACAAGCAACTGCAAATTACTTTTAAACTGTTTGTTTAAGATATTTCTATATCACCCACACTGCAAAGGTTCCTGAGATGATGACCAAATCAATCAAAGCAACTAAAACAGTAAAAATAAATAAATAAAACCCACATTAAAACACATTTTGAAAGTGAAAGTAATCCTAAAATACATTTTTTAAAAAACCATTAAAGCAGAGCTGTTTCAAATACTGAAGGCACAAAACAGCACTTTTAGCTTCGCACTGGAAGCTTAAATAGATGGAACTTGCCTTGGGTAGGGAGTTCCACAAGCATGGTTTGCTACACAGAAATCCCTGCTATGTTTACACAACAACGTAACTTTGTAAAGTGTTGAGACATGCACCAGGACCTTCTCTCTCTAATTTCGGGCAGGCTTGTGTGTGATAGTGGTGTCACTGGGCTTGGTGACACACGAGGCAGGGGGGACTGCCAAGGTGGGGTTGTTGGTGGGCTCCCACTGCCTTGCTCACCTACCACCCTTGCCTTGGCTCCCTCCCTGGACAGGCAACAAAGCACAAGGAACATCCCTACTCCCTCCACCACACTTGCCACCTCCTCAACTCACTCTGTGGAGAGGGAACAGGGTCAGTGACAAAGCCACAAGGGGTGTACTCGCCCCTCTGCTGCAGCAGGAGGAGGGCTCCACCAGGTATCACCCTTCCTCTGGGTGTCACCTGGTGCTGCCTTCACTCCCTGCATCTTCCCAATGATACCACTGGTAGGGGAAGAGGTGGCCTTTCAATCTCCTGGTTCCAAGTTTATTAAGGTTTTGTGGGTCAAAATCAGCACCTTGAATTAAGCTCAGAAGCAAACTGGAAGCCAGTGAAGTTCCCATAAGGCTCATTCTAAAAAGCACACCAGACACTAATCTGACTGCTGTATTTTGCATTAGCTACAACTTCCAAACACTTTTCAAGGACAGCCCCTTGAAAAAGGGAAGAATTTTGAGATTTGCAGTTTGCTGTGGCAGCAGAGCTCTCTTACAGCAGTGGCTAAATATGTCGTAAAATTAGAAATCCCAGAATTCCATTAACATTGAGCCATAGCAGTTAAAGCAGTGTCAAATTGCATTAATTCTGCAGTGCAGGTGCAGCCTAAATCATTACCCCCACAAGTAATACACTGCAGTTAAAATTGGTACCCCTAACATGTTACTTCCAAGTTCTGGTGATATTGCTTCTTTGCTCCACCATCCTACATTTACAACTCGGTCTATGTCTTGGGCAGCTGAAGGACATAAGAAGACTCCAGGATCATATTCCATGGAATGCAGGATAGTCTAAAGCTGGCTCATGGCAGCCCCTCTAAAATGTACCAACTTGTTCTCTACCTAATCCATTAATGTGAGTGAAAAATATATGGGTTGGAAGATATTTTGCTGACTACAGTCCCTGCTGTCCTGACTTTTGGCCATACTGTGTAAGATTACTGGGGATTGTAGGCCAAAGCATAAGAAGGGAGAAAGGTTTGCCAACCTTTACATAACTGAAACATGTGTCCCTGGAATTGTATTGGTATCTGCCTCAGTTTGTCTTTCAAACCATAGGAGATGATAAAGGGCCCTAAGACAACCTTTCTACAAAAGATGGATGTTTTTATTTATTTTGTTAATTTATGTTTTTATCAAATTTTTATCAGAATAGCATACACAGTGTCCCCTCCAGACCTCATTAGATTCTCACAAAACCCTCATAAGGAAGACTGGACAGACAAGGAATGAATGGCCTAATGCTGCTGCTGCTGTTGTTATAGTCCAACACTATGCCACAGTGGCTCAGCCTAATAATAGTTGGTGAGTTTTGTAACATGGCAAGGATCTAAACCAGTTTCATCAGATTATGTCAAAATGTATATGCACTATACCACTCTGGCTTCCTGAAGCTGAAAAAATATACAAAACAGGAGAGAGGTAGACATCTCTGTACCTGTCTCTTTTCCATCAGATATTGCCTGCCAAGTTTAAAACACACAAAAACAATATCTCTATGTGTGGAGCAGGAATCACGGGATGCTTAACTTGTGGTTTAAGCAGCAACTGGCTAACATGCCTGACAAGAGAAATTTGGGGGGGTGGGGTGTCATCTGTTAAGCCCTTACTCAACTTCAAATGTTTCCCTACATGGCCTAAAGAGATTATGCCTTTGTACTTTGCTCATAAATCATTTTTATAGCTATGACTACATTTAACCTTGAAAATTCATCAGGATTCTTCCCCAATTTTTGCAGTTAAGCTTTGCACACTAGCCAAGAGGTAAATAGAACACCATTAAGGGCTTCTAAATAGAACTGCATGTTTTAAATGTTCAAATAAACCTTTTCCAGGTCAACATATGAGATCGTTTTGCATTTCGGAACTAGACTCCTAAAGGCCCTAAAGGCAAGGTATTTTCATATGTTGTCCAGGAAAGGATTGGTTAATACAGGATGAGAAAGTAAGCCTGTGTCCACATGACACAATCTTGCAAATGCTCTAATTTTACTACCCCTCACTCCACATAGTGCACTCAGTGTATGTTACAACTGACTGAAGTGTTTGTTCTTTCTGTCAAGGGCATAGTGCTTGAGTATTTTCCTCTCACCAGAGAAAGTTTCACTTTGGTGCAGCAACATGGCAGCTGCAAGTCTTTACCCAGTTCTGTCCACCACATTTAAGAAACTAATACATGAGACAGTATTGTATAGATGATATGTTTTAACATTACATAAATTAATTTTTAAAAATAAATAAGTGAAGGAGTGTATCTGCACTACACCGTTATACCATTCATGGCTCCATTCTAAAGAATCATGTGATTTGTAGTTTGGTGACATTAGATCCACCCTGCCAAACTGCAATTCCAAAGGTACTGCAATTCCAAACTGCAGTTCCAAAGGTAAATTACACTGCTTTAACCCAAGTAATTTAATCCAGGATGCTCTAGTACATTTTAAGTGCCTCACCAAACTACAAATCCCAAGAATCCTTGGAATTGAGCTATGCCAATAGGAAACAGTAACAGAAACAGATATAACTGTATAGCATAGTTACCGTATGCTTGGAATCTTTCTTCTATAACCCCTAGGAGTGTATGCTGGGTAGGTGAATTCATAATCCAGGGGAGAGATCTCCCAGCTCATATGCTTAGCATCTAGATTATGAAGTTTATGGATTCAGATAAGTAGAAGATACTCACACAAACATTAAGAAGTGCTTTACTTTGTACATTTTACTTGAGCACTTAGATAAGATTGATAAGGAAAGTTGCAATTCTTTAGTCTATATGAAACAGTCTACCATCCAGAAATGCAGCATCAAAGTGCAAGTCCCTAATATCAAGGGGAATTTAACCATTTTCATCAGAAGGCATGATTACTGAGCAACATGAACACAGAGCTCATATTTTCACAGTATAACCTCTTTGGGGCAAGAAACACAATCCACTGCATGTTCTGAAGCTCTGTGTATGGAGTGAATTTTCTGTACTCACTTTTCCTAGGATTTCTTTCTATACTTGTAAGAGCCTTCATGTGATCAGACTGAACTCAAATGCATGAAAAGAAAACACGCCAAGTAAAAAAAATCTCTCTAAAATGAGCAGGCAGATTAATTCTAGACTTTACAAACAGCCCTTAAGAAGTCAGTTCTAGTAGTCATCATTAATCCATAATAGAGCCAATTTTGTGTTCCCTTTTTGTCAGAATGATTATGCCAAAAGTATAAATGGTTTAGATTAAATGAGTACTGAGGCAACATTTTAAGACCCCAGGGGCTTGATTTTTCACCTGTTCTTGCATGCACTCCTCCGCAACTCTCTCTCTCTCTCTTTCTCGCACACACAAACGCACACACACATACCCTCTGTTACACATGATCTTCTAAAAGTGACAAATACTTTTTTTCCCTTTTAGTTACAGAACAGTCTGTTCTATACATGGATGGATAATTTTCCAACTATCAGCTGTCTGGTGTGTCCTGTTCTGCCACATGACCTACAAAGGCTAGAACCAGAAAGCATGTGAGTGCCAAAAGCCAACAACAGTACTTAGCAATCTGTGTCACCAAGAAGATACTCAGTTGCTAGTTTTGAGACTGTCCTAGCTTTGTGGATTAGCAGCCTCCTTTGTGAAGCAAACTGTACAATCAGAAGTGCTACAGGAATGAAAAATCCACTAGCAGTAGCTAAACTGTGTATCCTTGCATAAGGATTCTACCTTTAACAGCACAGTAGCTGTACTGCTTCAGCAAATATGATAGCTGTTTTTCCTTTCAACACCAGAAAATTAGTACTGTATGTTATCAGGCGTCTACCAAGCCCTTGTGTAAGGAACAAACAGATATAAAGATACATCTATATGAAACTATATATAGGTATGAGATTGGGTATATATGATCTCAAGGGGATTTTTAAGTATACATTACTGCAGTCTATGTGTCTAAGATAGAATGGGCAGTTTGCAAACCCAAGCTTCACTTTCTGCATACACTTTTAAAGTATTCTTCTAAACTTCACAGAAAGAGAAAGAGAAATGCCTAGAGCAAGCGCAAAGAGAGAACATCTTTTCCTATGCAATGCAGTGACTTGAGGGATATCCATTAATACTCATGAGCACAGACAAAAGGCAAAGAAAAGAAATAGCTTTACAATACACATAATTCACTTGCAGAACTTGCTGCCACAAAATGTGATGATGGCTACTGGTTTAGATGGCTGTTAGGGTGGCTGTTAGATGTTGTTGTTGTTATGTTTATTTATATCCCGCCTTCCTCCCAGAACAGGGACTCAAGACAGCTAATACATATGCTAGTAACCTCAAGATTGGACTTTTGCAATGTGCAGTACATTGTCTACTTTTGTAACAAGTTCGGAAACCTCAAATAGTTCAAAATACAGTAGCCAGATACTGGGACATTGAGGAGTGATCATATTACACCAATATTAAAATCACTCCACTGGCTGCCAATTAGTTTCCAGGCAAGGTACAAAGTGTTGGCTATTACCTTTAAAGCCCTACATGATTTGACCTCAGTTATCTATGGGATCGCCTCTTCCTGTATAATCCACCCCATACACTCAAGTCCTCTAGCAGACATTTACTTCACTCAGGGGGGAAACGGACGGGCTGGAAAGGGAAGCTTGAAGCTGTCCCTTTCGAAGATGGATTGGGGTTGCAGCAAACACACACTGTAGTCCCAATCTACCTTGAAGCTGGCCAAAAAATGAGTAGCAAAGATCTGCTCCTTTTTCAGCTTTTCCTGACCCACCATGGCCCCATGGCGGTCCCAAGCCGCTCCAGCAGTGTGCATCATATAAATGCTGCACCGCTGGATTACCTTGAAGCTGCACAAGTCTGAGTAGCAGCTCGAGTTCCGGGTGGCTTCAGGGCAGCTTCCAGACATGCGGTCTCTGAATGCCACGCTCCAAAGCCGCCCAGACAGTGACTTAAAAGAGCTGTCTGTTCAGCCCCTCAGTCAGGACTAGGTTGCCAACTGCCAGCCAGAGGACTTTTTGTTTCAGCTGCTCCTAAACTGTGGAATGACCTACTGGAAGAGATTCAACAGCTGAATATGCTATCTGAATTTAAAATAGCATTAAAGGCCAGTCTCTCATGGCAGGCTTATCCAGATGATTTTTGAATTGTGAATTTTAAATGAGGATTGTTGTAATATGTGTACATCTTATTAGTCCTCTTACATTGATGTGTGTTTTAACTGATGTGTTTTTAACTGATGTCATGTATTTCTTATTTGTTGCTGTTCCCTGCCTCGATCCATGGGGAGAGGTGGGTAAAAAATAAATGTTGTTGTTGAAACAGTTGGGGGGCTTTATAGATAACAGGTTTTTCTGGGTGCTGACTTTGATGAATAAAATAATCATCCATTTTCAGTCAGCATTAACTTCTGCCAGTATACCTACAATAAGGGGGGAAATACTGCTTGCTTATTCTATCCATAGTATTCCTAAAATTTACCTGGCTGGCTACTGCTAGAAGCAGCACTCAAGATATCATGGGCCATTAATCTGATCCAACAGGGCTCACTCTCTGTCTACTATTATATCATTGTAATGCGGTAGTTAGAATGTCATATTAGGACTTGGGAGATCCAGGTTCTAGTATTTACTAAAGCCATGAAACTTACTGGGTCACTTTGAGCCAGCCACTTTCCCTCAGCCTCACCTTGTCATAAGGCCCTTTGAGAAAAAAGTATGGGTGAAGAGAGCTGTGTATGATGCCTTCACCTCATTGGAGGAAAGGTAGGATGTAAACAAAACTAATAATAAAAGTGTGCTCAGAAGAGCTTACTGTTTAGCAGTATTGTGTGCACATGGACAGTGGTAGGGAAGGATGAGGCATATCAACATTGGAGTAGACCACTGCCATCCACGTTCGATGCTTTTCCATTCCAAGGAATGATTCCAGCTTATTTCTTGGAAACAGTATATAAAACAGCCCTAGACTTTCTACCAATCCATTTCCCATCTCAGGATATTGTGGCTTTGGAAAGTCATTCTCCACCCTGTTCTATTTTAGACCGAACTATTTTAAAACAAGGCTTTTTCATCTGCTCCCTCTTTAAGTGGTTATTTTGTCTCTCTCTGGATCTTTCAAGTTTAATAAACAACAACACATAAGAAGCTCAGGATGAAGTCATTAGGGACTTGTTTGGCAAGCTGATGTGGACTGACATACAACAGGTCTATTGTCTGATGGATTGTATTGTAGGAACAAGGAAGAAAGCAGACGTGGGAGAATATCAGGCTAGATCAAGCTCTGAAGTCTCCCACATTCAAGGAAAATGTATGTTTTTGCAGAGCCTCAAAGGCAGATCTCATGCATGACCAGCCCCATTACTGTGCAGAATGAGGCAGCTGCCTCCAGTGGTAGAAGCTAGTCATAAGTGAGGCAGTGTCAAGAGCTCTAGTCACTTTTGCTAAATTCAATAAATTAGCTTGCCCTACATCTCCAGCCCCAACCCATTAAGCTAGATTATTCCTCCTAGGTATGGTATAACATATGGTCCTCTCTTGGTAGTGAAGACTGCCATGCAGATTAGATGATGTGGACAGATGGATGGCGCCTGTGAAGGGGGAGATTCCTGTTGTTCTTTGCCTCAGGTAGCTGAATCTCTCCAGCCATTCCCATGGTAGTTTATTTGCTGCTCACCTACATAGCAACTTGTAAGAATTGTGCTATTATAGTCTGGCAAAATTTAGACAAAAAAAACTACCTTGCACAGCATACTTCTATTGGCTGGTGTTAACAGCATTGCCGATAGGTCAGAGATGTGTTTCAAAGAACAATCATTCCAAAGAACTGAAACAATGGAGAAACCAGAATTTGGCATTAACACGTTACAAGTAAAGTTGCTACCTGTACTAGATACTTTGGGTGTAATGAGGGTTAACAAAGGTACCTTTTGGAAGCAACATAACAAGAACAAAGTTATGTTATTGGTGTGACAAGTAAGTGTTTCTTGTTAGTTTCAGAAGTTACTTTTAAAGGCATTTTAGGAGGCATTTTGATAGGAACTTCTCCTGTTTTGCATCATTATTTTGTTAATCCTAAAATTTCTCCTCTTAAAAGTTTAATGGAAAAGTAATGAATAGTGCAATTACGTAATAATAACAAATTATTTTCCCCCTATATCTGCAATGGGTAAGAAGAACACCTTGCTTTTAAAACCCTGTATTTTTTAAATTAGTTTTGAAGAATAACTTTCCAGGTTTTGAAAGAAATGCTGTCAATAAAAAGTTATTTCCAAATGCTGATATCTGGGTTTCTTCTAATGGAGAGACTTTACTCTCCACCCAACCACCACAGAGAGGAAAGAGGAGTGTTCTTTTCTGAAAGTGGAACGATCCTTCCTATACATAAACTAACCAAAACTGTGTGCCATTAGGGCATAAGTCCAAACTGACTGGCCAAAGCAATAAGCCGTAAGGACAATACACAGCACCTTGATTCCTACAAGATATGTATATCAGATTTAGAACCTTTAAGTTTATCGCACCAGTACCTGTAATGTTCCCATAGAGTCCCTGTAATGTTCAGTGGAGAATCAATATGGGAACAGGTGTTACTGCATTCGATATTTTGTAACATAATGGTAACAGTATAACACATATTTTATAACGTAATGGTAACAGTATGAGAACACATTTTATTGCACTGCATATACTGTGTTTCCGTTACTGTAGGCGAGGTCGTTCCCAAGCAGTTCTTCTTTTGCGAATGCGTACTGTTCTAGCGAGGATTTTAGTCCTGCGGAAGTAAGTTATGCCTTCACTCTATGATCTTATCACTTCATGGATCTGACACACACACACACAGAGCTCTCTGGAGTCACCCATAAAGAGAGACAGGCAGGGAGAGGAAGGCAAGATGGAACCAAAGGGAAGGAGTCGCAGTTGCGGAGGAGGAGGAGCAGGAAGAGAGCAGGCCAGGAGACAGCTCTGTTTTTTGGGGGGGGGGAACCTTGCCCATCATGCTTTAGAGGGGGCTGGTCCAAGGCTCCAAGGTCAGAGCGAGAGAAGAACTGCGACTCAAAAAGTTTGGAAAGCGGGAGGCTGCAGGGAAACGTACACAGGCAGAGGTATCCCTGCCTGCCTGCCACACACCTGCTTGCCTTGCAGGCTAATCCCTTTCCCTGGCTTCTCCCTTGACTATGGGGGGAAGAATAAAGGGGGGGGGGGGGAATTCTCCATCCAAAAGCATGCTACAGAGATGTTTACATTGTGATCGTTCTTTTACTTGGGGAAAAAAGTATAACATGATTAAAAATATATAATTAAATTTTAACACTACTTGTGGCGCCCTCCTCATGTCATAACCAGAAGAACAGTAGAGATTGTAGATGTTCTAGGATGGGAGGGGAGGAAATTGTCCTAGCCAATCTGAACACGAGGACGGATCGAGAATTGGGTGGCTTATTGCACTGAAATCACCTGGAATGGTCTGAAAAGGTTCCTGCCGGCTGAGAACCCTTTTTAACTGTTCTCACTCTGGAACACGTGAAGGACACTTTGAGTACCAAATGGGACCTGGATGGGAACCTGGCCGTGCAATAAAGTACGTTCCTTTCCAGTCTCATTTAGTACCTAGAACACTGCCAGAACGCTGTGCGATAAATGTACTTGTCTCATCTTAAAGCCTGGCTTTATTCCTGATTACATTATTCAGAATTGTCTTGGTTTCCCACAATAGGCAACCAGGTATTTCCTTTCCTTCAAGATTATTCACTGAGTTTTACATGTATGTGGGTGGCATTTTGATTTTCCACAATGGCAAGACAAAAAGAGAGTTTGCTATATTTATATATATGCTTAAATCCAGCAAGCAGAAAGATGTTTGTAATTTTACCAAATGATGGCCATTTTTTGTGGCACAGGGGGAACGGAAGGAAATGTTCTCATTTTGAAAAAAGAAAACAAGCAAGACACAATTAGTTATAAACAGACAAATGGAACTCTTTAAAATATGTTGCCACAAAGGAGAATGGCTGGATGCCAGTGAAATGTGATACACAGCAACATAAAAACCATGCCTTATTCACTCCCTGTAGAGAACAAAATAGTGAGATATGGTGCTAGGAAAGATATATCCCTCAACAAAGACAAGTCATCCTTTTCTTTAAGATGCAGAGACTCAGGAAATCAGGTCTTTGATGTGTGTTTATTCTTCCATTTTCAAAAGACAGAAAATGGTTTTTTGAAGTATGTTTGTGCTCTGCAAAATTGGTATTGCAGCAGGAGGCCAGGTTTGTTAACTTTCACAGAAGGCACATGTTGTGAATGTTGTTCACTTTTAAAACTCAACTTTCGTCAGACTGGCAATGAACAATGTAGACACTTTCTCTTTAGGTCTATGAGTTCTTTAAGATCACTGGATCTATGGCTGATGGGACAGCCCTGTCTCACTGTTTCTTAATTCAGGGTGGCATCTTGTTCAGTACTTAACAAGAGTATAAGCTGGACTGATGAGCTTGTAACTTTTGGGATTCATATTTATGGTCATCAACGACTGAACATAACCCCAAAAACCTACTTCTCAAGCCATCACATTGGGATGCTAGGAAATGGTGAATGCAATGCTTTCCCAGTTACAGGGACATTAATACAAATAGAGGTATACCTCAGTTAACAAAGTAGATGTGTTCCTGGCCTCCATTGCTTCCTTAAGAGACAATTTGGTACCAGTGGCAGAGGAAGAAATAGGAACATATACTCTGCACCCCAGAAAAGAAGAGCAGTTCAGCATCTGAATCTATAGAGACCACTTAAAGATGCATCCAGGTATGATATTTCCTTTCACCAACTGCCATTTTAATTATAATTTCCATTTTGGTGGCCAAACTATCTGGTTAAAAAGGTAGGTTGGAGCGGAGTATCAGCAGAAGTAGCTACAGTGATGGACTTCCAACAACAGTCACAGCATACAACTATCAGCATTTTTAATCCAAATACTGGGTTGGATGCATTCATGGGAAATCCCCATTACAGCAGAAGATGGAAGAACTTATTTTCCATGATTCCTCCTTCTCCCTGCAAAATCATATATGTGTTGAAAAGACACTTTTGAGAATTGAGGGATTACTAAAAACAATGTGGAAAGTGGGATGAGGTGATTCTGAAAGAAGAAGAAAGTCCAAGAAAAACCTGTCTCCCCCTCCTGCCTCTAGAGGAAGCCTTGGTTGGATCATTTCAGCAAACTGAAGAGATCCAGCTCCTTGTGCTCTATTATACTTCCCTAAAGAGTGAGGGGAAAGGCTTCATTTGAATAGATCCAAAGTATAGATCCAAAGACTTGACAACTCTGGAAACGAGGGTTCGAATCCCTGCTTGGCAATAGAAACCCATTGAGTGACCTTGGGTAAGTTATGCGCTCTCAGACTCAGACAGAGGCAAAGGCAAACTTCCTCTAAACAAATCATGCCAAGAATCCTTGTAATAGGGTTGCCACAAATCTGAAACAACTTGAAGGCACACGACAACAGCAATAATTAACAGCAGCCTATGTTTGAATTTAAATTGTCCCTGCAGCTTTCACTGGCTTTGATATCTTTGGCAAAGTCATATAAACCTGTTTGGCTGGTGTTACCTCATTTCCAAAAACCTGATGCCATCATATTAAGGATGGAGTCAATGAATGTAATTAGCTGGCTTGGTATACAAATCAGGTCAGTTCATCATGCTTGTCTGTATGACAAATTAAACACTATTCCCTACAGAATGTTTCCTCCTGCTTGGAATCGGTGCTTGGAATGCATGCATCACCTGTCTTGAGCAGACCCTCCTGTAGATATGCTTGACACATTCACAAGAATATTCACAAATTTTCCAATCAGCAATAGAAAAAATTGTCTCAGCATTTTGAAACCCCATTTAAGTAAAATGCTACACAATTTGTTGACCCTACATGGTAGTAAAAAGACCAATTATTTTTCTTTCTCTTGCAATGCAGCTCTCTGCTCCCAGCAATTGAGCTGGCCTGGATGAGTCCGGTGGCTGGGGAAGTTAAGATGTCACAGTAAGTAAGGAAAGGCTACAATTTTATTGAATACAGCTGACAAGTAGGGTTGGCCCAAATGCATGGGCATGGATCTGTCATTGATCAACCTGCCTGTTCTTTGATGAACCCAATGGCCCGGTCACAGCCAGGCTTTGAGATGACAGAAGAGGTAATCAACTGACCTCATGTTCATATCTTTCCCCTTTGTCACCAGAGCATGCTTTTCAGGAGGTGCTCCCGCAACAGCAACACCTCACCACTCTCAGCACCCCCCGATCCCCTTTGGACTCCTGATTCTGTGCTCCACAGTACAGGAAACCACACCCACTAGATCCACGGCCCATGCAACCGCGACAAAAACCCAGCCCCTGCCTTGAAAGCCTTTCCTGCCTTCCACCAACCCCCTTGAAAGTTGTGCCCTTTCCCAATCTGCCCCGCAGTTCTCATGGCTGTCCAGAGTGAGGGTGCATGGGTCTTGTACACCCTGAAGGTGGTCGGGGCTAGCGAAGACAGTACACCCTCCATCACAGCAAGTTTCCAACCTCCCACAGTTCCTCTGGGAAAGGCATGGGCGAGGGGTCTGATTCAGACACCAGCTGCCAGAACCTGGCCTCCAACCCCATCCCTCCTGGCTCATGATTTCTTGGCCTTCTTTTTGCCACTACACTTCCTCCTGAGCTTCCTCTTCTCGGTGGTAGAAGAAGCAATAAATTCAGGGCTGGATGAATTGCTAGTGTTGCTCCTATCAGTACTGGTGGTACTAGAGGAGCTGCTGCTGGGAGAAGATGCAACCCTCCCCTTCTCACACTGTGATTTTCGGCTTCTCTCTTGTCTCACTGGAGTTGTTGCTGTAGGCATCCTGGAGGAGGGAGCGCTAGGCTCCGAGGGAGGCCAGGCACCCACACACCTTGCTTGTGCAATCAAGGCTGAAAAGGTGTGGTGAAACCTTCCAACAACTCATTATTCATGATGAGGGGCAAGGAAAGAACAGCTGCTGGTGATGGAGCCTTAGTTTCCTTTTAGGGGCCAGGGCAGCCCATGATTTTTTCAGCTGCCCAGCCTGCTCCCTGATGACAGACCGTACTGTCTCTGCCACGTTCCTTGTCTCCTCTGGTGGCTAAACGGGGAGGAGGGAGTGGAGATGGCATCCAATGCCCCTCCCTGGTAAGTTGGGAGAAGGAGAGAGGGGGTGCGCCACAGATTGAGGGCTCCTGCCCAAAACCTAGCTGTTGAGTGCCCTCCCTGCACTGGCCCTGCATCACTGTCTTCACAGGCCTAAAGCCTGGGTGGCTCCCTGGAAGAGTCTGTGTGGGGTGCCGTGCAAGCTCAAAGCTTGACCAGACAAATTCTGCTGGGCTGAATGCGGCTGAATGCGGCGCGGCTGGGCAAGAGGTAGGCTTAGTGTTTGCGCTCCAGGGTATCCTGGGAGCAGGTCGAGGCCCAGTCAGGCTGGGCATTTCCCTGCATTGAAAAGGAAGTCTGTAATTTCTCCAAATATTGACATTTTGCATCCATACTCCATTGACTATAATCACATTCACTGGTCAAAGATATCCATGGGGAGAGGAAAGGAAGAATTGTTGTTGTTGGTGATGGTGTTAATCATCTTCCATAAGATATTCTTTACTGATGCTTCATATTTCATTGTGAAGCTAGCTAGCATTCTTGGCACAACAATCAAATGCAATCTTGTAGTTCAATATATGGCCTGGTAATAGTACAGGATAATTCTGCCTCACAAGGTGTAATCTTCCAAGTTCCAATGGAGCAGGATTATTTATTTATTTCGGTGTTTATTTATGAATGACAACCTTGCTATCCTTTGATTAACATGGATGTGATTGACCTGAAAAATTGATGAAGTCCTAGCCAGTTGCTCAGTGATTCTTGCGAATGCTACGTGACTGTGTAAGTTTCATTAGCCATTGTGAAATACCAGGGCTTTCTTAATAGAAACTCTTTTAAAGAGAGTCTGGAGGATGCAAATAGAGCACCATGTTGCTATCTATGTATTGAGAGAGGCAGTGAAAAGGGAATGTATCATATCAAGCTTGAAATCTCTACACTGGTTTTTCTACACCAATTCAACGTATCACTGTCAGAATATAAAGCCTGAAATGGTTCAGGATCCAAGTACTCAACAAAATGTCAAACTGCCTAGGATTTTAGGATGGTTGGCATGAGTCTCTCTGTGATTCCTTTAATGAGTATGACTTCTGAGCAATTGTACATGGTAGAGCCATCTCAGTGGTAGTATCTGGGCTATGATAAAGGAGGATTCAGTTATGCCCCTCACTTTTGTTATTTAAGGGCCAGATGTATTTGTGCAAGCTTTCAAGGAAAGGGAATTGCTGTTGGATTAGTTGACATTCCTTGCTGAAGGTTTTAATGTATTATAGTATAACACAGATTTTATAATGAATATCTTAAATTGTGTCTTTGGGATGCACTATGTTCTATGGGGACTGTGAACTACTTTGGCCTCTCTGTGAGGAAAGGTGGGATATAAATATAAATAGATCACAGCATTGGTTGGAAATGGGGCACTATTTCTCCCCCCCCCTCTCTCTCTCTCTCTCTCACACACACACACACACACACACACACACATCCTCCCCATATACTCTCCCTTTTGCTGGGGCAAGGGTATGATGCAAGAACAATATAAAATAATTATTATTATTATTATTATTATTATTATTATTATTATTTATATCTCGTCGCTTTGAGAACAAAACATATAGGTAATGCCAAGTCCAGCTCCACCATGAATATTCCTGCTCTATAACATGCCACTTTCCTTGTCCCCTGGTGGCTAAACGGGGAGGAGGAAGTGGAATGGCACCAATGCCCCTCCTGACAAGTTGGGAGGGGGCGGGAGGGGGCGCCCCACAGATCAAGGGCTCCTGCCTAAGATCTAGCTGGTGAGTGCCCTTCCTGCACTGGCCCTGCACCACTGTCATCACAGGCCTAAAGCCTGGGTGGCCCTGGGAGAGTCTGTGTGGGGGGCCGACAAGCTCGAAGCTTGCCCAGGGTTCTGCTGGGCTGAATGCAAGAGGCAGCCCAGTGTTTGCACTCCCACTGCCATCCGCTGCTGCTGCTGCCACTGATGAAGCCTGCGCCTCTCTCTCTGATAGCCAGGTTGGAATGGCGCTGGTCACCCCAGCCACATGGCCCAGATAGATTCACTAGCCAATCAGTGCCAGCACAGGTGGAAGTCCTACCTCTCCCTGGCTTCCAGCCAATCCAGGAGGCCCCACCAAAGCAAAGGGGTGGCGCTTCTGGTTGGAAAGGCCACTGAGAATAACATGCAGCTGTTAGAAGTCCAACCCCAATGGGCCTGGGCAGCCAATCTGAGCTTGGGAATAACTCCTAGGGTATCCTGGGAGCAGGTTGAGGCCCGGTCAGGCTGGGCCGGGAGATCATCCCAGCGCCCAACGCTCCCCCTCCCAGCAACTGGGCTGGCCAAGGTGAGTTGGGTGACCACATTTTGTGTTATCAGTTCTGTAAACTGAAGAGCAGCACTTATAAATTAAACAAAATAAAACCAGTTTGCTTTTATGTAACCTTTAAGAAGATTCCAATCCTTTTTTCTGCACTTTCTCCTACCTTCCACTGGCTTTATTTACATTGTCCCCTTCCCATAAACTACACACTGATATTTCCAAAATTCTCACTCAGAGGTTTTCACTGGCATTTCCCTGCACTGAAAAGGAAGTCTGTAATTTCTCCAAATATTGACATTGCATCCATACTCCATTGGCTATAATCACATTCACTGGTCAAATATATCCATGGGGAGGCAGTGGTGGTGGTGGTGGTGTTGTTAATCACTGCTCCCTTCTCCTTTTGTGTCGTGTCTTTTAGATTGTAAGCCTGAGGGCAGGGAACCGTCTGACTAAAAAAAAAAAAAATTATGTACAGCGCTGTGTAAACATACAGCGCTTTAATAATAATAATAATAATAATAATAATAATAATAATAATAATAATAGAGACCACTTAAAGAGTTCTTCTAAAATGCATCCAGGTACTGTATGATATTTCCTTTCACCAACTGCCATTTTAATTATAATTTCCATTTTGGTGGCCAAACTGCCTAGTTTAAGAGGTAGGTTGGAGCGGGGTATTAGCAGAAGTAGCTACAGTGATGGACCTCCAGCAACAGTCACAGCATACAACTATCAGCATTTTTAATCCAAATACTGGGTTGAATGCAGTCACGGGGAATCCCTATTACAGCAGAAGAAGGAAGAATTTATTTTCCCTGATTCCTCCTTCTACCTGCAAAATCATACATGTGCTGAAAAGACACTTTTGAGAATTGATGGATTACTAAAAACAATGTGGCAAGTGGGATGAGGTGGAGCTGAAAGAAGGAGAAAGTCCAAGAAAAACTGTCTCCCCCTCCTGCCTCTAGAGGAAGCCTTGGTTGGGTCACTTCAGCAAACTGAAGACATCCAGCTCCTTGTGCTCTATTATACTTCCCTAAAGAGTGAGGAGAAAGGCTTCAAATAGATCCAAACACTTGACAACTCTGGAAACGAGAGTTCGAATCCCTGCTTGGCAACAGAAACCCACTGAGTGACCTTGGGTAAGTTATGCACTCTCAGACTCAGACAGAGGCAAAGGCAAACCTCCTCTAAACAAATCTTGCCAAGAATCTTTGTAATAGGGTTGCCACAAATCTGAAACAACTAGAAGGCACATGACAACAACAATAATTAACAGCAGCCTATGTTGAATTTAAATTGTCCCTGCAGCTTTCACTGGCTTTGATATCTTTGGCAAAGTCGTATAAAGCTGTTTGGCTGCTGTTACCTCATTTCCAAAAACCTGATGCCATCATATTAAGGATGGAGTCAATGAATGTAATTAGCTGGCTTGGTATACAAATCAGGTCAGTACATCATGCTTGTCAGTATGACAAATTAAACACTATTCCCTACAGAATGTTTCCTCCTGCTTGGAATTGGGGAGGAGAAGGAGACAGTGCGTGCATCACCTGTCTTGAGCAGACCTTCATGTAGATATGCATGACACATTCACAAAAATATTCACAAATTTTCCAATCAGCAATAGAAAAAATTGTTTCAGCATTTTGAAACCCCATTTAAGTACAATGCTACACAGTTTGTTGACCCTACATGGTAGTAAAAAGACCAATTATTTTTCCTTCTCTTGCAATGCATCTCCCCCCTCGCAGCAATTGAGCTTGCCTGGATGCATCTGGTGGCCGGGGAAGTTAAGATGTCACAGTAAGTAGGGAAAGGCTACAATTTTATTGAATACAGGTGACAAGTAGGGTTGGCCCGAATGCATGGGCAATGATTTGTCATTGATCAACTTGCCTGTTTTTGGATGAACCCAATGGCCCGGTCACAGCCAGTCTTTGGGATGACAGAAGAGGTAATCAACTGACCTCATGTTCATATCTTTCCCCTTTGTCACCAGAGATTGCTTTTCAGGAGGTGCTCCCGCAGCAGTAACACCTCACCACTCTCAGCATCCCCCTGATCCCCTTTGGACTCCTGATTCTGTGCTCCACAGTACAGGAAACCACACCCACAAGATCCACGGCCCATGTTACTGCCACAAAAAACCAGCCCCTCCCTTGAAAGCCTTCCCTGCCTTACACCAACCCCCTTGAAAGATGTGCCCTTTCCGAATCTGCCCTGCAGTTCTCATGGCTGTCCCGAGCAAGGGTCCATGGGTCCTGTACACCCTGAGGGTGGTCAGGGCCAGCGAAGACAGTACACCCTTCACCACAGCAAGTTTCCAACCTCCCACAGTTCCTCTGGGAAAGGCATGGATGAGGGGTCTGATTCAGGCACCAGCTGCCAGAAGCTGGCCTCCAACCCCGTCCCTCCTGGCTCATGATGTCTTGGCCTTCTTTTTGCCACTACACTTCTTCCTGAGCTTCCTCTTCTTGGCGGTAGAAGAAGCAATAAATTCAGGGATGGATGAATTGCTGGTGTTGCTGCTATCGCTACCGGTGGTACTAGAGGAGCTGCTGCTGGGAGAAGATGCGACTCGATCCTTCTCCCACTGTGATTTTCGGCCTCTCTCTTGCCTCACTGGAGTTGTTGCTTTAGGCATCCTGGAGGGGGGAGTGCTAGGCTCCGAGTGAGGCAAGGCACCCACATGCCCTGCTTGTGCAACCAGGGCTGAAAAGGTGTGGTGAAACCTTCCAACAACTCATTATTCATGATGAGGGGCAAGGAAGGAACAGCTGCTGCTGATGAAGCCTTAGTTTGCCTTTAGGGGCCAGGGCAGCCCATGATTTTTTCAGCTGCCCAGCCTGCTCCCTGATGGCAGACTGTACAGTCACTGCCACTTTCCTTGTCCCCTCTGGTGGCTAAACGGGGAGGAGGAAGTGGAGATGGCACCCAATGCCCCTCCTGACAAGTTGGGAGGGGGCGGGAGGGGGCACCCCACAGATCAAGGGCTCCTGCCTAAGATCTAGCTGGTGAGTGCCCTTCCTGCACTGGCCCTGCACCACTGTCATCACAGGCCTAAAGCCTGGGTGGCTCCCTGGGAGAGTCTGTGTGGGGTGCCGCACAAGCTCGAAGCTTGCCCAGGCAGGTTCTGCTGGGCTGAATGCAAGAGGCAGGCCCAGTGTTTGCACTCCCACTGCCATCACTGCTGCTGCTGCTGCCACTGATGAAGCCTGCCCTCTCTCTCTGATAGCCAGGTTGGAATGGCGCTGGTCACCCCAGCCACATGGCCCTAGATAGATTCACTAGCCAATCAGTGCCAGCACCAGGTGGAAGTCCTACCTCTCCCTGGCCTTCCAGCCAATCCAGGAGGCCCCACCAAAGCAAAGGGGGTGGCGCTTCTGGTTGCAAAGGCCACTGAGAATAACATGCAGCTGTTAGAAGTCCCAACCCCAATGGGCCTGGGCAGCCAATCTGAGCTTGGGAATAACTCCTAGGGTATCCTGGGAGCAGGTTGAGGCCCGGTCAGGCTGGGCCGGGAGATCATCCCAGCGCCCAACTGCTCCCCCTCCCAGCAACTGGGCTGGCCAAGGTGAGTTGGGTGACCACATTTGTGTTATCAGTTCTGTAAACTGAAGAGCAGCATACCTATAAATTAAACAAAATAAAACCAGTTTGCTTTTATGTAACCTTTAAGAAGATTCCAATCCTTTTTTCTGCACTTTCTCCTACCTTCCACTGGCTTTTATTTACATTGTCCCCTTCCCATAAACTACACACTGATATTTCCAAACATTCTCACCTCAGAGGTTTCACTGGCATTTTCCTGCACTGAAAAGGAAGTCTGTAATTTCTCCAAATATTGACATTTTGCATCCATACTCCATTGGCTATAATCACATTCACTGGTCAAATATATCCATGGGGAGAGGCAAGTGGTGGTGGTGGTGGTGTTGTTAATCACTTTCCATAAGATATTCTTTACTGATGCTTCATATTTCATTGTGAAGCTAGCTAGCATTCTTGGCACAATAATCAAATGCAATCTTGTAGTTCAATATATGGCCTGGTAATAGTACAGGATAATTCTGCCTCACTGTGTTTCATTATTAAATGGGAGCGCAAGGTGTAATCTTCCAAGTTCCAATGGAACAGGATTATTTATTTATTTCTGTATTTATTTATGAATGACAACCTTGCTATCCTTTGATTAACATGGATGTGATTGACTTGAAAAACTGATGAAGTCCTAGCCAGTTGCTCAGTGATTCTTGCGCATGCTACGTGACTGTGTAAGTTTCATTAGCCATTGTGAAATACCAGGGCTTTCTTAATAGAAACTCTTTTAAAGAGAGTCTGGAGGATGCAAATAGAGCACCATGTTGCTACCTATGTATTGAGAGAGGCAGTGAGAAGGGAATGTATCATATCAAGCTTGAAATCTCTACACTGGTTTCTCTACACCAATTCAACGTGTCACTGTCAGAATATAAAGCCTGAAATGGCTCAGGATCCAAGTACTCAAAAAAATGTCAAACTGCCTAGGATTTTAGGATAGTTGGCATGAGTCTCTCCTTTAATGAGTATGACCTCTGAGCCATCTCAGTGGTAGTATCTGGGCTATGAAAAAGGAGGAATCAGTTATGCCCCTCACTTTTGTTATTTAAAGCCCAGATGTATTTGTGCAAGCTTTCAAGGAAAGGGAAATGCTGTTGGATTAGTTGACATTCCTTGCTGAAGGTTTTAACGTATTATAGTATAACTCAGATTTTATAATGAATATCTTAAATTGTGTCTTTGGGTTGCACTGTGTTCTATGGGGACTGTGAACTACTTTGGCCTCTGTGAGGAAAGGTGGGATATAAATATAAACAGATCACAGCATTGGTTGGAGATGGGGCACTAGTTCTCTCTCTCTCTCTCTCTCTCTCACACACACACACACACACACACACACACACACATTCTCCCCATATACCCCCCTTTTTGCTGGGACAAGGGTATGATGCAAGAACAATATAATAATAATAATAATAGTAATAATAATGTATTTATATCCCGTCCCTTTGAGAACAAAACATGTAAGTAATGCCAAGTCCAGCTCCACCATGAATATTCCTGCTCTATAACATTTTAATTTGCCCAAATGCACCCATACAGCATGCATTGGAAGATCTGAAGAAAGGTAGATGAAAGAAAATAAAGTCTGAGAAGAAGCTAAATAGTAGCTATGTTCCAAGATTGGCAAGTCACTTTTAGTAAAAAGACAAACATGTAGAGAAATGCAGGGAAGAACACAAAATGACAAATTACACCTAAAACTGGGTTATGCAGACGATGCTAAGGACTGCAACAGACTCAGCAGTATTTCTGTATCATCACTGTTGCCAAGTTACACCCTGTGGTACAATATACTTGAGTTTGAATCCAGAAAAAAATAGTACAAAACTTGGACTGGTCATGTCTATGGAGTAAAGAAGCTGCTTGGAGCCTAGTTACAGTGTATCTTCACAATACAATCAACTCTCTGTTTTTGAGGGCGATCCATTCCAGACACACACGCCCCCACGAAAACAGAAATTCATCAATATTCAAGGCATATTGGCCTGAATAGCAGTGCGCTCCCACAGGCACCTGCAGCCATGCACCTCAGGCACACACCCCATTTTAAGTTCCTCTGTTTGCCCCTCATGAGTAAATGAGGGATGCACATTCAAAGTCCGCAGAAATGGAGAGACGACTGTTTATCAAAAACTGTCACACATAGATGAAGCTTGGCTCATTGAGAATGATGCAACTGAAATGGAGAGGGCTATATCTCAAGATTGGGGAAAGTATCCCTCTCCAAGTGCTGTTGGATTGAAATTCCCATCAGCTCCCATGAGACAGGAGCTACTTTCCAGAAACATTGGAAAGCCAGAAACAATGAGAGGGCAGAGGACTTCCAGCTCTAGTCTATGACTTGAATGAAAAACAGATAAAAATGGAAATAGAAATGGATGCAACTGGAGCAGCCCCATCAAAGCCTAAAGTGGCAGTAAAAGAAAAAAAATGTCTTGGAGAAGGAGGCTCATCCTCTGATATCTTGACTGAAAGGCACTTCTCACCATTTGGAAATTTCAGCAACATGCACACACACAGAGAACCTTCTAAATTGTTTTAGAAAGTGCTTCCCTGCCTTTGCAGCTAAGTGGGAAGAATTTCTCAAACAGCATTAAATGTCCATCCCATCCTTCTACCAATTGTTGCTCAAAGTGGTTAACAACAATAAAATGAAAAGCACAAGACAAGAGATTAACAAAGATGAGCAAAACCATCACCATTATCTTATCTCTCCTTTACCTGCTAATTGTCCCTGGTACAGAAAGAACAGGATTAGCTTCTGAAAGAAGAGAAAGGCTGCCAACAAATTTTATTTTCCCCTATTATTGCCGCTTCTCCCTGTCTCTGAGGTATAGGGGAAATAAGCAGACAGAATCTTGCTTACATGTGCCACATCTTGACAAATTCTCTAATGTCCTGTCTGAAGAAGTACATTGGTTGGCCTGTCATGAATTTTTCAGCTACATCTGCACTGAAAACCAGTTATTATCAAAGCAGCTGCAGCATATCATCAGCTGCACACTTGAGGTCCAATATCAATCTGCAGAAGCTACAAAGTGATAATCAGTTCTAAGTATTATTCATGCAAATAAAATGGATGGAGGGCAACCGCATCCATAAATGCACCTGCTGTGTAGTCCCTTTATACTTTTACACAGTAGACCAGTGTGCAATTTAGCCCATAAACCTCTGCAAGTTTGGTCCTGCAATATTTAAGTAAGAAAATTAAATATTCATCACAACCTGTCCCTTTGAAACTGATGGCTGTGCCCTGCAACTCTTGCAAAATATATAAATAAAATAAAATGTTTTTAAAAATAAAAAAATGTCTGCTATAATGCTATGCTGCCTATCAGTGAATGCCAAAATATCTATCAACCCAATGCTGAACAAAATAGAGCTGTTTCTATTTTAAATATTTAAGAAGACATCCAGTGTGATCACCATGCAGGAGTGAAGAGGGACTGATCATTTATAAACTTTAGTGGGAGGAACAGAAGTTGCAGGCAAGGTGGAGAATAACTGAAAGAAGAAAAGCTTTTAAAATGCTAAGTCAAGTTTAGAAGATCACTTTGTAGGTTGAAAGGTCAGATCTAAACTACTACCAGTAGGGGTTTGCTCTCCTAGGTCATGACTATTACAGCAACTCCAAGGCAAATGGCAGCAATGGTGAGAACCAAGAAACAAATAACTAGTGACAGAGGTCTGAATGTCAAACTGATTTTTCTAAAGGATGGATTTCTTCCACTCTTTGGTGGAAATTTCCCTTCAACCAAATGCAGATCTAGATAAGACTCCTTCCTCAAGTCTAGCTCTCTGAAACACAATGCATGCTTAATATTTTTAGGTGCTATTTGTTCTTACATAACCAGTAAACTGAGATCATGTATTACTGATGCGGCCTCACTGTCTCATGTTCACAAACAACAACGGACATTCTAAGTTCTAATATATAGGAAGCTGTACAATAAGTAAAATATGGACTTTAAAGAAAGAAAGAGAATATGTGTAAACAACTTTTTAAAAAAATTATTTTCAGCACTGCTCTAAAAGAAGTAACGGAAGCCATACAGAGTTAGTGCACATCACAAGAACTATAGTCAAAGGCTCACCTGTTAACTGTACAAGAACATAGTGAGAGGTTACATGATGAAACATTTCCCTCCACTGAAAACTCCCAATTCATGTCAAGTTATCACAAGAGCATAGGTTCCTCCCTTAAGCCCTTGTTGTCTAATTGCGAGGTGTTCTGATAGACTGAGAGGAGGGAAGGGGGAATTCCATCATATTATTATGAACCTATAAACCATTTTATTATGCATAATTTCCTCTTTAAGACAATAAGGTAATCATACATTTTTTTGATGGTCATTGCACAAAAGCAAACCAACCTTGCTCACAGGAAAGCTACAAAGGTGGGAAAATCTGGTTTAGCACAGCCTAGCATCCCTCCTCAGAGGCATAGCCTCCTGGAATCTAAGGCACGTTACAGACCGACCCTTTGGGGCGGCCTGTAGGCGCACCTTTCCCCGCCTGATCGGGGCCTCAGCGGACAGAACGGCAGCCACTGAGGCCCTGATCCACCGCTTTCCGGGCTGCGGGGAAGTGGCAAAAGGCCCCTTCCCCGCAGCCTGGAAAGGGGTGTCCTTGGGGCTTGAAGCCCCAAGGACACCCCAACGGCAGCGGGGACTCTCAGAAAGGGGCCACTCGGCCCCTTTCTGATTTGCGTCACTGGTGCAGCCTTCACACGGCTGCACCAGTGACGCAAACCAGGAAGGAGCTCCGTTTCGGAGCTCCTTCCTGCTCCGCAGATAGGGCACATTAAGCGCCCTCGCGCGGAGCGATGGCGTAACATCCACGCCGCCTCATTTGGAGGCGGCGCGTTCGTGACACCATCATGGCGGCCCCCATGTAGATGGGGCACCGCCATCTTGTACAGACTCCGTCCGTACTAGGGTTAGGGGTGTCCGGAAGCGACGCCCCTTTTTAACCCTAGTACGGACTGAGTCCGTAGTTTAAGGCCTGTCTATAACGGGCCTAGGTTCCTGTAAGACATCATAGAGGAAGTACTGAGCCTTATAGGAGGGTTTTTTTAATAATAAAAAAAACCCAACAAAGAAGACTGGCAACAGCACAACTTTCTCCCCCTATCTGTTCATTTAGACACCAGTTTGGAAAATAGTTTGGAAGGGAATATTGCCACAAACAAGCAAAAACCAATCCTGTGCCTATACTGAAAGTTGCATACCCACAAGGGAGTTTTATTACAGGGTTTTTCTCGTTGTCTGTCAGTGAATCAACTTGATTACTTCCTTCCCTAAATATTCACAGGGTCCAAAATCTGAAATGATGATATTATTATTATTATTATTATTATTATTATTATTATTATTATTATTATGGCACGGAACAGCAAAACATTAATATACAACATACAACATCAGTTAAAAACTCACAACATCAATTTAAAAGAGCAAAATCTTCTCATGATATATGTTATAATAAATATATTCAAATCACTTTTCTTTTTTTAATTCAAAACATTTCATATTAATGATTCCAAGGTTATTCCTATACGTTATCCATCACCAAGACATTCACAGGTAGAACAAACTGTGTTCTGCTTTTACCCAGTACAAGGCACTTCCATACTTGTGCATGTGCCTTCAAGCAGCCTGTTCAACCTATGTTGATTCTATATATTTCACAGGGTTTTCTTAGGCAAAAAGTTTTCAGAGGTTATTTTTCCAGTTCCTTCTGGCCCACAGCACCTGGTATTTGTTGGTGCTCTCCCATCAAACTACTAACTAGAGTGTACGCTGCTTATCTTCTAAGATCAGACAGAATCTGATGTCTCTGGGGTATTTATACCCTCTTTCATAGCTTAACATAACATAAAATAAGGTAATGGGAAACTGTAATTTAAAATAACATACATTTTATCTTTAATGTTCGACCAGGCAGTCTTTAGTCAATTTAGGATACACTAGGTGTGATGTATCTAATCTAAATAGAACTAACATTTGATAGTTTACTACCAGGAAGGGGCTTTATTAGCTCATGTGGAAACAAGCAAAGGATAAGTGAAGTCCACTGTTCAAATTTTTATTTTATTTTATCAAAAAGAAACAAAATGGAAGGGTTGCAGTGCTCTTCAGTTTTCCAACTGAGATAGAGCCTGCCAAAAATCACTTTAGGACCCTCCCGAGCAGGACGCACTCCTGGGCTTGCATCAAAGCCACCTGCCTATGGAAGTGGCAACATGTTGGCATACTCTTAATGTGTTCGCAGGATGCCACTTACTCAGCTAGCCAAACAAAATCAGATTAACTGGCCTGTACACGCCAAAATAGGTTTCCAGCTATTCCTAAAAATGGTACAAAACAATTGCATGACAAAACTAAAAGCTTATGTTTGTTTTCAAAGCAAAGTGACAACTCTCAAGCTAATCTAACCTTGACACTTGAAGTTTCAGTCATATGCTTAATTTTCTAAACCACAATAAATGAGGCAAATCAGCTATGAGTGTGATATGAAACTTAACTTGCACACACAAACACACACCCTTTCAACGCCTGATAAATGCATTAGGGCAAATATTTAACACGGTCACATGTGCTGCTCAGATTCACTGTATGCTCCCACATGATCTACTGTATACACTTGTTTCTGGTTTCTCATTAGAAACAGAAGTGCTGTTGTTAACTGGCATCAGGCTGGCTTTGAATTATTGGTCCAAAACACACAGCAGGAATAATCCAGTTTGAGACTGCTTTAACTGCCCTGGTTCAATACTCAGAATATTAGGAACTGTAGTTTTATGAGACATTTAGCCTTCTCTGTCAGAGAGTTCTGGTGCCACAATAAACTACAATTTCCAGGTTTCCCTAGTACTGAGCCAGGGCAGTTGAAGTGGTCTCAAAGTGGATTATTTCTGCAGTGTGTTTTGGACCATGGAGACCCTATGAAAGAGAGAGAGAGACCTCCAAGACACCATGTTATTAACAACCTTGCTCAGGTGTTGCAAACTCATGGCCATGACTTCCTTTGTTGAGTCAATCCGCATGTGTTGTTGTTTTCCTCTTTTCCTACTGCCATAGCCTTGTCATGTTGTTTCATAATATACAATTGTCTCAGTTAAGTCATTTTCACGTCCAGTGAGAATGCAGGCTTGATTTACTATTGTCTTCGTGGTGGTCCACAGTATCCATACAACTCTCCCCCAGCACCATATTTCAAATGAGTTGATTCTCTTTCTGTCAACTTCCTCTCAGAAGTGTCAGCGCACATTTTTTAATGGGACTACATGTTTAACACACCACTGGCTTACAGCCTCTGCTCAGACAAGGGATAGGGTTTACATCGCACATATACTTAGTATGTTGTTGTATGCCTTCATGTCGTGTCTGACTTATGGTGTTCTAAGTTGACCATATCATGTGGTTTTCTCAGCAAGATTTGTTCAGAGGGGGTTTGCCATTGCCTTCCCATAAGGCTGAGAGCATGTGAGTTGCCCAAGAGGTCGACAAGTGGATTTCACAGCTGAGCTTGGAATCGAACCCAGGTGTCCAGAATCATGCTGCCATTTAATCCAAGGTTAGTGGAGTCTATGCATTTTGAAAGCATTAACTATGCTGGGACTCGCACTCCCTGACACCACTCTTTCTATCAGTAGTGGCAAGCCCAGGCCAGCTTAAGCAGAATTTTGTTTTACCTTCTTCTGATATTTTGGTTTCTTTTTTAAAAAATGTGTTTCTAAATGTGATTCTGACTACCTACTGGAAGCATGGTGATCTCTCTCTCTCTGTGTGTGTGTATAAAAATCAAGGTGTGACTTTTGTATTGCAGATTGCAGATGCAGGGAGAATATGCCTACATCCTTTGTTCGAGAGTAGCTGAACAGAGCTTACAGTGTTAGCATCAATTTCCACAGCTCTGGAATTCCTTGTACCAGGTGACTTCCCAGCTTGCTGAAGCATTACTCTGAACTCTAACTATCACATAATTAAAAGGTTGGCGGCATTAAATGAAATTATCCAATGCTGAACTTTTCAAAAGCTTCAGTGCAATGTTGGTGTCATTTCTGCAATGTCAGAACATTTTAAATTTTGCATACTTACATAGAGAAAAGGAACACAGGATACATTTTAGCAGGGTAAAACAGAATTTAATAGAGTACAATATGGGGAGGGGGAGTGCATACATTACCCTGTAAAAGCATTTTATAAAGCTGTAGCATGACTCATTGACATTTATTTTTCATTAAGGTACAGTGATCCCTATGGATGTGCTCTGCATGTAAGAGTCAGTCTTGGTTAAGCACATCCTAATTAAGGGATGTTCCATTTAAGGCAATCATGTGACACTTAGGTCATGGACATAATTCTCAATTACTGCAGATTATCACACATTTTTACTTTGAAAGTGAAGGGACAACCAGTGGGCTAGCTCCTCTTTATGAGACCCGGTGGGGGGAGGTAGATTTCTTTCTAAAAATATCTCTTCTGTTTTGTCATGTTGGCACATAAAAGCTGGTGGTACTAGGGATACATCCCTTATTGCATTTTGCTTCCACCTCTTCCCAGACTCCATCCCTAATAGTATCAACCATGGCCAAGATATGCTTGAAATCTCATCTCTCTCCCTCTCAGGTATTTTGTGGGACCACAGCAGGCTTAGGATTTAGTATTTAACATTTAGATTTCTATAGTGAACTCAGCACTTCCTAAGTGGCTTACAATGTGTAAGCCAGTTGCTCTCAACAAGCTGGGTACTCATTTTACCAACCTACGAAAGAGTGGAAGGCTCAGTCAACCTGGAGCTCTTTGGGATCAAATTCACAACATTGTGGCTGAGTACCAACACTTAACTATGCCACCAGGGCTCCAATTTGGGTGAAAGATCAAGAACCCCATCTGCAAGAAACAAGCCACAGACTTAACTAGAAAAGAATACAGTATAAAGAAAGCTGCTCAGTTGCATGCCCTGGTTAGACAGTTCCCAGCAAATCGATACAAACTGAATCAATATTAAGGGCTTGACAATGAGGAATGACTATGAATGTACCTGTAAACCAGCTGACTCTTGGTCTGGCTGCTGATAATGTATGTGGATATAATCTCATTTGCCCCTTTAAGATGAAGAACCACCTCTGTGGGAAAGAAAAGCTGTTTGATTTGTAATACAGCTAGGCATGAATTTCAACAGGGAGAAATGTTACTGCACTTAGACAGAAAAAATGAAATGCACAGATATAGAATGGGGGACACTTGGCTTAACAAGACTACATGTGAAATTGATCTAGAAGGCCTAGTAGACCACAAGCTGAATATGAGTCAACAATGTGATACGGCCAATGAAGTTCCAGACTGCACCAATAGAAGTATAGTGTCTAGATCAGGGGTAGACAACCTGCGGGCCGCGGGCCGGATGTGGCCCGGCGAGGCCTTGGGACCGGCCCCAGCCCGGTCCTGCCGCCGATTGCCGCCAGGGCCTTTGGGTGGCAATTGTCTATAGAAGCCTCAGAAACATGCATTTATATTAACATTTTTTTTAAAGTCAGCAAATTTTTTTGCGTGTCCTCCATTTTTTTAAAAAAAAGTGTCTTCCATTTGAAAATTTTGTCCTACATTTGTCCTGGTTTATTTATATATTTAAATTTTCAAAAAATTATTTAATTATTTATTTTTTGGCTTCGGCCCCCCAGTTGTCTGAGGGATAGCAACCCGGCCCCCGGCTCAAAAAGATTGCCTACCCCTGGTCTAGATCAAGGGAAGTAATAGTGCCACTCTATTCTGCTTTGGTCAGGCCCCACCTAGAATACTGTGTCCAGTTCTGGGCACCACAACTCAAAAAAGATGTTGAGAAACTGGAGTGTGTCCAGAGGAGGGCAACCAAAATGGTGAATGATCTAGAAACCATGCCCCATGAGGAGAGACTTAGGGAGCTGGGTATGTTTAGCCTGGAGAAGATAATGTTAAGAGGTGGTATGATAGCCTTCTTTAAGTATTTGAAGGGGTGTCATATTGAGGATGGAGTAAGCTTGTTTTCTGCAGCTTCAGAGACTAGGACTTGGAGCAATAGATGCTACAGGAAAAGAGATTCCAGCTCAACATTAGGAGGAACTTCTTAAGAGTAAGAGCAGTTTGACAGTGGAATACATACCCTTGGAGAGTAGTGGAGTCACCTTCTTTGAAAGTTTTTAAACAAAGGCTGGATGGCCATCTGCCGGGGATGCTTTGATTGTGAGTTCCTGCATGGCAGCGGGTTGGACCTGATGACCCTTGTGGGCTCTTCCAACTCTATGTTTCTATGGTTCTATGATTCTACATCCACAGGCACATTATTTGCCGGGATGGGACAAATTCATGGAGCAAACAAGGGAATTCTTAACTTTTACGACATCACAGAAGAGGATTCTTCTCCTTTATGACAGAGTAAATTATTCTATTACAATTCTACTAGAATTCTATTACAGCAACAACTGCCCTCATTGGATGGTGGGGGCTATACAAAACAACAGCTCCAGTCTGACCTGGTCACAACTTTATGAACTCACTGAAATCACTGAGACAACCCTTGTGTCTAACTGGAAAGCAATATTAACTCAGCTACTATTTCCTCCATTTGTCCATCTCTGGGAAGGCAAATATGTACACTTGTTTCCAAGACAACATAGGATGACTGAAGGTTGCAGGAGAAGAGACACTGATGGAAGAAGCGCTCTGGCAGAGTTCCTGTTTTTAAGTCTGGAATGCTGGTTAAAGCCCACATGTAATTGTGTTCAGCAAATCAGAACACAACTGCATGTTTCATCCATCATGTCTCAAGTAGCCACACATAAGTCAGTCCCTGACTGCTGAGCCAAAGAAAGTTGGAAGAGACTGTAGGCTAAATCATTACCTTCATCCATCCATCATTTTCTTATCTACCTTGTTTATCTCTGTTCATCACAACCTCTCAATGATTATGTAGGTACCTAGCTGCAAGAAACAAATAGTGATTCCCAACTTAGTGATTCCCAGGCAACTGAACTCAGGGAATGCACTTTTGGACATATGGTTACCTTACAATTAAGAATATGTTTAGCCCATGCTCATATCTTATCTATTTCTCCCCCTTCTTATTTTTTCTTGTTCATTTTCTTTCTTGCCTTTTTGTCCATCTCCCTTTCTTTGTATTTATATTTTTTTTAAAAAAACTTTAAATGATCCTTTTAAAGTACAGTCAAGGGAATTCTGTTAGTGAAAATCACATCTGTATCTTTTGTGTATCATTCTTAATAGCTGGCTTTCCCTACTCATTCTAACAATATCGAAGTGATATTTTTGTCTGAAACCATAAACATGAAATCCTTGTTCTGGCTATGAATATAATTCATCACTAATTCATCACAAATTCTGCAGAATTTGCATGGGATTGTTTTGCATAAGGCAGCATTTTTCCACAGAGAATTTAGAAATATTATTTTTCTGCAGAGAAATGCTGTTTTCAGTGCAAATCAACCGCATGTATATTTTGTCTGGAATGTCCCCAATTGCAGCATTTTCTGCATAGAAAACAGCTTTTCCTTCCTTCCTTCCTTCCTTCCTTCCTTCCTTCCTTCCTTCTTTCTTTGGCAAAGAAGGCAAAATACTGTTTCCTGCACACACACAAAATGCTGTATAACTTCTAGGTAAAACAACCTTGTGCAAATTGAGCAAATAATAAGTCTTGAACTGCAAAGACTTGTCAATCCAGGTTTGTTCTTATCAGGCTTTCTTGATACTGTACTCCAAAAACATGTTTTCCCATCATTTGGGGGGAATATTTTCAAATATTCTTTCCATCCCTAGATCTGGTATGGAAAACACTCTCACATAGAATTTCTTACTGAACACCCTGAGAATTGCACAGGCCACACAAACCAGAGTAATTTCCTTTTGGGGCTGGGACAGTCAAAAAGGTTCACAGTTCTCCATCAACAAACCTGTCTCCTTTCCATGAGCTCCAAAGCATTTGCAGCATATTAGCATTAACTGTGGGTTATACTTTGCATTTCTTTCCTGAAGGGCTATTCCCACTAGCACAACTGTATCCAGATGAAGCACAGAATGTGCCCTTTTAAAACCAATGAAATCACACAAGAAAATGTTAAATGCCTGTGTTTTTCCTGTTTTGTATTTCTGTGAAAATGTTTGTGTGGGTGGGTAATGAGCCTTAATATAATCCTTCCATTTAACATTTGAAATACTGCCTATTCAAGAAGTAATACTAGGCTGTGAGAATAGAACTGCTGGAAAACATCAAATGCTTCTATCTGAACAGCCTTTAAAAAAATCAGTATTGCTATCTGTACGTCAATCAAGACTGAGGCCTAGTTCTCAGTTATGTGATCATCATTACCTGAACAGTAATATTTCAAGTTGGAGTTGAAGGGGTGGGAGGGAGAAGAAATCTCCTGCATATAATGACTTAGTATGAGCCATCATGGGGTAGTGGTTTGAGCACTAGATAAGGACTCTGGAGTCTAAGGTTCAATCTTCAGCTTGGCTATGTAACCCATTGGGTGACCTTGGGCAAGTCATATGCTCTCAGCCTCAGTGGAAGGGAATGACAAACCTTCTCTGAATAAAGCTTGCCAAGAAAAAACCATGATAGGGTTGCCTTAGGACCACCATCAATCAGAAATGAGGCAAAGGTACATGGCAGCAATATGCCAGGAGAATGGCTAAGTTAGAAGTAGACTTTCTAACATCTAATATTGTGTTTGTCTCTTTGTGTGTGTTCAAGTCACCTGTCAACTTATGATCCATGAATTCCACAGGTGTTTCATAGGTAAGGAACACTCAATGGTGGTACCTACAGGGAATTTGGCATGGAAGGAGTATGTGTCTGTGTGTTTGTGTGTAATGTGGTCCACCCTCTATTTTTAAAAACAAAGTGTCCTTTTGAAATAATGGAAATTTAAGATAATGCTAAAAAGCAAAGCTGCCCCACTACTTGACTTAAGGTATGGTTTTATTTGCCTTAATGTTTTTTTTAATGTGAGGCAATCTTTTCTGCATTAAAGACTGATGACTGCTGAGGTTCAAAAGCCAGCACCAGGATTTGGAGGGTGCTGCAGCCTTTCTAGAGCAGGTTTTGGGGGTGCCCAGGAAGCTGCAGCAGGGAAGGGCTATTTGCAACACCCTGTAACACTTGCACAAGCCAGTCCAGACCACTGTTTTGTCTTTCTCTGCCTTCTTCTAAGCCTGAAAGTGTGACTTCCCAAGGTCACCCAGTGGGTTTCTATGGCCAAGCAGGGGTTCAAACCCTCGTCTCCAAAGTCATAGTCCAATGCTCAAGCCACCACACCATATTGTCCCTGTTCCTGTTTCTTACCAAAAGGGGAAGGTGGCTGGCTTTCCTCCATGTCAAAACATAGAAGCATTAACATTAAACAGAACTGAATATTCTAAGAAAGTTAAATAATAGCCAGCTCCAACTATACGCACATAGTGCTCAAAGTGGAAGTGGTTATCTTTCAGTGAAATGACCATAAATAAATAAATAAATAAATAGCCTATTTTCCAATCCTTTACTTTTTAAATACTTATTCAAAGCCATTATTTCCCCATCTTGTAGCCATTATTTTCCCATCTTCTCCAAAGCAATGTAAAAAAAATCAGAAAAGATCAGTAAAGAAATACATAGTTAAGATAACCAAGAAACCTATCGCATAATCCCCTCTGCCACTTCAATTGCATTTCTTTTTAAAATGTTATGTAATTGAGTTTGCAGCTTTACCTCCTGCACCTTCCAGAATTAGAGCACCTGTTAATCACACATAGAAGGAGTAAATATTGCCTTTGCAGCTTCTGCTCCTCCTCCCTCTTCTTCCCTCCATTCCTCAAGAAAGCCATATGGTCAAGAAAGCTGCTTGTGAGGAGAAGAGAAGGAAGGGAAGGGGAATGGGCACTTGCTCACCCTTCATCCAAATTAATGAGAATGGGACTCTGGCATTGCTGGAGATGGGAGACATGTTTGTGTAGGTGGAATCAAGAGAGACAGGGAGAGCAGCATTGCAGCAACAGAGACTTTGGAAATGGGCTGGATCTCCCCTGATCAGTACCATTTCCTCACCCAAGCCATGCCCCCTGACCAGTCAAACTTAGCACAAAAGCACTATCTTTTGTACTGGAAATCATTCATGACAGAAGCCTTAAAGAAGGTTATTATTGGATTACTTCTTTAAAAGTAAGAAGAATCATGTTTACATTGATCTCTTATGTTATATTGATGGAGCAGCACCAATGTCATCCAGGAGGGATTAATCAAATGTGCTGTTATCCTATTATCCTGCCTCTTTACTGGCCTTATGAGATAAGGTCCTGAATCACCAAACCATATATCCAAATCCATTAAGTGACTCTATAGGTAAGGGCACCTGAAGCTATATTTTGTGCATCCCCCAAAGCCCATGCACACCAGTCAAACTATGTAGCTGTATGATGACAAAGTTTTCAGAAATCCTCTCACGAACATTTTCTCACCTTTTAAAAATAACCCCAGGGAAACAAAATCACACAAAATCATTTTGAGTGCTGCAAAAATACTGGCAAAATTCCATCCCTTGGCTCAGCTCCACAACAGTGTCTTCAGTCATTGAATAAACGGTTGTTTTGTGAGGTCATTCGCACGATTCCTGCTTTTAGAAATCTGCCTGGGATTCAACCTTAGATGCCAGTTGCATATGCTAACCAGCACCATGGAAACAGACAAGCCAGTGCTGAGTTAAGTACAATCTGCAAACACACCAGATCAGCAGTGAATCAAGGGCTGAAGACAACAGCTGTCAACAAATTGCCTCCATAAATTTTTACTGTGTCGCCCACAGTTGTACTAAACTACAGTATCTAAACATGCTGTATGTAAACTGCAGTATCTAAACACACTCGTTAATACCAAATGATGGGGCCATTACACTTCACTGACAGGAGACGGATGGGATAAGTGTGCTGGGTGTGGTAATCTTTCGCCCGATCACCCGAATAGGATGGGAGCAATCCGCTTTGCTCCTGTCCTTATCCTCCTTGTGATAATCTCCATTGTGTGGTTCATCATATTGTACTGCAATAATTTCTGGCATCCTCCAATAGGCTATTGTTCCCTATGTCCCTATTATCCTCTCAACACCAGAATGCAATCTCTAACCAGCTTGGGTTTTTCCATAGGCCACTTAATGTATCTATCTTCTCTACACCGCTGCCTCATCCACATTATTTCTACACTTAATACCTACTAAAAACCATTTTATTGAGCTCACCCTGCCTCTTAAGAGCAGCTTCAGGCATTTAAAAGCAGGTCTGACAAAGGAAGAGTTACCTGAATTGCACCTCTTGGAGAACCTGTCAGGTATCATTGAAAAGTGAACACGGGGAAGGGAAAAGGGGGTAAGTACGTGTACATCCTCTATTACTGTTGTCTGAGGACATGCCAAGTGGTTCTCAACTAGATCCTCTGCATTCACAACTGTATATTCCACTCAAATATTTATCCACTGGAAGGGAAGCAAGGAGAGAAATAAGCACAGCATGAACTAGGTTTTTGAGATTACCAAATCTACCCACAACACCTGAAGATGTTTCCATGCAGAAACAGTTGGCATAGCAGGCATTTCCTGTTCCAAATATAAACATTTGTGGACATGAAAGTACAGTTAATTTGTTTTTAACGCAGTCTCATTGTTTGTCTGTTATCAAATCTGGAAAAAAATACTTTATCTACCATACCACATGTGGAAGGCTGAGTCAACCAGGAGCCCTGCAGGATCGAACTTACTGTGCCACTAGGGAATGGAGAAGGGCCCTTGTTTTATTTCTGGACTAGGCATGGCGTTGTGCTAATACTGACATTCATAACTCCTCTGTAATAAAATTACATAAAAAATAAAAACATACCTAAAAAGAGGCACAGCAGGACCATCTTTTTACTTCAGTATGTTGTTTCCTTCAAGTTGTTTCCGACTTACGACAACCCTAAGGCAACCTATTACAATACCCCAGAGGACAGGGTCAAAATTAAAAATGGCCTGAATCGACTAGAAAGTTGAGCCAAAGCTAACAAAATGAAATTCAACACCAAGAAATTTAAGGTACTGCACTTAGGGCAGAAAAATGAAATGCACAGATATAGGAAGGGGGACACCTGGCTGAACAAGACTACATGAAAAAGGGATCTAGGAGTCCAAGTAGACCATAAGTTGAACATGAGTCAACAGTGTGATGCGGCAGCTAAAAAAGGCAATGGAAATTTAGGCTGCATCAGTAGAAGTATAGTGTCTAGATCAAGTAATCGTGCCAATGTATTCTGCTTTGGTCAGGCCTCACCTGGAATACTGTGTCCAGGTCTGGGCACCACAATTCAAAAAGGATGTGGAGAAACTGGAGCATGTCCAAAGGAGGGCAAGTAAGATGGTGAAGGGTCTGGAAACCATGTCCTATGAGGAACGACTTAGGGAGCTGGGGATATTTAGCCTGGAGAAGAGAAGGTTAAGAGGTGATATGATAGCCCTGTTTAAAGATTTGAAGGGATGTCATATTGAGGAGGGAGCAAGCTTGTTTTCTGCTGCTCCAGAGAGTAGAACATGGAGCAATAGATGCAAGCTAGAGGAAAAGAGATTCCACCTCAACATTAGGAGGAACCTCCTGACAGTAAGGGCTGTTCGATAGTGGAAAAACTCCCTTGGAGAGTGGTTGTCATCTTCTTTGAAAGTTTTTAAACAAAGGCTGGATGGCCATCTGTCAGGGATGCTTTGATTTGGATTTCCTGCATGGCAGGGGGTTGGACTGGATGGCCCTTGTGGTCTCTCCCAACTCTATGATTCTAGGGTTTAATTGGTAAGATTTCTTCAAAATAGGTTTACTTTGCCTTCCTTTGTGCTGGTCTGTGACCTTAATAAAGATGAACTGAATGGAACTGAACTAATCTGCCTTCCTCTGAGGCTGAAAAAGTGTGTCTTGCCCATGTCAGTTTCCTTGGCCGAGCAAGGATTTGAACCCTCATCTCCCAAACTCCTAGTCCAATTCTCCAACCACTACCACACCGGCAAGCTTTGCCATGCTTTATTCTCTGAAGGTAATGGACAAGATCATTTTATTTTTGTACTTTTACAAAAGATTTACTCCCTTAGGAAAAACTAAGCCTAAATTACATACATTAAAGTCTGCTTTACTAAGGGCACAGGGCTAATGCAATAACCTAACCTTAGGGGTCAGAGGCTTTTCATTGCTGATCTCCACCTTTATTTAACTTCTGAGAGCATTATAGACATCTGAATAATTTGTGTAATCATATTGGAGATCAACTATCCTATACTCAGTATGCAACTCTAGCTTTAGTGTTGACTCTCTCTTATTATCTGAACTAAATGTATTGGCATGGCACAAGATAAGACTATTAAGGAGATTAACCTTAGCAACTAATAGTTCTCTATTTACTTTTGAAAATATTATATTTCATCTGTTCCCACTAAAAGCAAGAAATTCAACAGTGAATGCTCCAAACAATACGTGCCAACTGCCTTCACTGTAAAGGAAAAATATGTGGCCAGATAGCCTAAAGCATGAATACCTACCATAACTTATTGACGTCACTAGATACACAACACGAACTCATCACAAGTGACCCGAACTAAGTGCTTCAAAATACTTTCCTTTGAAAGCTGAAAGGGGTTGACACAGATTGCTACAGTTTTCTTTTCACCAAACATGTAGCACTTCAGCACTTGCTAACTTCCTCTAGGAAATTAAAAGTGACTAAAATCAAGGCAAAATCAGAATTTTTGGTTTGCAAATCAAAAGGGGGGGAGCTTAAAACTGTATGATTTTACAGACCTGGGCAGCCACACAATAGTGTTATAGTGGCTCCTCCAATTATTCAAAAAAAGAGTTGAGGGCCCAGGAATCCTGTCATACCAAAAGGAATAAAGAACAAGAAATAAGCGTAATGTGTGATGTACAGATGGAAAGAATATTTGCTGCTACTCATTTGTTGCCCCCCCCCCAAAAAAAACCAGTTTCCCAACAGTGACAAGAATTATGGGCTGTTTTTGTTCAGTACACACATGTCCTAAAGTGTTATGGGAAGTTGGTCTGCACAGAAGTACATATGGTTTTTTTCTGCAGAAGACTCATTCGGTTTGGTACAAAAAAACTGTTTCTACACAGCCACGTGTGAATGTGAGAATGCAAGATTGCTGTTCTTTAAGCAAAACATTGGCAATCTTGAACAACCAAAAACTAACATGAAATCAGTCATGCACAAATGAAAGAAACACACAAAATAGCTACATGGTTTTGTTGTGGAAGATTGCTGTTTTCTGAACAAGACTTTTGTTGCCCAAGATTTCCACTTTGTGTACAAAACAGCAGTCTTGGGGGAAATGCACACAACCTTCACAATTTTGTAAACCTTCACAATTTTCATGCAAACCCTCCCCCCACACCCCCAACAACCACCACGTGTATTTGTACACAAAATAATTGCCCGAAACACCTTGGAACAGCAAATAAATTTTCATTTTTCTCTTCAGTGGGGAGAAAATCATTGAAATGCTGTGTCCTTCTATGCTGTGTCTTTTTTTAAAAAAAGATTAAAACAGATCATACAACAGTAATTGTATCCTTGAAGAAAATAAAAGGGAAAAAATAATCTCACTGTCTTAAAATTGGTAGTTTTCTAAAATGTGACCATAAATATGTAGATGGCACAATATGTCTTGCTTTTTTCCGCTGGGAATAGAGAGAACACAATTTTATCAATTTGTTTGGTACTTCAGAGGATAAATAACATCAGAATTATTATTGACAGAGTCAAAGTAAGGAAACCAAGTACCATAAATTTAGATTTTTAAAGACTTTTATTTGTACTGTTATTTTTTCCAAAAGTTCAATATTCCAGATATGCACACACTACTGCTCTAACAACAATCCTTTAAGATCTTTTGCTACTGAAACAATTTTTAATCTTGCCGTCAGGCATAGCAATATACAGTTGGCCCTCCACATTTGCAGCTTTGATTTTTGTGGATTTGATCAGTATGTTATCTCTAGGAATCTCTAGGTCATCCAGTGTGACTCTGCCAGAAGTTAAGCATAGAGTTATATGTGAGGACCCAGAGATTCCTAGAGGAAACACTTCTATAGGTATCTGTAGGTCCTCCAGAACAATTCTATGGTCAATTTCTGACTGATGTTGACCATAGAGTTGTGCTCGAGGACCTAGAGATTCCCAGAGAGGTGTTCTCTTAGGTAGTTTTTCTGCTTTCATGGGGGCCCTGCCTCCCTAACCCCAGCAAATGTGGAGGGCCCACTGTAATAAGATCTCCATGTATCAGTTGTTTATGATCTTAGGGAAAGAGAGATAAAAGAGTAATTGCTGATGAGACAGGAACTATCTGGCCAATGATTTCAAATAATACACCTGACAAAATTTCACCATATCTGCCCATTTTCTACGGATTCATCTTTTGTGGAAATGCCCAGATATGCTTTGTTTTTTATATTTTAATCCTGAGTGTGGGGACTGCCCCCTTCTCTTTTGTTCATCTGTAAGTTATTCTGGAAGTCTTTTTAAGTAACGAACAAAATAAAGGTCCTCTGAATGAACAAACAAACAAAATATAAATCTGTTTAGGAAAGGAAATACAGCAATCAAGATGCTACTGAAGCTATAAATAAAATGAGTCTTCACTCAAACCTAGCTTATAACATGTAGCAAATAAAATGATTAAACATACTGCATCACTAGTAAAGGCTGCAACCAGGGGATAATACATTTGTGAATTTCCTTATAAAATTGGGGAAAGGGGGGGGGGGGGCTCTGCAAACAGCAACCTAGCATTTCAATGAATAGTGGAAGGTCATGTCTTCAATGAGGAAAAGAAACATTCCTGCCTCTTAATGCACTGATCTGTTTAGATGGTAAACACTCCAGAGCAATTCTCCAGAGTAAAAAGATCTGGTTTGCTCTGGATCAAGGTTGAAACTCTGGAGAATCCCCCGAGCATGAAAACTGTGCATTGATGTGGGAAAAGGGAAGGAGCATTCATGGGCGGGTGAGCCACTGATCCCTTCTCACCTAGAATTTCCAACACCCACCACAGAACTTTCACTTTCAAGTTCGCATAGTTCCTCAAGTGCCATTCCTTTTGCAGATGTGCAAATTGATTACACAACTGCACAACAGCACAATGCCATCAGTACAGTGCACTGACATTCAAAAGGATAGCCACTGCCCCCATGAGCCATGGGAAAAGAGGGAGAGGGGTCTCCTAGGGAGTTGCAAGCACTGCTGGCAGTATCAGTCCATTGTGGATGCCGGTTGTGCAAAGAGCTAGTTCTCTCCATGGATCCTGGGTTTTCCCATCAGTGTGGACACCAGAGATCAAAATATTTTTTTTCCACTAATATAATAGGTTGTGATCACTGAGAGTCACTTGCTGTGGCTCTAGGACAGCGGTTCTCAATCTGCGGCTTGCAACCACTTTGGGAGTTGAACTACCCTTTCACAGGGATCGCTTAAGACCATCGGAAAACACATATTTCTGATGGTCTTAGGAACCGAGATACCACAATTTTATGGTTGGTGATCACCACAACATGAGGAACTGTATTAAAGGGTTGCGGCATTAGTAAGGTTGAGAACCATTGGTCTAGGGAGTCACCGGAAGAACAGTGACATCACTAGAGGGTGCAGGGGGTACAGACTACACCAGGTGACATCTTAAGGTGAAGTGAGACCACTGCTCCTCAAAGGCCTGCCTTTTGACAGAAACAGGATGTGGCGTTCATCTGCTTCCCTTTAAAATGCTTCAAGAGATGGTGGAAGTGGGGTGAAGCTCAGTGAAAGGAGAAAGGAGAGGCCCCAGAAGTTTTAAAAATTAAAAATTTAAATTTCAAATTTTTAATTTAAAAAACAATTACAAAAAAAATCACAAAATTTTTATTTTTTTCAGATTTTCTTTAAAAACATCACATTTTAATCAAATCTTCACTATGTATAGATAAATACATTTAGGTTGTGCATATGATCTTGTAATATGAAGGTATAATTTTAATTTTGACAGTTGTTTATTTCACAACTATTAGCATTACATTCAGTGGTACATAGGAATTACCATTCACAAGTAACATTAGTGCAAAAAAGCATTACTAAGGATTCTGTATGGTGTGGAATTGGAGGAGGTCAAGGGGGAATGTGACACCGTGAGTTACCATGTCAGGTGATGCCAACCCTAGTTATGCCACCGAGGAAGAGAAAGTTGCTGCCATCACACCTCAGTGTAAATAACCGGAGCCTGAGCTTGTCCTACACAAGGAGAAACTTCAAAAGACTAGGTATAGGAAATCTGAAGAAAAACTGCTTGCAATCAAGACTTCAAGTTTGAGACAAGTTGCTTGTTTTGTGCTTGAAGAGACATTATGGGGCTTTAGTATGTTGTTCCCTTGCATAATTTAAACAGTTGTTTACTCATTGAAGTCTAAAATCCTTCTGGCAACTCACCACACAGCAACTAATTTTAGCTTATTGTTTCCCTACGGCTGAGGGGCTGAAGATAATGATGGTCTGCAAAGGATTATGGAAGAGCAGCCTGAAGGAGTGTGGAAGAGGAGCCTGACAGAAAACCAGTGTACATAACAGTGAGTAAAGAGATGCAATTCTCTTTTCTACTTCCACATGGTTGTTTAAGCACAGTAGAATAGATGGGAGGGCACAGCAATTTGACTTTCCTGTGTGCACAGTTTTCCAATATTAATTTATAAAGTCTTTACAGAGACAATGCTACAGGATTATTTCCCCAAACAGTAGGGCACTTGAGGAAAGAAACTCAGTGAGAGAAGAGAGTGAAAAAAAGGGGGGGAGGGCTGAGATCAATGCATTGGCAGCTTCATATTGAGCAGCAAAAGATTTCAAATGAAGTGTCTTCAAGGGCTGGCTGTGGAAACCCTGCATGACAACTTGAAGAAGTGCACAGCAAGACAAGTTACAAGAGCAGCATGAAGGAGGCACACTAGGAAGCTTGTTCTAGCCAGCTTCACCTGCTGAGCGCAATGATTACCATGAATCTAAGGAGCATAAAGCTACTTACCAGCAGTAGTGTAATAGACCGTAGCACATGCTCTGCATTGAAAAGATCTGATATTAGATCTTTGGCACCTCCAGGTACAACTGGCAAGTTTTCTGACTGAAAACCTCGACAGCTGTTGTCACTTTGTATAGACCTGGGTTGGGCAACTCAGTGGGGAATAAGAGTCAGTTCCACCTCAGAACCCTCCATAGCCTGAGACCCCCAGCAAGTACAAATACCTCTGTTTTCCTCTACAGTTCCTCTCAAATGGTGAAATCAAGTGATGTGTACCATATGGGGAGTAGGGTTTGGGGGGGACTGGTGTAGGGTTTCAAGGGTCACAAATGTGGGGGTTTAAGGGGGGCATATGATGCCATAGACAGAATTGTATTAGAGGATGGGACAGCATTCTGACTCAGTGAGGCAGTTTCCTTATTAGATTTCTGTGAGCTCAGGGGTAACTATGTCACATCCAAAATGGTAACGCCAGACTCACCAGGCCAGTCCAATTGCTGTGGAGGGAGAGGGGCGGCTCAGGGTGGCAGTACTCCATGAGTGTCGAGCTGGTGCAAGTCTCCTGGGCCCCGCGTGGTGGAGGGCAGGCCAGCAGCATTTCTGGTCCCGGGGACAGACTCCAACTCCCAGGTGTACTGGGAGCAGAAGCGCCACGCTATTGGGTGGATGAGACACTTCCGGTCTAGCTGGACTACAACTCCCAGGTTCCACCGGGAGCAGGAGTGGCCTGCTGTTGTACAGCAGCAAAGGCTGCGAGCGCTGGGATTGCCTCGGAGACCGGGGGCGGTACCTCCCATGCCTCCTGGTCACTTATTGGCCAATGGGTCTAATTATGGCCATGCAGTGCTGGCACTTGGTGCCATTTTGAGTTGGCTCCTCACCCTCCCTCCCTCTGTTCAGGGTTGGTGATGTGCTGTCACAACTTTCCAAAGGATGGTAACATAGGTCTTGGATGTGATGGGCATGGTTTCCTGTGCTGCGGAGCACTGGATCAGAAGTCCAACAGGGGCCTGGGGTGCTGAGAGAGTAGGGATATCACCAATGTGGGGGCAACAGCGATTCAGCATTTCCTGATGATAAGGGGTGGATATGCACATATGCGCACAACCGGCACCCAAAGTGGTGAACACACATTAAGTCGGTTACCCCCTGTCATCCCAAAGCCTGGCCATGACCAGGCAATTTCGTTCATTGACCAACACGGGTTGGTGGATGACAGATCGAAACCTTATGCTTTTTGGGCCATCCCTCTCACTCGCTTGCTGTATTCAATAAAGTTGTGGCCTTTTTTCTGCCAACTAGGTGTCTGTTGTTGTTATTGCACCTTCCCCCTTCCACAGGAAAGCCATGTCACTGAGGAGTTTATCACACTTGTTTTGCTCCCACGATAGACACAGGATGTAAGTTAAGAAAGTGGATCTTTTCACATCTCCCCGTCGCTGACGAGTATGCAGCCAGTTTGCAACCCAGGTTTCTCTGGGCTGCTCCCACATCTTTTCAAGAATGGGATTTTCCCATTCTTGAAAAGATGCAGCAGAAGCCCAGGTTGCAAATGGGCTGCATACTCCCTGGCAACAGGGAAATGCAGTAAGATCCACCTTCCTAAAGTTACATCGTACGTCTACCATGGGAGCAAAGCTAATGCTTTAGTGATATTATTCAACTCCACTCATTGAATTGTTATAATTTTTTGTTAATGTAATGTTTAATATAATTTTAATAGTGCTATGTTAAGTTATGTAAGGGATAGGGATGGGGATTTAATTCAGATTTTTGTATTGCTTTGTGAATTTTAAGTATTTCATTTTGTACTTATTGTAACCCACCTTGATTCCTTTGGGGAAAGGTGGGATATAAATAAATCATATTATTATTATTATTATTGTTGTTGTTGTTGTTGTTGTTGTTGTTATTATTGCAATAAATCCCTGAGTCCTATAATCCAATTGTAAAAAGTCACTAAGAGAGGGGAAAATTCAGAGCACAGAAGAGGACTACTGCAACCTCTTTCATATTTTCATTCTCAAATATCACTTTCTCTCTGTCTCTGTCTCTCTCTCTCTCTCTCTCACACACACACACACACACACCTTTTTTTTTCCCTTCTCCCCCACAGGCTCAAAAATGTTTTCTTTTGGAAACCTCGCTAGGTTCAGTCAACTAAGTTTAATGGTGAACATCATTAGGAGTTATAAATTTAAATTTGTTTTCAAAATGAATTAAAGTTTTTCCAAGAATCTTGTACATCTAGAACAGTGATTCCCAAACTTTGGTCCTCCACATGTTTTCATCTTCAACTCCTAGAAGCCCCATCCAGGTGGCCAGCATTCATGAATTCTGGGGGCTGAATTCCAAAACATTTGGAGAACAAAAAGTTTGGGAATCACTGATCTAGAACCTCAGTTTGTCTACAGGATACCAATATGAAAGTTAATTCTCATCAGCAAACAGAATAAAGGAATGATGTGCATCTACAAATTTATCATTGCTCTTATAGCATCCTCACATTCTCACTTATAGGTGAATTTTTCTAAAAGAGAAAATGTGAATATTAAGTCCTTCAGCCTAAATTATCCCTAAGGGATTTAGGACCTTTCAGTGGATCAGATAAGACTTGCTACTTTTGTTTGAGAATCACCCCATAACTTGCTGAGGTACCAACCCCTAGTTAAGATGTTGAGAAAGTCGTCTACACGGATCACTAACACTCTCAACAGAAACTTGGTCCATTGCAGACAAATCTTTCTTTGCCCAGCCACTGAGCAAAATAAGATCTGTTAAAGGACAAAGCATGCTGCATTCTCTGCAGGCAACACCCAAGCTGCTACTTTCTCTAAGTAAGAAAAACTGCACTCTGTTCTTGGAAGGTATCCAGATGGCCTCACAGCCATGTGGCCTCTACAAACCAATTAACGCATTAGCTTGGATTTTGAACTACACAAAAGAACATTAGAGATGAATCATCTATAACAGAGGGTAGTAGTTGACTAACACTATATAAAGGTAACAGTATGTGTAATGCATATTGCAAATAAATGCAAATTTAAAGAAACCACACTTTTTATCCCAGGTTGGTCCTCTCTTTAATTCTTTTCTCATATTTATTTATTTCATTCGGACACCACGTTTCCCAAAGATGCCTCGCTTTCAATGTACAGATATTTTAAAAATGGCAATATGTCTAGAAGAACAGCAACAACATCCATATTAAAATCCAAGGGGCCTTGTTTTAACAACTGAGCAATATAAAAGAGCTGTGGAAAACAATGTTTGGTTGCCTTCTAAGAATCTTTGAATGTCTGCCTACCATCTGCCCTTGAACTAGGATTCCCTGGGCGTTGATGTTCATGAATTGAGGCCACAAGTACCAGCAATGTTGAAAAACTTTATAATTTCTCAGAATATAAATCTTGGCATCTCATTATACTCCTCTCAATAAGAGGCATGACAGCCCTCTCAATTCTTCTCTGACTTAAATTTTGAAAGAATTTGGATCAAGGAATCCCAAGTCAATTTAGAACCCTCAAGGCGGGAATAAAATCTTTCTTCTAAGCATTCTCTATATTTTATCATCATTTCTAGTTACAACCTAAACCAAGTTTAGGGACGGGGTTTCCAAAATTAGATGCCTAGGGTGGATGGCCAAGTTTGCCCATGTCTACAGGCAAACAGACACCGTCTTTGTTTATTGTTGGACTTGTTTTATTTTATTTTTATCTGATTTTTAAAACTAACCTATTGCTAACTGATATTTTACATTCTTAATCTGTACAGTACAGTGTCTAGATAACCTAGGTTACAAAACCATTTAAAAATGAAAAAAATAAAATAAACAAAACAGCATAAGAAAAGGGAATGTAGAATTAGGTAATGGTTGAGGACAGCAAGATATACTTCATTAACTGCTAAATTAAACTAACATAAATTGAACCACCAGCATAGAAATCTATAGCCAAAATGAAGGCAGTATAGTTTAACCCAAACTGTAGCAGCATTTTCATATCTTTTTATCAGAATTCTGCAAAAAGGAAGAATAGCTCAAAGCTACAGACAGCAGGTTTCCCTATACCCTGGTTTATACATCTAATTCTATTGTTCTTTCTCCATTTTTCTACTTTCTACCTCTCAGCAAGTTGTTCTCCTTCCTAGAGAGAAGCCGAGTCCAACAAACCATTGCTCATGCAATCTTCCATAAATGCATCATACTAATGTTATACTGATTATGTAGGAAGACAGTACTGTGAAGAGAGATTTGAACAAATGAGTTGGCAGTTTCATGCAGAAACTGACTAAAGGCAAGCTGGTAGAATTAGCAGATATAGCCATGTTAGTTTGTAGAATCAGTATGTAGAGAGATCGTGACTAACTGAAAGAAAGAAGTTGGCAGAATCTATTCTTTCCACCTGCAGGCTAGTTTCCAAGGCCAAACTCATCTTGCCATCTCATTTCCATATCAAATGGCTGTCTTTGCCCAGAAACATCCATTGTTAAAACTGGAGTTGCTACATCATTTCCATACCCAAAGGATTTTGATTTTGAATTGACATTCTCACATACCTATGGCATATATAGGGAGACTATTATATGGGAAAAATTGAGGATTAAAAAGGCATCTCCCTGGGAAAGTTGCACGATTGCAGCAAAGATTTTCAGACAGCATCGTGATCTAAGAGGACTTATCCCGGGAAGAACCAGGAATGCTCCAGCAACAAACCCTGTGATTATGCGACTTTCCCGGAAAAATGACTTTTTAATCCCCTGATTTTCCCCTGCGTGATAGTCTCCTATGTCTGTACCAGGCTTCCCCTCCACCAAAAGTATCTGAGGAAGTAGACTGAAGTCTACAAAAGCTCATGCTGCCAACTTCTTTCTTTCAGTCATCTCAAAGGTGCTACAAGATCTTTGTACATAAAGACAAGTTAGTTCACCAAAGGCTGTCTCAGACTAACTTGGAAATTGCAAGGGTTTTCTGCTATATTTTTTTAAAAAATGAGTTAAATCATTAGCACCTACTCAGAAACTCAGCAAGGACACCACTTCTATGAAAGACAGTAAACGCCACAGAGGCTGATTCTGAAGACTCGTCGTGATTCATCATGGCTACAGCTTAGCGTCAGGGGAAATGAAACAGGGGAGTCCAGGGTGAGTGAGCAAACAAGAGCAGATTCCTGGTATAAAATATGAAAACAGTGGCCACAAGACTATGGAACCTCAGCCATCATCCTTGTGGATGCCTTTTCCCAAGCCACCTGTTGAGCAATGTACAGTACCTCCAATTTTACCAGAGCTGCCGAAGAGTGTGGGTGAATAGTAAATAGAGGGCCACAAAAAGAAAAATCACTCTGCTTCAAGATGGTGACTCCTTAAGCACCCACATTCTTCAGACATAGGCTGGATCTTAGGAGAGGCAGATGGATCTAAAAGCATTATTAAGCTTCAGCTTGCCTCCAGATTTTATCACAGCAACTTTATTCCCTTGGAGCTTCTATGGTGCCAAAACCACCAAGCAGTCATAACACCTTGCATTCCTAGTACGCACAGGCCAGATCTGATGAGGGGAACCTGGACCGCATAGAACCCCAAAGGACTCTGCTCCTAACGACACCCTCCAAACCTGTCCCTGCAACCACTTTCTACCCTGACCCCCATAAGTGAATAAGGCAGCACTGCTCCAGTGAGGAAAAACAGTATAGGGCATTGGGAGGGAGCACTAGAATTACATGTCAGCCTCCTCGAGGAATAACTAGGATTATATGTACCAATAGCCAGTATGATGCAGTGATATAAGCATATGATAGGACTCTGGTGATTGGGGTTTGATTCGCCATAGAAACCTGCTGGTTGACCTTGGGTGAGTCAAACCCTTTCAGCCCCAGAAAACCTGTGATAGGGTCAAAAATGACTTGAAGGCACACAACAACAACAACAACAACAACATACCTATCCATAACCATTCAATTTGTACATACTGCTTCTTTACCATCTCCCATAGGACACAAAAGTGGAGACAGATGTCCTCCAGCACAGAACAAAACCTGTGCTAGATGAAAATTGGAGTGGGGAGCTGGAATAGCTTAGCTCTATGTGCAGGTTCGCTACTACAAACTTCTGAAATTGGCAATATGTTGGGTTTGGGTTATGTGATTTGATATCTCCAGAAATGATCCATGGTATTAATGCTGTTCATGGTGAAGGACAACCTGGACTTATATCCATATAAGTTCCTAATATAAAGGTTCATATTAGGAATTCTGAACACAAGTTGATCTTCACAACAACCTACCCAAGTTTAACTTCTATAGATACACTTTCAAAAAAGCTAATGTTTAAAGCAGTCTGACAGCATAAAACCATGACTATGGATCTATAGCAGAACTCCTTCTTTCAGTACCACCACCTTCAGGGCTACATTTGTTGGCTACACCAGAGAGAATCTCCTCGGTGGATACTCCTGGACCAGAGAATGCTCCTCCTAGGGAGATTGGGCTAAACTCTTCCCTACTGCCCTTCTGCTAGCCATGAAAGACCTTTTTATTCAAGCAGGCCTTCAACAATTTACTTGGTCTGAAGATAGGTGCTGAACTTTAAATCTTTTAATATTATCTGTTTCTATTAAAGTAGTGTTTCAAAGTGTTCTAACTGATGCTTTGAATTAATGTGTAATTAAAAATTTATAATTAATATTTATAATTTGTTCTAATTGAGAATCTTTAATAAGTTGGAAACCACCTTGAGCCACAATCTTGGGAGAAAGACAGGATATAAATAAGGAAGGAAGCCTAGAAAAAATGCACAAGCCAGTATTGCTTATCTTTCCTTCTCTCTTATGGTTGATTTTTTATTTTCTACAGTCATTTTTTTTTTCTGACAAGAGAATCTGGAAACTACGCTATTATTTTTAATGGCCAGCATTTTTCAATCAGGTGGAAGACAAAATGCCAAAATATCATGCTCAGAAGAAAAGGAGCTTATTGGCAGTATTTGCAATGATAAGCAACATCTTCTCACTCCCTGACAAGAAGTCTCAGTTAAAGCTTCCATAAATCCACTGAGATTCCTAATATGTAGTCATGCCAGCTCAGCTATTTGTATAATTAGGATATCTATTGCAATGCAGAAATTAGTTCCATTTCCAAGAACTTGCTATCTGATTGAGAGTCAAACTTTTGTTTATTCACATGCAGAGTATCTGGGGAGGGGATCTACTTTTTGAAACACACATGTAGGGTCACTCTCTTGTTCTTTTTCTTTAAACAGAAGCCATGTATAATTGAAGTAAAAGTGTGAATCTTCACTTATTTCATTCTGTCATGCAACAACGCATAATTTTCAGATGCTTCCCCACTTCTGGCCAGCATTAGAAGAGTTTATATACATTTTGGGTTGATTTATTGCATTGTGGGATTTTTCCAAAAGAATCTATTTGTGTGAGAGAGAAAAACCCTTCTGTTTGCACAAACACCAATGAAAACTTTCAGGGAACAATTTACAATGTGATAAACAACCCATTTTCTGTGCAAAAAGTGTTGTGTGGAAAATATTGTTTTCTATGCATAAACATTTTATCACAAATATATTTTCCACAAACATTTTCAAAATGTAAAAACAAAAAAATCATGGCAGATGACCATTTTCTCAGTGGATTATTTCCAGGTGGCAAGAGAACCTTTCCAGGATGAGAAAACTGGAGAATATAATTTATATCTCTGAGCTAAAGGGAGAATCTTGAAGTGCCTTCTCCAGCTATATCTCCCTATGTTTGATTCTCTCTGGTCAAGGAGAATGCAGTGCAGTACAATGAAGTAAGGTTCGCCCTCACTCACATGTTCCTTGAACTGTAAACAGGGTCTTATGTTAACATGCTCTACATTCAGCAAACAAGCGTGGCTGTTTTCCAGCACATCTACAGTTTAGGTCTAAAAGGGAGTGCTAGTTATAGTATCTCAAGGAACTCAGATTCCTAAGTCACCATGGAATTTATAGGTTAGTGCTCTGCTTCTAAATTGCCAAGAGGCAGAAACCAGGGACCCTTTCACACCACACAGTTATAGCACTATGATTCCACTTCAACTGCCATGGTTCCCTCTTGAGGAATCCTGGGATATGAAGTGTAGGGAGAGGCATTGAGAATCCTCAGCCCAGAAGCTCCTCTGGTGTCCCCAACCAGACGAGAAACCTCATAGGATGCAGCCATGGCAGTTAAAGTGGCAGCTGAGTGTTATCATTGTGTAGTGTGGAAGTGCCCTCTGAGAGCATAAAGTCTGCTGCCTTGAGCTCCTGAGAGGAAGATCTATAGTACAAAATGTGATTCATGAGATGAACTCTATCCAGAAACAATTCACTGCGTCTGAACAATCTGCACTGAATTTCTTTATGAGGCTCTTACTCAAATTAAGCATTGATGCTTTCTTCAACTTCAGCACTTTTAGATGGAACTCTGTTAAAAATGATGAAGCATCAGTTTACCCAAGCAAAACTTAACTGTTTTTCATGCCATGTCAGCAAAACAGTTCTGGGTTCAACCTTTCGAAACTAAATAGAAGGCAGGCTTCAATAATGGATATTCCCTGGAAGAATCCTGCTGATCCAAGTAGCAGTGATCCACTGCCCCCACAGTAATTCCTCTCCCCCTCACATTCCCGAAACCCAGATTTGGAGAGTTTGTGGTTTTCAGGCTGCAGAAGGATGCAGAAAAGAAAGAAAAAAGAATGAGAAAGTACCAAAAGCCCCACCAGCAGAATGTTGAATTTAGCTCACAGACTGTTAAATACTCGCTTTACACTATCCTTTTTTCATATTCAGTTCCAGTGCACAACTGGAGCAGTTTTTTAAATTTAAAATGAAGAGCAGAGTAAGTTTTATAACTGTAAAGAAGCTTGTTACCGTTACTTATAGCCTGCCATTGATATAAGAAATAACAATAATATACAGTATTCATACAGAACTAATGTGTGCTCAAAGTGAGTGCACAAAGTAGTTTATATAGATCTCCTTTTTGAGGCCAATCATAATTATTATATGCTTATAGCAGATCACAATTAATATCTCTATATTGCACTTTTAGACTGAGAGACAGAAGAGAGCTCACTGCCTTTACCAGCTCTGGGTTTTGATGTTGCTGAATTACTATTATCATCATCTCTGACTATTGGTTATGCTATCTGAAAATAATAGAAGCTATAGTCCAACAACATCTGGATCCACAAAACAGATTGAGATAGATTGCAAAGCTCAGCTAAGGGTGCATGGTAAAGGTAAAAGCTGAAAAAGGGATTTGTAGTTTTGTCTCTTAGCCACTACACGGCACCAGATCAAGTAGAATTACATTTGTTGCATATATCCTTTTACCACCTCTCTTTATTGCATTATTTTTAATTTTAAAAGAGAGCTGTGTGTGTGTGTGTGTGTGTGTGTGCGTGCGTGCGTGTGTGTGTGTGTGTGAGAGAGAATTATAATAGCTGCAATATATGACTTGAAGTAACACTGGCTAAGTTTAGACATTAGCTGCATTATTAAAAATACGTGGCTAACCGACATTTTATTAAGGCATAACATGGATACCAGGAATCTGATTCAACAGATCACCTCATGATTTGCTTTCAGAATAGTTTTCCTTCATGTTGGCCAACAAGTTTAAACCTTTTTCAGATTCCAAGAACTCTCATTAAAATCTATGTCTTTATAAGAATATCTCCAACACATTACATACTTTGTCTTTTTGCTGTTATACGTAGACAAGATAAAACTGGAAAACATCGTACATGTTGACTCTCCCTTGTCTGAAATGCTTGAGATCAGAAGTGCTTTGGATTTCAGATACTTTTCAGATTTTGGAATATTTGCATATATATCATGCAATCTTGGAGATTGTGCCCAAGTCTAAATATGATATTCATTTATGTTTTGTATACACCTTATACACTAGCTTGAAGAAACTTTATACATTTAAAATACTGTGCATGAAACAAAGTTTGTTTGTGCAAATTAAACCATCAGAAACCAGTCTCTGTCTCAGACACTCATGTGGACAGTTTTGGATTTTGCAGTATTTTGGATTTTGCAATTCTAGATAAAGGAGACTCAACCTGTATATAATGAACCTCTACAAGAATATCTTTACTGGGTTTGTATGTAGCGGTGCTTATGTATTTTTATATCATTTTATGAACATTTTATATCAGATTAGATCTTTAATGTGTATTTCCATATCTGTATGTATGTTTGTGTACACAGAATACACAGAGACTTGGGACATTACAAATAACTTAAGTTTAGAAGGTAATACACAATGAGATATTTAGCTTCATCCTTTGAAACACTGAAAATATCATTTACAAATATATGGATTTACACATTCATGGAGAATGCTCAACTGTCATCTCATGTCTATCACCAAATGACTTATACAATGTTCAGTCCATGCATTAGAACTGGGGGAAGAGGGGTCTTCGGTCCCTATTCCTAACGGATGCCATTGTAATCAGTGCTGTTAAACCGCAAAACTGACATTCATGAATATTTTCACAGCCCTTGATAGGGAACCATATTTTTAGCATATGGGGAGGCTGTATTTTAAAAAGTGGGGAAATATTTGCAAGCTAAATTGATGCATTCATCTACATCAATGTAAAAGGAAAGGGACTGAATTTTTTCAAAGGCAGCTAGTGGTGCAGCTGTTTTCACCATCTCTGTGAAATCCATGCAGTGGTGTTAACACAGTCACTATGTCATTCTGGATGGATCTGGCATCTTGAAAAGCTTTTCAATCAACAAAAGTAAAATAAAATGAACCAAAGCAGCAGCTGATCAAGGAATAATGGGTGTTATCAGATGAAGAAAAAAATGAAGTGTAGAAAGCAGGACTGTTCTTGTTTTAAATGACTCTTTCAAAAGGGGAACTTTCATAACAACAACTCAATGTGATGTGATTTTTGTGGAACCATCAGCTCAGAGTCATCAGCTACATATGTAATACTTGAAGAGAAAAACCCTCACTTATAATAAGAAAAGCAATGGCCTTTTATTCATGTAGCAGAAATGGTTAGAGAAAGAGAGAGAAATCAGTTCTTGCTCTATCAGTGCTAACTGAAAACACTCACCTTTCACTCCGAAACTGCTCAACAATGGGGAAAATTAATGAAACCGATGATACTCTGTATTCCATGCCACAAGGGAAAAACACACAACATCATACCAGCACAAAAGAAATTCCTTAGCTGACAAATCACACCCCATTCTAAGGACTTCACAGCTTGTATTGTTGTGCGATCATTGCTCAGGTGAGGCTGTGGTATTTATTTATCAGGAGCAACCATTTACAAACTGCAGATTAAGACAAGCATTCCTTTCTTGGAGGACAACTCCCAGAATCCTATGCAGAGAATAGAACAGGCCTGTTGTGTTCCTTGAGACTCATAGGTTTCTTGAGGTTCAGAGGCAAAGATGCAGTGAGCAGAGCCTGGAAATTAAGAAGTGAAGGTAGGGTGGAGATGGACAGTTGGGGTAAGAGAAGATGGCATTTGGCTCGTCCTACACCAGGTGGTTCAGGTGGTTCACAACAGAAACTGGCAGCAATTGCAGAATGGCAAGAACAAAGTTTTAGGGAATACGGGGGGAGAAAATAGGTTTACCATCACTGATTCCTTCTTCCTCAATCTGAGATTTATGCCTTTTCCTGCAGAGGCTCAAACCATGAGATTTCAAGTCTTTCAAACCTTGAAACCTGGCAACTACAGAACTGGCACACTGGTAAACAAAATTCAGGTACTGGCAGCTTTTCAAAGATGCTTCTGTGTATGTTGCCAGCTTACTTGCTGACTTCCTCAGCACTATAACCTTAAGTGTCTGAATTAATGCTTTAGATACATTATTACTAGTACATAATTCAAGCCATTCTATTCTACAGAGCTTTACATTTTTGGGGTAGTACAAGCCCACTATCCCCAAGCAGCATAGCAACGATGTGCTGACTGGAGAGTTATAGTCCAAAACGCTTTGGTCCAAAAAAGTAACTTTTCCAAGTTCTTTTATAGTGCGGTGTGCTTTGTTCCAAAGTGAAAAGACTGAATGATTGTCAAAGACTAAGAGCCTTTGATTGTGAAGCATCACTTACTTTCTATCTCACCCCAGGCTGAACTACTTCAGGTGTTTATTCCATATTAGACAGGAATAAGAGCCTGTTATTTGAATCAAACAGCTATGTTTGGTTCAAACTTCAATACAGATCCTTTCATGGCTTTTGATCTTCCACAGCAAGATTGTTCTCTGTCTTGGTTTGACAAGAAAAACACATGACACCCAACTGAATATGATAGTATCTCTGAACTTTTAGCTTCTGCCTTCAGCATGCACAGACAACATGTGCCTGTTCTTGCATAATGATCTTATAAACTATGAATTAAGGTCGCAGAGAGAGCTAATGAGGTATTACTGTGGATATACCACTGAAATGGACTTTATGCCAGTCAATGATGTTTATCACACTATACTCTTATAGTGCGTGTCTAAGCCTGTCCTACCTAATAGGAATGTTGTGGGCCAAAGAAAACCAAGTACACTCCCTTGAGCATGTCAGAGGAAACATGAGATATAAAAGTAGCAAAGAAATAAATATAGCTTGTTAAACCTTTTCTGTCTTGGAAACATAAGATGAAAAGGGTTTCAAAGGAGCATAGGGTTTCAAAGGAATATAAGTACAATGTATATTTCTTGCATGAACGGCAAACAAATTTTACGATCAATGCTTTCTAAGCACCATGCACTGTAAGCTTATGACAATGCTGACACATTTCTTTGTTATGCAGTTGGGCTGCAAGGTATGCATTACTAGGACACCTACATAAATATTAAATTGCGACAGCTTTAATCTTATTTTTGCTGCAGTGCATTCTTGAAGTAACAGGATCAAAGTATATGTGTGTAATGTGTGCATGCACATGCATGTGAGGATGAGGGTATTTGTTTTTAAAGAAAACCTTTCTTTTAGTTGTTGTTGTTGTTGTAGTAGTTGTGTGTCTTCATGTTGTTTCCGATTTATGGCGACCCTAAGGCAAGCTTATAATGAGGCTTTCTTGCCAAGATTTGTTCAGGGGAGTGAAGTCGAAGGCTTTCACAGCTGGCATCTATAGTTTTTTGTGGGGCTTCGGGCTACGTGGCCATTTTCTGGAAGAATTTATTTGTTTCACCTGCATCTGTGGCTGGCACCTTCAGAGAATGGTGGCATGGAGGTGTGTGGGATATATATACCGTTTAACCCTTGGTTGTGGGGAAGTGAGTTACAATTTGTGTCTTGGTCTGTTGGTGAATGGCAAGGCCTCAGGGTGGGAGGATATGCGAGGAGGATTTGTGTCTATTAAATTAGTGGTCCATTGTCTACTGGAAAAACCCCTGACCCTGGGTGATGTTCATTTGCATGTGCCGAGTCTTGATTTTGGTGTTTTTCAAGACTGATAGCCAAACTTTGGCGCTTTACAGACCACCCAAAAGAGCGGTCTGCTGGCGCCGGTGTTTGCTGTGCCAGGGAACCGCAGTGGACAAACCGCGCAATTCCTTGGCGCAGCAAAAAGAACCCGCAAAAAGTGGGTTCACTTTGCGGCGTGGTAATGACACCATAAGGCGCCAATGGCGCACTTGCGGGATCATTTCCTCACCACGACGTGCAGATGCTAAGTGTCCGCTATGTCAAAATGGCGGCGCCCATGTAGAATGGGTGCCACCATTTTGCACGTGCTCGGCACGTACTAGGGTTAGGGCATCCAGAAAGGACACCCTTTCGTAACCCTAGTACATGCCGAGCACGTACTATTGGTGCATCTGGAACGCGCCTTTGTTTACTTTCAGGGTTTCTTCTTTCCTGATGAAGTTGTCCAAGTGTTTGTGGATGTGTGTGTTTGTGTGTGTGTGCACTCGTGTATGCGTTCAAGTCTTCTGTCAACCTATAGCAAATCCATAAATTCTGTAGAGTTTCCTTAGACAAGGAATTCTCAGAGATGGTTCACTGATACATATTATGTTCACCTTTGCTAATGAAAAGTCAGCTCTAATACCACCACATGAAAGACTCAAACATATATCCACAGTGTGGCTCTGTATAATTAATGGCAACTAATAAAGAGGCCAATCAATGTGACAGTTAAAAAAAAGCTACATTTAATTGTCAAATTGTCACTTTGTCCAAATAGTACCTAGCTGTTTAGTTATTACAAATTGCCTAAGCTATACAGCCTATACCTAACTGGAGAAGCCACAGAAAGTCCAGAGGCAACAGTCAATTCAATTAGCTGTTTTCACTTGCATGCAAAGTATTATATCAAGAAACCCAGGTGGGTTTTTTTTTTTATCATTAAACGCTTGCCTATCACAGTTGCTATCTATTTCTTGCTTCCCACAACTCTTAGCCTCCTTCTAATTCAGCCTACCCAAGGCACTATTCACAAGCTTAGAAGCTCCATTAAATACTCATTAGTCCTTTGAGCAAGACAAAGCTGACATTTCCAGCATGCTACATTTTTTATGTATTTGATGCTGTTGCCCCTTCTGAACCTACACAATTCATTGAGTTGAAACAAATTTAATCTAACAAAATTAATTTGCTTCAATTATTTCAGGAGTGGACAACTGCAATGGGACTATGGGACTCCCTGGAAGCCACAGATTGCTTTAAATGCCAAAAACAAAACCCCATAAAGTCCACTTTTGGTTGAAAAAACGCCTAGGGGTTTTTCCCCTGCATTAAATGGTACAGGAAAGTCTTCAATCTGTTCACAGGTGAATTGCCTCTCCCAAGGGCTTCCAGACAAGTGGCTTCATTTTCTTTCTTTGGAGTCAGAAATGGGGTAGACCAGGGGGACTGAGGGGGATCAAGAGCACAGACATGTTCTTGGATGCCACAAGGGACCTTGGAGTCATACTTTGCCCACTCCAATTTACTTAATTTTTATTGGACTGTTTTGATGTCTTTTTCAATTGCCTTATTAGTCCATTAAGACTAATGTTAGGGTTCTTATTAATGGCTAAATTTGTTTAAAAGTGTCCTATTTTTCATTGTGATTCATGTGCTGGAGAGCAGCTTTCCCCTTTAAAAGTCTATAAATATTTTAAATGAATAATACAGACATAAAAATAATGCTGTTGCAGAAAAAATGCAGTGTCCACACCAACATGTTTTTCACCCTTTCCAAAATATTTTACTGGCATACTTTATCTCTCAGATTACAATTATGTTAGATGGCCATCTGGTCAGGAACTCACGACCCTTGTCTTTTTCCATTAGAAAACAATCAACTCATACAAAAAATGGTAGCTCTGCTGGTTCATTAAAGATGTCTGCTTGTAAAAGATGTGCCCAGCTACCAGACTTCTTTTACTTTAATAGAAGCCATAAACTCTAAATTCTTTAGACATTTAATTGAATTAGCTGTGGTATTTGCCAATTTCTTCCTAATACAACATTTGCAAGTTCCAAATACTTTTCTTTCTCCTTGCACCTATGAGGCCATAGAAGTGAGTTCTACTAATTAAGAAGGATTTTCACACAGAAGGTTTTTGTCTTAAGGAAAAATACTATCCTCTATATTTGGCTAATATGTAGAGCTAATTATTCAAACTAATGCTTAATTGGATAGTAAACTCCTCTAAGCTTTTCAACTACAACTATTCACATCAAAGAATACCAGAGGTAGGCTATATCCATATATTCAAAGACTTTGCCCAGATTTGGTAAATGCAAAACAATGTAATAATTTAATTTAATTTGTTTTATTTATATACTGCTATTCCAAAGATCATAGCGGTGAACAGCAAGTAAGCTAATTAGCAAGTAAGCTAATTTGCCCCCAACAGTCTGGGTATTCATTTTAGGGACCTCGGAAGGATGCAAGCCTGAGTCGAGCTTGGTTTTTTATTTCCTTAAGTGTCATATACAGCATAACAGCAATACAATAAAACACAGCAAGACTAAAGTAACAGACACAACCTTAAAACATAGCACATTTGATCCTCCACATCCATGGATTCTTTATACATGGATTCAAGCATCCATGACATGAAAAAATATTTTTTACAAAATCCAAAAAGCAAAGCTTGATTTTTATAATTTTTTTTAATAAGGGACTACATTTTACTGTGCCATTGTACTTAATGGGACTTGAGTATCCACAGATGTTGGTATCCACAGAGGCCCTGGAACCAAACCCCAAAGGATAGGACCCACTGTTAATAGATACTTGCTCGATTACATTAGTTAAAATCAGTTCCAAATAACTGGGGTAAATATAGAATATTACTTATAATCTTTAAAAGTCCCCAATGTGATACTTCCCATGGTGTTCATTAAGGTCCCCTATCCTCTGGCATTTTTAAAACAATGCAACCTTTTTTAAAAAAAACAGGTATTTACATGACAACATAAGGTTGAGAAGAGGAATGTTTGTGCTTCTACAAAGGACGACAGTGGCCATGCTGCTAGAGGACTCTGGAAGTTGCCATCCAAAAATGCAATTTTCCTAAATTTTAGAACTCATTAATTGGGGCATTCAAAGACAAGGAGTGGTTTCTACCTCTTCCCTCTCCAATTTTGCAGATGGAAGCCAAAGAGCAGGCTGTCATTTTCCTAACATCATCCAGTGAGTGCATGGCAGAGATATTAGGCCAAAGTATGGGATCGTAGTCTGTAGCAGAGATGGGAAAAATGCAGCCCAACAGGGCACAGATGTCCCTACAAGCCATTCTGAGGCTCCCAGGTCCCCATAGCATCCTCTCCCCACCCCCCCCCCCACTGCCGCAAATGCTCATCTCTACAGGACAAACACAGCTGAATGTGGCTTCCCAACCAGCGTACATCCCCACCCCTGACCATTCCCTATTAGGGACCCTGATTCATATCATGGAACTGAACATTAAACAAAGAAGTTAGAAGGCTCACCATAATGGTTGTCTGACAATCTCACAAAACCCCACAGTTTTCAGTGGGATTAGTTTTCAGGGGGATTAGAAACTACCCCTCTTTTGCTTTCTTGCTTGCACAACACACACCAGATGGGGGCTCAGATTTGGATTTCTGAATAATTCACTTAAGGGTTTCAACATTATCACAGCAGGAAGTTGAGCACGTTCTGCTCACTTATCTGATAGTATTTTCTATTTCTGGCAGTAGAGGCTACAAACTGAAACGGTATTTTTGAATGCAGATTTTTAAGCAACTGAACAAAACCACTTTCACAGACCAACCTGTTTCATAGAAGCACCCATCATTGGAGACTCTCTGTAGTTCTTGCTGTTGCAGACTTTATTAAAGGATGACACAGAAGGCCCACGTACAGAACACACTTTTCTGAAGGGTTGTGCAGTTCTTAATACAACTAAACTCAAAACAGCCACTTGCCCTTTCAGTTCTTTGCCGGTGTTTTTCAAAACTGCTTCCCTCCAAGTACACATTTACAAAACATGATGGCTCCTGCTGCCATTATGGCCCTGTACAGACAGCCAAAATAAAGCTGCTTCGAGTCACTTTGGAGGTATGGTATTTCAATGATGCATGCGTCCTAAGAGTCTGAAAACTGCACCAAAGCTGCACTCCATCCTTATGACTAGAGCGTGGCTTTGGTGTGACTTCTGGACTCTTAGGATACATGTATCATTGAAACACCATACCTTCAAAGTGATTCGAAGCAGCTTTATTTTGGCTGTCTGTATCAGGCCGTAATCTTCCCTTTCTATTACAGTCAAGTATGTCATTTAAATAGACGTATAGCTACAGCTGAGCAATATTTCACACCTATGTAATGGTCAGTATTTATTTTAGCTTCAAAATTCTTCTCATCCAAATTAATCTCCAGGTTTTCTTTTTCCAAAGTAATTGCTCTTGTAGCTGAAATGGAACTAATACTTCAGGAATTATGGTCCTGTTCTTTCTTTGGTTTCAAATTTTGCATATAGCACAACATCACAGCTGCACCTCTGCAGCAATTACTTAATTTGCATCTTTACCATTTCAGCCCTTCTATGTTATAATAAATAAATAATAAAACTTTTATTTGTACCCCGCTTTTCTGTAACAAAACAATCAAACCACCATAGAAACCCCTCAAGCACAAGATATTGCAACAAGAAAAGGCAATCTGGGCTTCAATCAAGATTCTCTTTAAGTGGCATTTTACCAATGTAGAGGAATGTTGGTAAAATACCAGCTGTGCTAGTGTGTGTGTGTGTGTGTGTGTGTATTTTAATATAATTTTTAACTTGGTTTAATTTTTTTCTGATTGTTTGTTTTTTAACTATTGTATTTTGTGGATTTTTAACATTTTTTAATTGTTGTAAGCCACTTTCAGACCCATCTGGGGAAAAGACATGATATCATCTTCTTCTTCATACATAGGGGAATTGTGATGAAATAAATACACTGTGCAGTATGTCAAACTAATCCTCACACTCTCATGAGTACTGCATTACAATGGTATGTGTATGTCTTCAAATCACCTGTCAACTTATGGCAATCCCGTGAATCTCATAGGATATTCTAATGAATACAGTTTTTCCAGTTCCTTCCTCTGAAATATAGCCTATAGCATTAACTGCCAATCCTATTTGGAGATTCCAGGAATTGAATTTAGCACATTATGCATGGAAAACATGTCCTCTACCACTGTGTTATGATCCATCTACTGAACACCAGGAATCATATACAAACAGAATAGGGTTAATCTTCTCATCCTCAACTCTACAGCAGTTCCTACATTTCTTTATTAAAATGACTTCAGGGTTGTCGCTTTTTCATGTAGCCTCACTTTCCTTACCAGCAACCTCTTCTGGAGGAAGATACTATGGCCTGTTACAGACTGCCAAAATAAATCTGCTTCGGGTCTCTTTGGGGATGTGCTGTTTAAATGATGCATGCATCCTAAGAATCCGGAAGCTGCACCAAAGCTGCACTCCAGTGCTTAGGAATGGAGTGTGGCTTTGGCGCGACCTCCGGACTCTTGGGACTTATGCATCATTTAAATAGCATACCTCCAAAGAGACCCGAAGCAGTTTTATTTTGGCAGTGTGTAATAGGCCTATGGATCCTAGATTCACACATAACTGCATGGTAAAGAATAGAAAATACTTTGTCTCTCCTTCCTCTTGCATACAAAATAGCCCACCAGCTACAAACCCTGAAAGGAGACTGGGCACAGAAATTTAAAAACAGGTTTTATTTAACAGGGAGGAAGAAAAGGAGGAGCAAGCAATTCAAATGCAAGGACAATTTAAAGCAATTATCTAAACAGGGAGAGATGGGATCCAAAAATGAGACTATCCCCAAGTGTGAGATTGGTTCTTACAACTCATCTCTGTCTTCACCGTCTTGGGCTCACACATAGGCCCCGGTCTCTGTTCCTGTGTTATGGGGACAGCAGGTAGGTGTTGGTATGGGAAGACAGAAGGCTTCTGCTGATGTGCTCCCCTTCACATTTGCCAGTGATATTTTCAGGCCAAACCTTGAGACCAAAGGACACTCAAAATCACTCAAACAGTATGTATTAAGTACTAACAGCAGTTGCTCACAGTTTGTCATTCAAACACAAAGATGCAGAGATAGAGACAAAACGTATTTTCTTGTTTAGAAATCAAGAAGAAATCTTATCTAAAGGGACTGCTCCACTAGCTGATCTGTAGCACTTTCCTCTTGCCCAGAGCTGAGCCTCCCAAAAACTGGAGAATCTGCATCATCATCTCCCATTTATAAATAACTCATGAAAACTGTAGACTCAGGCTTTGAAATCTGGCAACCTCAGGACCTTATCGCACACACTTTTGCCCCTGATCTGGGCACAGGCAGGGGATGTGCATGGCCCAGTGAAAACGCATTTTATCTCATGTTGCACTGTCCTCAAGGCAGACCCATGCTATTGCCCGGTGCTATGTCATCCCCGATCAGGGATCAGGCACATGAATTTTGAAAGATTGAAGTTTTCTTGCGGAACAAGTGTGTGCAATAAGGTCCATAGTCTCCTCCACTGTCATCTCTGCTTTCACTCCTACTCTCTTCTCTGGAGACCCTCTTGTAATACTTCCCCCATAAAATCTCTTCCTCCTTTGCTTCCAGACCCCTCAGAATCTCTCCTTCCTCACATACTACTTAGAAAAGTATGCAAAGGAAACTTGTAGTGCCTTTGAGACTAACTGAAAGAAAAAAATCTGATATCATGAGCTTTCGTAGTCTTGAGCCTACTTCCCCAGATGCATGGAGTGGAGCGGAGAGACCAGAGAGACCGATATAGAATACATCTGAAGAAGCAGGCTCAAGACTATAAAAGCTCATGTTAACAGCTTCTTTCAATTAGTCTCAAAGAGGCCACATGATTCCTTGGCATCTTGATTTTCTAGACTAACACCAGGGACGTAGCCAAGGGGGGGTTCTTGGGGTCCGGACCCCCCCCTTCCATTAGAAAAATGAATGGTGTGTGCCGCTGTGCTGCTGCACCCAAGCCCCATTATAATGGTGGCACTTGGTCTGGACCCCCCCCCCCTTCCTAAAATCCTGGCTACGTCCCTGCTAACACAGCTATGTTTTTGAATTCTGCTTAAAATGGGGTGGGCAAAATTTCTCAGTTTCCCTTTAATTGCATTTTTCTGCATCTCACCTGTAGTTTTTCCTGACCTTTTTCATATTGGGCTGCAAGACTATGAAGTTTGCTTTTTCACACTGGAATTTATGTACACATTCCCCAATGTGGTCATTCATTCATATGCTTTATCTAAGTTATATATCCCCCCCTCCAGATTAAAACAGTGCTTGTGTGTATTTTTCAACCATGCATATTTTCAGCCATCCACATTTTCAAATGTACTCATTGTTTTGTACATAGTTTATTTCTCCAGTAAGGACTATAGGCATGCCTACTGTGCGTTCTTAAAGTAGGATGTAATTCTTCTAGCAATGGGTCTTAACAGGAGAAGAGGACTACTTCCACTGAGACTCTCACATCCAACAAAATTCTTTTCCATCCCTGGCTCAGAATCAATCTACTGAGTTGTCCTTGGAGTTGAAGATACTGTTCACAACAGACATTTAAAAAAAGAAGAAGCAGCAGCATGCATTCCTGAATTAAGTTGTGACCTTGTTACTTAGATGCATGGGCTTTAGACCAGGGCCTGTGTCAGCATCCAGAGCTTTCAGTCCTCCCTGCCAAAGGATGCTGATAGGTCATGCTTCAAATGTTTCGCTTTGCTTTGTTCAATATATGACCTTGTTTGTCATTATCTGATTAACAAAAGGAGCCCAAGAGAAACTTTTCATCACACCTCATTGATGCACCAATCCATACTTAAATCTTTACCATGTTGTCCACAAGTAGAATCAATCCTGTGGGTGTAAGAGAATATCAATAAGTTCTTCTCCAGTTAATGTCCCCTGAAGTATAGGGAACAGTATGTCATACTAAATCCATTAAATTTACTTGGGAAGGAATTACTTCATTCAGAACAAGCTATGGAAAATATTCTAAGGTGATGGGATGTTGTTCTTTTGGCCAAAAGAATACAACCCACAAGCTAGAAAATAAGCCATTAATCACATTGCATTGCCAATGTTGCACTTGCACCATTTTAACCACCTTAATGCGTCACACTATTATTATGCTTTTTGTGTAACACAAGTAGGAAATTTCTGCCTGGAGATAGCCAATTGTTAACCCAATTACTCAGTTCTTTTGCTGGAAAAATAGTTTCTGAAATCCCCTCAAATCTGGTATTTTGGCATGCTCTCCCTCTTCTTGACAGCTCAGAGAACTAAAGGCTGCTTCCCACATGAAGCAACAGCAAATATATTGTTGTCACATCAAGTATATGCAGCCAGGGGCTACAGCCAATCCCAACTCTTTGGCATGTGCACATGTTTGCTCCATGTAGTGGCAGAAGTGTGTGTGTCAGCCTGCACATAAAACACTGTGTATTTCAGCATAATTGTTATGTGTCAAGCAACCCACAATATGAGAAATGTAGCTTGATACCCTGTGAACTCAGAGAAAGAGCCAGAGTGTAAACATATGGATAAAGCTTTCAATATACAGTATACAGAGCTATTACCATAAATCAAGTCAACTGCCCTATACCAATGTAGAAAACATTTTGTTCCAAGCCACTTGCTCAGAACACTTGCTCAGAAGCCTTTGTGGTCTACTATGACAACTGCGACGTCAATGCATTTTAAACACCACAGGCACCTTTAAAAAACGAACTTTGCAATAATTAGCAGGAGGCAAGATGATGCTCCGTTTTGAATCCCTGTTTTTCAAAGCCTGATTTACTCTGGGTAGGCAATGCAACTTGTCAAACGCATCCATAGGGTACCCATGAATAAATCATTCAGCATTTTAATCACCAAGTAACATTCTTGGGGCTATCAGTTGACCTTGATCTTCAGAAGACTATCCACTGAAACATTATTGCAGTCATTAAAAATAATTCATTTAATTAAAATAGCTAATTTATCAGATGAGACCATTGTTCAAGCCTTCAAAGGATCAAAATGAGCTTTAAGCAGGAAATTATCTACAGCCACATGGAGGAAAACCTTTTCAGAATATTTTCTGTCAATAAATCATAAACAAGGGCAAAGGAAAAAGTACTAGGCACAAGTAATTTACATATTAAAACTTGAGCTTGAATGATTATCGCCTCACCAATACTGTTGGTTTTGCAGCTAGTGCTGTTGGTTCCATTCATGAAAACATTGACTAAAAAAAGAAAAGAAAAGAAAAATATACGGACATAGCCCAATAGGAAAGGGTCGCAGACATAATAAACTATGTATACACAGTGCTTTTTTTTAACACAGCAGCTGCTTATTGAAAAGTCTCACTATATGCAATAAGATCTACCCAGGGCCTGAAAAAGTTTTTTGTTTGGATGATGACTCCCATCACCTCCCACCTTGAATGGACAGTGGTCACATTGGCTGGGAATAGTCTGGACGTTAAATTCCAAAGTGTAACCGCATATATCTCATAGAAAGTGTCTTTAAGAGTAGCCATTGTATTAACTAACTGTGGCAGGCACCCTAAACTGGTGTTCATAGTCTCAGGAAGTTCCCATTTATTTTGCCAGGGACCAGTCTGGAGAATCATCTCTTGGTTTAATAAACTAAAATCTTAAAAAAGCCTTTTTCCAGCTCAGACACAGCCCCCCCCCCCCCCCCACCTTTCACAAAAGCCACCATTTAATTCAGGAAGGCTCTAATCAACCATGGCCTGTTACAGACTGCCAAAATAAAGCTGCTTCGGGTCTCTTTGGAGGTATGCTGTTTAAATGATGCATGAGTCCTAAGAGTCTGGAGGTCGCGCCAAAGCCACACTTCATTCCTAAGCACTGGAGTGCAGCTTTGGTGTAGCTTCTGGATTCTTAGGACCCATGCATCATTTAAACAGCATACCTCCAAAGAGACCCTAAGCAGCTTTATTTTGCCAGTCTGTAACAGGCCCATGGTTTCCCATTTTGTCCAAATTAGAACACCAGATTACTGTATCTATTTCTGAATAAGCCATTACACTAAACTAAACATGCTTCAATATGCAGGGTCCCATTCATACTATACAGTTTTAGTGCTATTATTCCACTTTAAACTGACAGGGCTCCATACTATGAAATGATGGGATTTGTAGTTTGGCGAGACATTAGAAACACTCTCTGGCTGAGAATATTAAGTACCCCTTCCTGAAATGCCAATCCTGGGATTCCATAGGACACAACCACAGCAGTTAGAGTGAAATAATCCAGCTATAATTCTGTAATGGGAATGAGGCCCTTGGTCTATACTAATGCTGTGACATCACTTCAAAGTTCAGGCAAACTGGAAAACTATAGTTAGTTAAGACTTACTAATTTATTTAACTCTACCACAAGGGAAAGACAGAAAGGGCTGTGCACATAGATAAAACACTTGCTGGTATCTCAACTTTTAAACAGAAATGCAATCATATAAACAATGTCACAGTACAGCAAATGCTAACATGAGCTGCTGTACTAGAAATTCCTTGTCATCTGAATTACCCTTTCTGTTCCACAAGGCTCCTTTTATTCTACAACTTTCATGAGACAAAGGACTATGAGCAATCAGTGAGTTGATTAAATCTGCATAAAATCTGCATTCTAACTGTGAATGAACAATAATGCTGAGGAGGAAAAAAACACTTTGGGAGGTTGTTGGGTTTTTATGAATAACGCACACACATATTCGATGAATCACCATCTCAGAAGAGGCCTTCTGTCCTATGATAGGGAGAAGAGAATTGTCTCTTTTAAGATGAAACATTTCACCTATGCCTTTTGTAAGTACATTAATCAAGGAATACATTTTAGTTCAAATTGAATACTAAAGTTAGGATGGTCCACACTGTAGTATTCCCCATCTCTTTTTATGGTTGTGAAAGCCGGACAATGAAAAAAGCTGATAGGAAGAAAATTAATTCAGCTGAGATGTGGTACTGGAGGAGAGTTCTGTGGCTACCATAGGCTGCTAAAAAGACAAATGGATGGGTCCTAAAGCAAATTGAGCATGACATTAGCCTAGAAGCAAAAATAATTAAACTGAGGTGGTCATACTTTGGCCATATCATGAGAAGGCAGGACTCACTAGAAAAGATGATAATGCTTGGTAAAGTGGAGAGGAATAGAAAAAGAGAAAGACTGCATTCCTGATAAATAGACTCCATCAAGGAAGCCACAGCTCTGAGTCTGCAAGACCTGAGCAGAGCAGTTGAGGATAGGGTCACTTGAGGTCTCTCATCCATAGGGTCACCATAGTTCAAAGTTGACTTGAAGGCAGTCAACCACAATTTATTTTTACATTTATTTTTAAATAATGCAATTTCAAATAAACAAGTTGCCTGAACAAATCAAAATATTGCAACCCTAAGAATGTTCCTCAACAGTGAATATATACTTGCATATACTATGCCAAAGCCACTAATATGTAAAAATTAGAGAAAGATAAGCTAAATGCAACATAAAGTACTATCAATAGTTATATAAAATGCTAAGGTCCTGGGAGGGCACTCCCAATTGACTTCAATAGGGGAATGGATTTAGCTCAATAGGAGGTAGCAAGAGGGCTTTGGGTAATATTTTAAAAGCTGGGATCAAGCCTATGTGTAATAGTTCCAAAGCAAAGAACTTCAGACTGCTGATTCCAAAGTAGTTTCACACAACTTTCACACATGGGGCAAAGCAGACAGACAGGAAGGAGTTGCCAGAATCTGCTCCCAACCCAATTGCGTCAAGGCTGCAGCAAACACACAAGGGTGTCTCCTCCTACAGCCCCAAATGGGACTATTCCTTCTGGGGACAGTTTTGGGCTGCCTTAGGCAACCTTGGTGCGGCCCCAGGGTAGCTTTTGGGTGCTCTGGAGGTGTGCGTCATGCAAAAGCCATGCCCCCAGAGCAGTCAAAAGCTACCCTTATCTGTCTGTCTGTTTCAGGCTAAAGACACTCACTCACACATGCATACATGTACTAAGATGGTAGCACATAGAGACTTGTGAGGTTGCAGAGGGTAATACTTTACAGATTTCAGAGGTGGAACTCCAATTGTAAGAAGGCTGTGAGATGGATTTTATATAGAAAGCTGCTTAGAAAATGAGTTAAGCCAGTGCTACTGAGGAGTCCAGCTGAAATCAGGCACCATGTCTTTCCGATTCAAACAAGATCAAATTGTGACTGCCCAAACATGCTGTATTTATAAGAGGAAATGTGTCTTGAGCTAGTTTCTCAGGCGTTTGAGGAGGAATAGCCAGAGATGTGTGGAAATGGTCAGACAATAAAATGCAAACATCTTACACAATGAGATGTTATCTTCAGATGACATAAACTTTCAAATTTTATGGCAAGTGCCTGGTACATCGCTTCCATCACATGCCTATGTGAAAGGATTATGCCGATTTCAGTTTCGAAGGACCTATCCTGTCTACTTGCTCTAGCGCTTTCAAGCAAAGCCTACTGGATCTCTTCATTTGGGCAAACTACCTCCTTACATTGTGGCACCTTCAGTGGCTATGTGACCAAACATCCCTTTTAATATTAAATAGTTATCAAAGGCTGAGTAAGGATTGACTAAGTTAGCTATAAATATGAAAGAAGACATTTTCAGAGGTTTCGGGTATTATAGAACTTTATCTAACACACATGCCCATCCGACATAAAATTTCAAGCATGGTCATTTTTGGCATCTTCAGTATTCTGAACTTCTGAAATCCCTATAGAATATCAGCATCTCCCTCCAATATTGATACTCTCAGAATAATCATTACAAGCTACAGACAGAAGACTGTGGGAGCAATATCAGGGATAGGAGCAATATCACTTAACAAGAATGACAGCATAGCTTCCGCAAACATGGGTTTTACATATTGCCTTTTAAAGTTCTTGTTTCTGTTCTATTGTTAACTCCATTTATTTTAAGAGCTAACTGCTATTGACTGATGGTGGTAAGCCCACAGGAGTTACAATGAGTGATTATTTTACATATGCATTCTAGTGACAGCAAATATTCTCTCTGTGCAAAGCCATTTGGAAGGGCAGTATACATTGGCCTTAAGTGCCTGGCTGCTTTTCTACAATTTCCAAAAATAGCTAAGCTGTTCAAAGGGATTCACAAAAGCACCCTCTTGTTAGCACCTTTCATGTTTGTCAGAAACTGACATATGATAGATTACTCAGGGGGAAAAAAGATAATCCCACATGAATACAGTATAGCCCCAGTGAAGAAACACAGAATGAAGAGAGAAGAAACTGGCCCAGTTCAGATGTAAAACCATTGCTTGTTGTTATGAGAAGGACTCTGCACTTTCCACAGCAGCTCATTTGCTCCATCCCTTCATCCTCTCCTTCAGAAATCAAGAATGGCAATGAAAAAGCTTCCATGTTTTAAGCAAAACACTTTCTTCTTTTTACAGAGAAGTGCAACCACTATCACTATGCAAAGGGATCTTGTAGCACCCTTGAGACTGTTACTCTCAAAGGTACTACAAGATCCCTTTGCATAATAGTAATTCATTTGGGATGGCAGAAACCAGCAGCAGCACTGTATCAACTTGACACCATGGCTAAAATATCAAAAATACTGTTCTGAGAAAATAATGAGAGCAAATGGCTTGAAGGCTTGAAGGAACCAGGGTGTCCAGGATACTTACAGAGGAGCTTGCATTTAATTCCTTGAGCAGACAGTGCTCAGTCTGCTAGCTTTAACACAGACAAACAGCCAGGAGCCTCCTTAACATATCCTTTCATTTCCTAGATCCCTTTGTGTTTTTTTGATTTCATCTTGAGTTGAGACCAAACCCATCAAAACTTTTATGTCCTTTCTTTTGAGTTATATCTGTCTTTAGGGCTGCAACTACACTGCAGAATTAATGCAGTTTGACACTGCTTTAACTGTCATGGCTCAATGCTATGGAATTCTGGGAGTTGTAGTTTTGTGCGACATTTCACCTTCTCTGGCAGAGACCTCTGGTGCCACAACAAACTAAAAATCTCAGAATCCCATAGGATGGCACCTTGACAGATAATTGGTGTCAAACTGCATTCATTCTGCAGTGAGGCTGCTGCCTCAGTTTGTGAATTAAGCGCATTCTTTCATTACTGGACATGATACCTGTTGCCCCTCCCCAACTTTCACATGTGTTTTGTTTGATTCTCAAGTTCATTTGGCATGATCCTATGTAGCATGCTTTCTTTCTTCCTCTAGGACAAAGTCCACATTCCCAAGTCCAGAACTCTTAAAAGGTAGACAACTGCATGTCAAGAAACAAGTTTTACTCCTTGGTGAAGTGCCCACTATGTCTTTCTAGCAAGATTTCAAACATAGCAAAGCTTTATATAAAATGCCTTGATACATAGCTCTGCAATTTGTCAGAGTTAAAAGGCTGAGGCTCGAAAACAAAGACAGGAGACTAGGTTGTACTTAGAGCCAATATATACCATAAATACATATACCATGTGCCAGCTTTGTTCAGATCAGCACCATAACACTGGTGTTCTAATAAATAATATTACATTGTTTTCCTTTGGATTATAGATTTTTCCTCCCAGCCTGGGAAGGATACTTGTTTGCTTTATTCAGTCAAACCAAAGAGTGCTTTCTCAGTGATCTATCCAGCAAAGAGAACTCTGCATGATGGCTTTGCATAATTACTAATGACCTGAACAGGATATTGCAGTTAATAGTTTCAGCTGGACTTTCAGGAACAAAGTGAGAGAAATACATTTCTGTCTCCGCTGTGTGTAGAAAGCATTTTCAGCAATCTGCTAGAAACTGACAAGACCTCTTGTCTGTCATGAACAGAAATCAATTAATCTGCCCAGACATTAATTTTCCCTCTTTCCCAGGTGGGTATACTAATCAGTACTTCCTGAAGACAAAACAAAAAAGAACCAAACCAAAGGCACAAGATTTCTGACTTTGAGCATAAGTATAAGGATTGCATCATCAAAAAGAGAGAAAGAGAGTGGGATCCAGAATTTATCAAGATCCCTATTACTCAAGTTTAACATTATTTGGCTGAAAACCTGTTAAAGAAATCAGTTTGGTTCTCATTAAGTCTTGAGTCATTTGTCTCACTTGGCAGATTGGTGGAGGCACCGTCTTCCAGATTGCCTGCCTCATTCCTGAAATAAGAACAAAGCACCCTCATAAGCCACTGCAGCCCAAACTCATATCATCGGCAACTACTTGGCCAGACATTCTGTGGGCAGGATGACATCCTGTCAGGTTGCACAGCAACACTACAACACCATTCTAGTCCTGCTGCTAGCAAGTGGCCTGCTCAAGCGATCCACGGACAGCCCACAGCACAGCCATGTCCGCACAGGCTGTTCAGATGACTAACAGCCCAAACCTTGGTTCTAGTGTAAACAGTCCAGATGGCATTCAGCACATTCAGCATGAGAACATGGTATAACACTGTTACCGCACATTAAAATAACTTTTCTCTTACTCTGGAGTCCTCCATTCTCGCATCAGGACAACTGTCTGCATGGATGTCCCACTGAGCTGCCCGGTACATCCGCTGCTATCACCAGTTGCTTGCTCTGAGATCAGAACAAGGTACCCAGCTATGTTATCATAGCTGGGCACTTCATCCTGACCTCAGAAGTGAGTGATTCATGGTGGCATCAGACAAGCTGGGCAGCTTAGCAGGATGCATATGAAGTTAGCCACCACAGCACAGAAACGGAGTGCCAGGTAATGGGGGTGGGCTGGGGTTGGGGGCAACTGTGAGGCCAGGATATTCCAGGCTGTCACAAAGTATCCTTGCCAGTGCAGAAAAGGCCCACAGCATGCTGAAGAGAGAGACTAAACAGATGTGGCTATGGTCTCCATGGCCAACATTCAGTTAGCCTAGCTGCAGCATCAGATCAGTCAGCAACTTCCAACAGGGTCAAAAATATCTGTCTGTTATTGAAGCAGAGGCTAACCCTTAGTATTAAGCTTCTTGCTATATCCTTTAGAAGACTACTATTAAAGTACATGCCACCAGTGAAAGTAACTGTGCTCTCTCAGTACTGTGGATGCAATCCTTTGCTAAGTTTATTCTCAAAGTTTATTCTCAAATTTGCATGTGTGATTTTGGGCAGAAAACAGCATTTTCTGTGCAGGTAATAACATCTTTTGAATATAAAATAGCATTTATGTGCTGAAATATTATTTTCTGAGAAGAAAATGATATTTCCTGGAAAATGATGTGACTTCCTACACAAACACACACAAAAAATACCCTTGTGCAAATTTTGTGGAGAATAAGTTCCAGCTGCAAAGATTCTTGTCAGTCCAGGATTCTTCTTGCCAGGGTTTCTCAGTGCTTGACACTCATTTTTCAAATGCTGTCAAATATACTTTTTATCTCTAGACTTCTCTTAAGACAAACACTACCTTGAGGTGTGCAACATTTTCTCTGCTGAAAAAAAAAAAGACAAAATACTGCTACATTGCACAAGGAAGAACTGTGGTCCTATGTGCATATACTGTATATGCCTGTGTGTGCATGCGCAGAGATGTGAACTGATAAAAATCAGCTCCAAGTTTCATCTGATATGTACAATGTACAATGAATGCCACTGATATGTTGACAGTTGTTTATTCCAGAAATCATGATCCAAGAGTCCTTTATTCATCTAATTTTGCTTTAAGCAAGGAAATGTCTAGAGCAAAAAACTGTGGTTGCCTTCTAACCATCTCCACTTGTGCACATTAGGTCATCTCCCCTATAAATGCACAAAACAGATTTTAATCTTTAAAAATAGACAGCCCATCCCCCAATAAAGTGTGTGGTTGAAGGACTTAGCAGCAGCTAAGGTTAAAGGAGATAAATAACATCTATCCTTACAGTTGCTGCTAGCAGAGTAAGAGACATGTTTATTGGCATTTAAAAAAATCTTCTACACCACACTTTCAGCCTCTGGAGATGTCACAACTTGCCCAAACTAATCTGGAAAAGGCCACCTATAGTCAGCACATACCCTTAGGCTCAGAGGAAAACATCCTAGCTCCCCCTTCTGTTATCCCACATGGTCATAGTATGCTTTTTGAGAAAGCTGTAAACAGCATCTGCTAAAGTCCTGGAGAACACATGGAAAAACAGGATCTTAAAAACAACAGGATTAGACAATAAGTGCATTTTCCCTCCATCTACCAGCCTGCCGAAAATTTACTTCCTTCTGCCAGTTAAGACAGAGTCCCTAAGCTAACATGGATGACGTGTTCAAATAAGATGCTAGCAATTCTGCCTAACTGAGCATAGCAATTGTTTCCAATTTCACCATTTGTGTTTCTGGTTTGCATTGAGTCAACCTTTTGTAAATGTTTTTAATTTGTTGTCCTGAAAGCCGCCTTGGGTCCCGTCCTGGGAAAAATGTGGCATATAAATAAAGTAAGGGCCCAAACAGACAGGTCAAAATAAAGCGGCTTTGGGCCACTTTGGAAGTGTGCTGTTTAAATAACACATGCATCCTAAGAGGTTGGAAGCCATGCCAAAGCCATGCTTCAGTCCTAAGGACTGAAGTGCAGCTTTGGTGCAGCTTCTGGCCTCTTAAGTATACCTGCAAAGTGACCCGAAGCAGCTTTCTTTTGGCCTGTCTGTTCAGGCCCTAAGTAGTTAAATAAAGACTCCTATTCACACCCACTGATGGGTGCTGTGTCATTTTTAAAATGATTCACACCACACATAGTTCTCTGAGCCTGCCTGTACAGAGTGGTGCCACTACCTGATTGCAGGGGGTTCAGCACACACTGGGTGACACCCCAGAAGAGAGGTGACACTTGGTTGGGCCCTCCTCCCACTGATCCCCTCCTGGCTTCACCATGGTGGCAAAGGCTTCCTCATAAGGAGACCTCCATTGCTGTAAATTTACAGAGCTTTATAAATAAAGGTTAATAATAATAATAATAGTGAAGGAAAGGGCCGAGCACGCCTCTCTCACTTTGCTGCAGTGGCAGAGGCCTCCTCACAAGGAGACCTCCATCTTTGACAAAGGAGAGGGCCAAGCACACCGTTTTGGCTACCACTACCCCCTGAAACCACCACCCCCAACCTGGGTGACACCAGAGGTGGGGACACCACTGCCTGTACAGAAAAAAACAAGGAACCTATCCATCTTTCATCTCCCTCCTCCCTCGAGCCTGCTGCCACAGGTTAGGGGATGCTAACTATGAACATAGTACCAGCTTGCCAAAGAGAGAAGGACTGAGGGTTTTTTTTCTACTGCTGTCGTACATGATGGTCTACATGAGCAACTGTGAGCTTTGAAAATTCGGGGGACTACAATTACCACCAGTCCACCATAACTAATGCTGAGGGATTCTGGGAGTTACATGCCATAAACCGTTAAAGGGCCATGGTTTACTACTCTACCGGAATGTGGCAAGTTCTGCTGAACACATTTACATGACTCTCCAAAGGGAAACTGATCTAGTAGTATAGAAATATCAGGATGCTGGGGAGATCTGGGAGCTCCATAAATGTTGATCCACTTAAGCAATTAAATACAGTCAAAATGGATAGCTGGATATTTATTTATTTATTTATTTATTTATTTATTTATTTTCAGACCTTAGAAATATGGAACCATTTGAGACTACAATGACAAATGTAATATAAATCCATTCAATTTCCTGCACATTGCTAAAGGCTTGAATAGACAACAATAACAATCCCTTGTTGCAACAGCTCAACTGGTTGCCAATCCATTTCCCAGCATAATTCAAAGTGCTGGTTATGACCTTTAAAGCAGTACATGACTCAGGTCCGGGTTATTTGAAGAACCATATTGTTCCTTACAAACCTGTCTATGTTCTAAGATCTGCTGAGGAGTCCCTTAGCTCTGTCCCACCACCCTCACATTTGGAAGGAACATAGGAGAGGGCCTTTTCAATTTTTGCCCCCAGGCTCTGGAACTCTCGTTCCAGAGAAGTTGGGTTGGCACCCTCCCTACTTTCTTTTCACATACAAGCCGACTGTTTCTATTCCAACAGGCATTTGAAAAGTGATGATACAGGACCTGTTTTAGACAAAGCACTGGATATTGCTAATTATTTTCCTGGTACATGTGTGTGTGTGTTAATTATGCATGCTTAAACTGGTTTTAACTTTCCTCTGATTGTTCAATTAAATTTTAACTTTTGTATTTTTTTAAATTGTTGTAAGGTACTTTGTGTCCCAATCTGGGGAAAAGGCAGGATAGAAACAACAACAACACAGCATCCAGTAATAGAATCTGTGATGTGAAGTAATCTATGCTTGTCTGGAAACCTTCCTTTTCAGTGAAAAATCCATCAGACTAACACAATCCAGCATTCTTCATTTCCTTAATATATTTGTAAGACCCAATGGCAGCTGAGCAAATGTTTATTGAAAGCTTCACTGAACAGCTGTAGGGACAGAGGAGAATCATCAAGGTTTTAGCTTATTTTTCTTTCAACAAAGAAGTTTTACACTCATGCCACATACAAGTTCATTGTTCTACAGAAGGTTTCCTTTTTACCAAGTTTATTATAGGATCTTTCTGATATCCCTTAACATTATGGACTAGTTACTAGGGTTCGTTTTTACATAAATCATAGATACTATTTCCCCTCTGTTGCAATCAGACTATAATTTCTAGCTTGCAAGCAAACTCTTTTTCTCTAATTAGTCTGGTTACAATGTCTTTAACTCATATACACTGTTTAGGATATTTCATTAGATTTCATGTTTTACCCAAGAATTCACAAAGACAAATAAATGGAAGTTTTGCAACAACACAGTTGTCCAGACCATCTGATTCATAGTGAAGATTCTTCATGGCTACTGTTGCTATTTTTTTTCAAACCACTTGAAATAATTTCCACATGACAGTTGCCTCAGGCAGCATACTTTAAAGGAGAGCAGCTTTGCACATAATTGACACAGTATCTGCAAAAGTTTAAATATTACATGAGTGGCCTAGAGATGAGCCATACAATCTATCCCAGGATTAGGCAAATCCATTCCCCATTTCAGTCTACTCCTTCTCCTCCTGAATTTGCCACAGCAGTTGTTGTCGTTGTCTGCCTTCAAGCCATTTCCAATTTATGGCAATCCTAAAATGAACTTATCACTGGGTCTTCTTGGCAAGATTTGTTCAGAGAGGGTTTGCTTCTGTCTTCCTCTGTGGCTAAGAAAGTGTGACATGTCCATGCTCAAGCAGGGATTCAAATAGTGGTCTCCAGATTCATAGTCCAAGGCTCAAACCACTGCACCATGCTGGCCACAGTACTCACTCAAAAGGTACTGCTTTTTATTTGAATTTGCTGATGTGCCATTGAAAATCAGAAGCAGAGCAAGAAATCCTCTTTAAAACTAGCATTTCCCTTTAAAACAAGGTATGCAGTGGGACTTTATTTTAAAGCTGACTGGCATTTCCAAAAGCTTCCAGGAAATGCTAATTGAATTAAAAACAAATTATTTTCTCACCATGCACTTTTTAAACAAATAAACAAACAAAAATACTCAATTGCTACAATTGTGCTGCTGAATTTTGGTGGTGGAGGGGCAGCCCCCAAGGCACTGGGAGGCTGTGGTGTGGTTTCCAAACAATTTCAGAATTTGCCAATTCTTCAACTACAAGATGAGTCCCTGTGTCACAGAAACTAAGTGAAGCAGCCACCATCCAAGCACGGTTTCCTGTGTTTGATTTTTTATTCATGAATTCAAGTGTCCACCACCTGAAAATATTTTTAAAAATATAAATTCCAACAACCAACCTTGATTTTTTCATTTCATATAAGGGACACCATTTTACTATGTCATTTTACCATATCATCCATGGATTTTGCTATCCACTGGGGATCCTGGAACCAAACTCCAGGAGATACTATGGAACCACTGTATATTTTGTAAGAGTCAGGTTCTTAAACTAGCATTCTTGCAGTCAGACCTGGTTAGCCAAAATACCAGGTGTTGTAGGATCTATTGCAGAACAAGGCAATAGCAAAACACATTTAAGTATTCCCTGCTTATGAAAACTGAAAAAAATCAATTGGGTCCACATAAGTCAACAGGTGACCTGAATGCACACATTCACAGATACAGATCCTCCAAGTCATCCAGAGACGTGCTATGGGGATTCTGTAAAGAAAGGAGTCATGCAGACCAGCAGCTTGGAGTGTCCTCTGCCTGCTCCAGCGCCAGTAGGCCCCTGATCACCATGAGACCATGGCAACAGCATGGGCCTGGTCCCCATGTGGGCTACTGCTGCAGCTTTTTGTCACTCCTTCTTGTGCCAGCTCTTCCAGGTTTGAGCACTCTTGGCATGCTCCCCATGTGGTCTCTGGATGTTTTCAGGGCATGCATCATGTGCATGCCCCACCCCTGAAGTAGTCCAAAACTGCTTTTTCCAGCCCGTCTGTTTCGGATTGTGGATGTAAAAACTGACTTTCAAAAAACCAACTCCCTATTATATTGTATTGTTAATGTTACAGCAAATTTAAAGGAAAATTAATCTTTTCATATGCTTGTTGCCATTTTTTTCTCATTCTTGACTAGTCTATGCAAAGAAAATCCTTTTCCAGCACAATAAAATAAATAGTACAGAAAAGTATGTGCATTATGTTTTTGTTTTTATTTTCCTACAATGGGAGTCTATAGCTTTCATCAGATTCTCAGAAAGATGCATGACCCCCCACCTCAAAGGGTTTAGAACTACTGCTATAATGTGTTTATGAGCCTGAAGATTTCCTAATTTTATTCTAATTGCCTGTTTCTTCTGAAGTTCCCAAGATGTTATGCTAAAACAAGGATCACCAAATCTGTTTTAGCTAAACATAGAAGATTATCACACTAGGGCTTACTGTCTGTCAGTCGTCCCTGGGCCGTCGGGGAAGTGTGCATGTATGAATGGCAGGCATGCTTCCTTAACGTCATGGAATCATCAGCTCTCTCTAGCTTCATGGAATCATTCAAGGAGAGTGAATTTCTTCTTAACAGAAACTTTACGTTAAGAGGAAATTCACTCTTCCCGAAGAATTCCATGACGCTAGACGGAGCTGATGATTCCATGATGCTAAGGAAGCATTCCAGGCATTAATACATATGCGTTCCCCAACAATCCAGGGACAATTGACAGCACTCCAGAGCAGCTCCCAAATTCCCTTCAATGCAAGCATAGCTTCTAGGTGTTCTGAGGGGGCAATATTTGGCATATTTTTACCACCTGGCACAAAACTGACATCTAGTTACTTTTTATTTTTGTTTTCTTATTAGTTGTTATCAATTAAATTAATCCAATCAATATCTTTCTGGGGTAAACAGATGTTTCTCTGTAAAGGATATATAGTCCTTTTCTTGCTCACTTTACATATTAAACTCAAATGCATCTACCACATCTCAGTTAAAAGGTGACGCTATCCTCCAAAAGCTCTCTCCTCCATTCTGCCACTTCTTCTGCTTGCAACGAACAGTAATTTAAAGCATCTTTTTGGGAGAGCAGAGCTGCAAAAACTGAGTGAAATCTCTTGGCAGTGTACCTGGGTGATTCAAAAAGAATGGTGCAAAAGTAAGGCTGTCCTTATTTGGTTTTGCGCCATTATTTTTAAACCACCCTGTACTTCTTGGTAGTCTGCATTTTCCCATTTCTTCCCAATTAATACACCTCCAAAGAAAATATACCATCACCCTCCTCCTCCTCCTCCTCCTCCTCCTCCTCTTCATGATGCAGTGTTCCTACAGAGGTAGTTCTGCAGAAAACATAGCTGCTGTTGGGAAGGTCAATGCCAGGAAGAAAGTAATTGCAAAATACAGTTATCCGTTTCCCCAAAAAATGGGTCAGAGGTGGGACCTACCTAGGCCTCTTAGTAGCATGTGAGTCCCATGGAGCTGCCAACCCGGTAAACTGTATGCTCAAAATGTATATGAACACAGCTTTCCATATATCTATCACAGGAGTGGGGAACCTGTGGCCCTCCAGATGTTGCTGGGCTGCAATCCCCACCACTAACCACTGGTCACACTTCGTTAGAACTAAAGGGAATTAAAAGTCTAACAACAGTGGAGGGCCACATTTTTCCTGCCCCTGACCTAGAATCTAACCTTGCTTTTTCCAAACTCAAATGACTGAAGCTTTTTATAGTTTTGCCTCATTAACACATTTGCGATCAGGTTACATCCTGAGCCCCATCAGGATCTTTAACAAAACAATTGGCAGCCTGTGGTGTTAACCTCAATTGACAAAGTTTTTGTGTTCATTTCTTCCCAGCCTACCCCTGTGTTTATGAAAGATCACAAGCATCCTGAAAATCCACACAAGTTGCTTTATGTGGCATCCTTCCAAAACCTGAGAACTGGCCTTGCTTCTTGCTGTGGGCACACTACGCTTTCTACTTCAGCTAAGCCAGGAGGATATTTCAACTTATTGCTTTTTCTCCCTGCTGGATGTAGCTCAGGAGTGGTCTAGAGGTGAATCAAATTCTGACATGCTTTGATTTTCATGTCAAAATCAGTATGTTTATAAGAAGAACCTTCCAGTGAATAACTAAGCAAATGGCATGGTGAATCAAAGCCCACTTACATTTTTGGCTACATCCTGAATATGAATCACAACTCAAACAGAACTAGCTAAAAGGCTGTTTTTGACATTTCCAGATTCTGTGCAGCCACTGAAATACTGTGGCTCACTCAAAAAACACCTAAGTTTTGGGAGTGAAGGTGCAATGTAATCCCTGAAATGAAAAAGCTCATGGAAGGTCACTGTCCCAATAAAAAAAGCCCCACTAAGATAGACTGTCATTATTTATTCTAAGGCCTTTATTCTAAGACCAGAGTTTGCTTCCCAGCTCAGCCATGAAATCCACTGTGTGACCTTGGGCAAGTCACACTCTCTCATCCTCTGAACCCCATGATAATTTGCCTTAGGGTCTTCATAAATTGGAAACAATTTGAAAGCAGGTTGGCAGTTTGAGACCCAAGCACCATATGATAGAGCGAGCTCCCGTCAGTCGTCCAAATTTCTGCCAACATAGCACTTCAAAAGCACATAAAAGTGCAAGTAGATAAATAAGTGCATGTGATTCCATGCAATCATTTTGGCCACATGACCATGGAGTCATCTTTGACAATGCTGGTTTCCTCAGCTTAGCAATGGAGATGAGCACCACCCCCTACAGCTGGATATGACTAGACAGACCTGTCAAAGAGGAAATCTTTACCTTTACCTACAACATTTTTTAGTAATTTTAGCTTCTAAGAAGAGTTCAGGCCGGATTTGCTCTATGACCCATTTATTTGCTTTCTTGTAGTCCACAACATTTGTAGAACTATTTTCCAGCACCGCATTTCAAATTAGATGATTTTCTTCCTGCCAGCTTTCTTCTCTGTCCAGCTTTCACAATCATATACTGTATTGAAATGGAAAGTACAATGGCATGGACAATCCTACCTTCAGGATCTTGTCTAGTTTCTTCATAACTGCCCTTCCAAATTCTAGTCTTTTTCTGATATCTTGTCTGCAATCTCTGTTCTGATTAATGTTTTAACCAAGGTATAAAAATCTTGAAGTCTATCAATGTCTTCATCATCTCCTTTTAAGTTATGTAAATCATCTGTGGTCATTATTTTGATTTTCTTAATGTTCAGCTGTAAACCTGTCTTTGCACTTTCTGCTTTTACTATTTTCAATAATTGTTCCAAGTCTTTGCTATTTTCTGCTTGTATTACTGATTTCTATATTGGCCATCAGGTCATGTCCATATAGCTTCTTGGTTGTTTTCAGAATGTGGTTGCTATCACGAAATTCAGTCAGTTCGTCTCCTGTCACATTTCTTAATTCTATGTCAAATTTTCCTACCAAAAATGTGCCCCATACCCTATTTTTGCATTCCAACCTTTGATGATTAACAAGAAGTCGTGTTTTGGTGAAGAATCAATTTCCTCCCAGACTCCAGCATAGGATCTTTCAGTTTATTCCTCTTTTGCCTCCGTAGTTAGAACATAAACTTGGATTATGGTTATACTGAAAGATTTTCTGTGGAGTCTTACTGACATGATTCGGTCAGATTTTACATTTTATCCTTTGATTGTTTTTGCTACATCTCTCGTCACTATTAACACCACACCATTTCTTATTAGATTTTCTTTTCCTGAGTAGAATACTGTGTAATTAATTGTCTCAGAATACTCCATCCCTCTCGACTTTAGCTCACTCACCACACATATGGCTATGTTTATCCTTTCCATTTCTAGTTTTACTATGCCTAGCTTCCCCTGACTCATGCTTCTCATATTCCTATAATATGTGTTGTGCAGCTTTGGACTTTCCTTTCACCTCTGAGTACATCAACAGCTGAACATCCTTTTGGCTTGAGCCAGTTGCATTATTAGCCACAGCCCATCTCATAGTTGTCCTCTGCTGTACCCCAGTAGTTCACTGAGTGCACTGTTTCACTTTGGACTGAGATAACAAAGACAATGGCAATACTAGAAAAAGGAAAAGGGGAAAGATGGTTTGAAGGAGAGGGGTCCAAGATGCACACGTTTCTATTTTATGCAGTGAAATACTACCCATGGAAGTCTAACTATTGGTATTTTTTTCTAACTCATTCATCTGGTGCGTGCGTGTGTGTGTGTGTGTGTGTGTTTTTACCTATAATTTATAGAGCAATAGTCTTCATGATATTATATACAGAACTTGCTAGCCAGCATTCTTATGCACATTAAGTATTTTATGGATGCCATTAATGTGACTTAGATTTATAAGTCAAAGAGAGTTAAAAATAGATGCCATACTCAAGTGCATGTCTAGCTCTGTCCTATTGTTTATACTGTACTTATGCAATTACATTCATCCATAAGTTCTTTGAAGCTGCACTGTTAGCTTATACTGGAGAGCTTATGGATTTCAAGTAGTGAACCAGGAACACCATACATGGGCATCATGCTGTCTTACTGTATTACTGAACTACCAGAAGAAGGCTTCTTTGAAAAGGAACCATTAAAACATTACACGCAGTTGTGACAACACAAAACCTTTCTGCCTAAAAATAGGTTGAGGTCCTAAACGCCTGCACTTAATTGCCTTGGCAAAGCATGATCTGCTAGCATCTACAGAAAGAGCACTAAATTAAAACACACATACACCTTTAAGTTGCTGAACTAGCAGAATACTGGTTTTTGGCTAATCCTAAATCTACAGACCTATTGACAAAAGCAGTGGCTGCAAGAGAGCAAGGAAATAAATGGCTGTTCATCAAAAGTATCATGAGGCAAAGGTCCAGGCAAAAATCTTCATATTGCTACACAATATATTACACTATTCTGCACACAAGAATAGCCAGATTGTGGTGAACATGAACTTGACCAAACCCTTCTCCAGGTTGGTTCCAGCCCTTAGGCTCCTTGCCCTTTTACCTTCAATAGCCCTGCCTGGATCTGGTACTCACAGTTCAAGGGGATCCTTATTATGGGCAAGTGGCTATGCTGATCAGAAGGTTCAGTGTGGTAAAGAGTGACCAATATATTAATCAATTCTTAAATGAAAGACACATTTGTAGAAATCAAAACAAAAGTAAAGATTTACTATACTGGTTGAGTCTCGCGTATCTGTAATTTTGAAATTTACTCCAAAATCCAACACTTTTGTCATGGGTGACTGAGACAGTGACACCTTTGCTTTCTGATGGTTAAGTCTATACAAACTTTGTTTCATGCACAATATTACAGTATGTATTTTATATGTGTAAGGTGCATATGAAACATAAATAAATTTCATGTTTAAACCTGGGTCCCATCTCCAAGATATCTCATTACCTGTATGCAAATATTTCAAAATCCAAACAACCCCCCCCCCCCCAAAAAAAAACCCCACAATCCAAAACAAACCTGGTCCCAAGCATTTCAGACAAGGGAGATTCAATCTGTTTGATTAAACAGAAACTCCCTGAAATCTTTCCTCATTCACAGCTCCTAAAATCCTATTCAGATCTTCACCCTGTTTCTTTTCTTCTGTTGCTGTTATGTGACTTCAAGTTGTTTCTCACTTAAGGTGACCCTAAGGCAAACTTATCACAGAGTTTTCAGGGACTAAGAGTGTGTGACTCACTCAAGGTAACCCAGTGGGTTTCCATGGCTGAGCAGGGGATTCAAACTCTGGTCTCCAGAGTCATAGTCCAATATTCAAACTACTATCTGGCCCTTTTTACAGACCAACCTCTGGATTATATCTTCCTTCCCTGTAGGTTCCCCTTCACAGCATTCCCTGATCGGTCATTGGTTGACTCTAAACAGGCTTGCCCAGCTCTTCTCTTCACAATAACCCAAATCAGTGAATTAATCAAAATAAAGCTTTGGTAGATACCCTTCTCTGCATTATCATTTAATACAGTTGAGTACATTGTACCAAATCCAGGAAACAGCTGAGCAGTTCCTGTGTTTCATTGCATCATATCCCATCCCAGCCAGGCACCATCCAATGCTCTTGGCATTTAAAGAACTCCATCAAGGAGGGGCAAACCTGGCTTCTGTCAGTAATATTCATGCATTTCTTTAGTCATTATGAAAATATGCCCTGGACCCCATCATTTATCACAATTTGGGCAAGGTTAAGCACACTGTGTTCTGCTCCAATACTTCATGACTCAGGCAATTCCTGTCTATAAACATTTAGCACATATACACAGCACAAGTTTCTCAGATGAAGCCATACGGCCGCAAAATAAAACCAGAAAATATTTTTTTTAAAAAAAAAAAAAGGGACAAGTATTCTTTTCCTGCAGCACTCTATATTCTGTACAAGAATTGATCGCAATGAGCATAGCAGGGCATCTTGGAAGTTAAGCAATTCACTTGTAGGCCACTCTTTTAGATGAGAGAGGAGTCTGGGAGACCCACTGCATGGTTTGGTGAGCCACTTGAAACCTGTGCATTATAGACTTCCCTGACCTTTATTTAAATAACTCAGTATTACCAGCTTCAGCAAACTGGACTAGAAAATCAGAGTTGGAAATCATATGAAGAGCCTGCACAGATACAGAAGCCTTTCCTCTTCAGAAAGTTGCTCCCCACATGGGGAAACTGAGATAAGCAATAACCGAGGAGGATCAGGATGACTGTTCTGTCCTCCCCATGTATCTAACTCACTTAGCTTTAAAAAGCCTTAAAAGGGCTTGCATTAACAGGATATTAGACCTAAATGTTGCATCCCTAATAAGAGGCATGAGGGATACAGTGGCTCACCTCAGATGACTCACTGCTTCAGTTAGTAATGTTCCTAACTGACATCTGAATTCTTTAGAAGAAAATTTAATGCATTATAGAGGTCTCAGTGGGTTGCTTCAGAGATGCACAGCTGGCCCATGACATTATAAAGAACATCTAACCAGGCTTGCAGTGTCATGCAGTTTAAGGAGGCATGCTATTCCTGTCTTCCCACAATGCAAGTTGCCACCGATTGAAACAATCAGGACAACAGTCTTCCTCCTTTCATTCTACAATAGTATTTTCCTTGCTCGTGTTACACGTTAAACAAGAGGGTCCACCCCACACTTCAGTTAAAATTTAAGGTTGGCCCCTTAAATTGTTTCTCCCATTCAATTATCCCTGTTCTAGGCAGTAAATTCATGTGATTTTTTCAAGCATCTGAAGAGCTGGAGCAGAAAAAAATAAGTCAAATTTATCAGCAGTGGACTACTTGATGGCTGCTGCCACCTTGTCAAAAAACAAACAAAAATCAATAGATCCATGTCTTCATAATGTAATGTTGCAGCAAAGGGATCTTTGAGTAAAAAACATGGTTGCTGCTGGAAAACTGCCTACAATGGGAAGATAATTACAAAACAGAGAGCAACACAATCAGCCAGTCAAGCAATTCAAGCTGGAGGTGGTGGGGAATGAAGGAAGTTCCTACTTTAAGACTCTACATTTTGGTCTACATTTCCCACTGTTTAATCCATAATCACGACTATAAGGAGCCACCTGAGACAGGATGGAATTATTTTGATGACCAGAATTGGGCTACAACTGACTGGCCATCCTTGGCCTAAGCACAGCTGCATAAATGAAGTGCCCAAACTACATCTGGTGAAATGTCAGAAAGAAACTCTGCTAGAACATGGCCACATAGCCCAAAAAACCCACAAAAAACTATGCCCAAACTACATTTTCCTTTATTTACCTCCTCTTGTATTGGAAGCTAATAAGCAGGGTCAGCCCTGGTTAATACTTGTATGGGAGACTGGCAGCAAATACCAGGTGCTGTAGGCTATATTTCAGAGGATGGAACTGGCCAAAACCACCTCCAAGTATTCAGTGCCTAAGAAAATCTTATAAAATTCATGGGGTTGCTGTAAGTTGCAGGTGTCTTGAACATCAACTTCAGCACTCAACCCATCCAACTCTATTCTCCTTTTTTTCTCATTTTTGCAATGAGAAACAGGAATCTGACGAGTAACTACTTTGATTTACCACCTATAGTGGCAGCAATAAACTCCAGCTTCCTACTACAGCTTTTAAGAATTCCACATCTGCAATGAAGATCTGATCTACACCTTCCGGAGTCAATATTTTGCCTTGGGCTGAGGCCTCCAAATCCTCTACAGATGTAAGCACTTCAGGAAAACATACTCTTCTTCTTCTGAAATTTACAGGAGGGAGTCAAATGATTCAACATTACACCTAGAGAAGGAATTGAGAAACCTTGATTACTGCATGTGTTCAGTAGGGAGTGGTGACAGGACATGAGAGGGAAGAGAGAGGTGTGTCCTGGAGATGGGTGTCATTAACTGACTGGGAAACTGTGCAGTCAATTTCACATAGCTGGCCAAATGGCTGTAATAAAGTTATTATTATTATTTCACATAGCAACATTTTCTTGCAGATCTCACTTGCCCATTTACTGCCTCTTTCACAGAGCAGAACCGCTCATTTTTTCCTATATTTTTGGGATGTAGCTGCACTCTAAGACCATTACAGTCCATCAGACTTCACTGTAACTGGTTCAGAAAGAGATGGTAGAAAGAGGGGGGAGGGTACTGGAAAATTCAGGGTAGAGGTTTTCCTCCCAGTGTTTGATGCCACAGGATTTGCTGTTACTCATTATTAACATGTTACAGGGATTATTGGTTAATAGGGTGCAAGTTTATTGTTTAACAGAAAAGGTTTATTTACACATTCTCTGACAACTGTCATTGCCTCTTCAATGTGTCTGAACTACATTTTAAAGCTCAACCTCTCGTGCAGATCTTGACAACTGCAAGATGTTCAAGATGTCGGAGACAGCTGTTTTGCAACCGTCTTTAAAAAAAAAACTGTTACAGAACACCATTAATTTCCACATTCTCCTCCCTGCTCCCAAAACTTGTTCTCATACACCCACCCTATGTTTATAAATACTTACTTCTTAGCCACATTATTTGAAAGGCCATAAAAACAGTAATTTTTGGACGGCTGCACAACTGATGATTGGTCATGAGAACTATGAGAGGCAAATAACTAATCTGTTGTTCATTTAATTACAGAGTCTTTAACAAGCTTTGTGGATTACTGTACACTGACAAATACACAGTGTGACATTTCCACTTTTCAGGCATTTTGAGTAAGTACACAGTGGACTCAAAGGAGGTGAGAGCAAGGATGTGTCCACTACCTCAAACATTTGGTGGTATTATTTTTTTTTGGGGGGGGGGTGTGCCAACCCTTTGTAAATTTTCTCAGTTTTTTAGTAGGCTGTTGGTGAGAAAGTGGGATAGTAGTATGTGAAGAGCCCTCATAGACCTAGGTAGGTAGGTAGGTAGATAGATAGATAGATAGATAGATAGATAGATAGATAGATAGACAGATAGATAGATAGATAGATAGATAGAGATTATTAAAAAGTCCTCCTTTTATTTAATCTAGATTTAGTTTTCTTCCCCCCCCCCCCATGGGCCATTTTCAACCCATTTCCTGTAAGGAGGTGACCCAGAAGTTGACGTCTTGATTACTTCTTTTTGATAAAAAGGCCATCTTGCTCCGTAAAATGGGCTGGAAAGGACCAAAAATGTGGACAGGCTGCTCCCACATCTGCTAGAGGGTACAGCATTCCAAGTATGCCAGGTGGTTAGTGTGGCCCCTTCTTTTTCTTCTTATTTATTTATTTCCCCTCCCCCCAAAATTTGGAGACAAATAAGTTTATCGCATTACCCCAAGGGATGGTCTCGGCATGGAAAAAAAGGTAGAGGGATGGGACCAGAAGATGGCCAGGGACATATTTATCACACACCAGAATGCCGCCGATGCCACCGGATGTTCCCATTCCGTTCCAAATCCGTCCCAGAGGAGGCGACTTTCGGGAACGCTTCTGAACAGTTCCCAAAAATCACCTCCTCTGGGATGAATCAGGAATGGAATGGGAACATCCAGCAGCAGTGTTCCAGTGTGCGATAAAATGTATCCCTGTCCGCCTTCAGGTCCCATGCCGTTCCCTTTCGTTCCGTGCCGAGACCATCCCTGGGGGCAATGCGATAAACTATAAAGTGGCTCCTGACACTTGTCCATCCCTGCTGTAAAACATCAACAGGCAATTTCTATAGTCTCCGTGTTTTGCCTCCTCTGCACAAAAAGGCCACTACACAAACAGGAATCTCTCCTCTTTAGACACATTGCTTTCCACCTGCAGAAGGCAGGGCTGGGTGCTACTCCACTCCTTTTAAGAAAGCATGCTGAATAATGCCTGAACAGAGTTTCTGACACACTTTACACAATTTGCAGCGTGCCTATCACACTGATAGCCATAAGGTACTTGAAGAGTGTGGTGAAAGTGCATGGCCTTTGAGAGTCATTTTGGTAACCTTTGTGGCTAAGATCCAATTAACTTTTTAACTGCATCAAGGACAAAGGGCAATGAACTGCATGACACAACGTGACTGGTCAGAATCCAAGTATTAAATTCTGAAACAATATTTGTATAAGGCTGTGGTGTGCTATTTTTAAAGCCTCTTACATTAATTGGAGATTGTTCTTCAATCTGGAGACCAGGACTCAATTCCCAGCTCTGCCCTGAAGCCCACTGAGTGACCTTGGGCAATTCACATGCCCTCAGCCTCAAGGGAAGGCAATAGCAAACCTCCTCTGAACAAATCTTACCAAAAAAACCTCTTGATAGCTTCCCCTTAGGGTTGCCATAAGTTGAACTGACTTGAAGGCACACCACAACATCAGTGTATTACAACTATATTAAAAATGTGTACTAAAATAGTAATTGAAAGTACCAAGATAGCATCCACTGCAATGTCTTAATGATGGTGCAAACAATTATCAACCCTTAACAACATTTATCTGGGTGATTCACACACTGCTTTTAAAGAACCAGTTAAACTTATCATCACCATAAGAATAATCCATTTCTTTCCTGTTTTATTATTTAAAATAGATATGAAAGGATGGACTAAATAATATATGAAATACGTTTCCTGTTCTGAAAACACATGACGACACAATTGGGGAATCAGCCTCTTCAAATGAGATCTAAAGATGGGAAGGATGCATGGACATACTGTACAAGCAAGCCCAGGTCCCAATATCTCTGTTCCCTCAGGCCAGACGTGGCAGTTCAGGATATTATTAGAGTTCCCAATTATATTAATGCATCTACCCGCTTTGAGGCAAATGCATACAGAAAGCTCTGCAGATCTTCTAACTCAACACTGAAGGTCAGGGGCTCAGATGTCACATAGATCCATATCCATTCCTCTCATTTACTTCCCATGTGTGGAGGCTGAATGCCTACAGAGGACTACAGTTGATTTGATTTAGGACCTAGAAGTATCCAACTACACCAAACCAAGAGACCTAATGCAAAACTTTTTGACCAGCAGATCTCCAGATATTTTTGACTTCATCTGAACATTGACCATTCTGACTAGGGCTTGAAGTTCAAATTATCAGGCAGTCCAAAGCTTGAGAATGACTGATCTAGTAACCCAAGCCAGTGGTGTGACACCTTTGCACATATTTTCTTGGATGTAGTCAAAGATATTTCTCTAGTGATGAGGCTTTTTCTGTTCTGAGAGTGCTTCTCTGAAACATACATGGGTGCCATTGACTCTGTACCAGAAATTCCCTCAGTTCTGAGGGTCCACCTTCCCCCTCATACTGCTATAAACAGTAGAAGATATACCAGCCTTGCCATAGAGCACAGCTCAAAAGCAGAGCATTGCCCTTTTATCTGATGGATCACCTCCAGGGTACCTCTAGGATACACATACTTAACCACACAAGTGGAACAACTTGCCAAGTTACCATGACCCCTGCTCTGGGTTCTTCTAATCACCTTAGTTTCACCTTTATCTCTCAGTGTGCTCTTCGAGGTCCTGAAGTCACACACTACTGCCAATAGTTGCAATTCATCAACAATCAGGACTGCTATAAGTACTTGGCAGCACTCAGCTATTGGATTCAGCCAAACAGTAGTAAGCCAGCCAGCCATACATTCTGTTAACTATTTAACCTAGCACTTCTGCCATTCTTCTTCTCTTCCACATCAGGGGAGGAAACCTGTAGACTTCCAGATTTTGTTTAAACTGTGGCTCTCACCAAGCCGAGTCATCAGAGTAAATGGTGAGGCCTAATGCGAGTCTAACAATATCTGGAGGACCACAAGATATCAAGTCAAGTCAAGTCACTTTATTACAGTCATAGATCAGCACAGGTAAAATGGGATACAGAATAAAAGAAGATAAAAGTAATTACAAGATGTCCCCTGCTGCCAAAGGCAATGTCATTCCAGAAGTTCTATATTGGTCTACGATATAAGTAAGTAAATAAATAAATAAATAAATGGCGGTGGTGGTGGTGCTGATGATTCCAGGAACTCCTACAGTTTCAATGTTTTGCTTCCAGTTTAACCATTTTAAATTAATTGACATTGGTCCTTACACCATTCTAGGAGTTCCCAAACTGTACTCCAGGAGCGCTTAGGGCTCCATGAGCACTTCCCAGATACCCCACGGCCACTCCAGCAAAATGAAGGAAATAAAAATGTAATGAAATTAAAGAATAAGAATATATTCTTATATATATTCCTAAACACCATTAACTTGTAAGACATCAGGTATGCCTCTTAGGGCTCTGCCATAGAACTAAGAGCTCCGCAAAGCAAAAAAGTTGGGAATCCCTGCTCTATTAAATAGCTTATTTCACCATAGGTATCAAGTTGCTCAAAAGCTAAGAAACACATGGGCTCATGCTTTAAGTGTCTTGAGAGACTGACCCTAGAGTTATGGCCACTCTTATCATATACTTTTCAAAAATCAGAATTTTTTTCCAGTATTTTGTTTCTTCAGAGAGCACTTCTGACTCCAGAAGAAAAGGGGGTGGGAATACTCTCTCCTCACATAAAACAGTGTGAAGGAGTAACCAGCAGGAGCCCATTGAAGACAGGAGTGGCTTTTGTAACCTTTCCTCGAAACAAAAAGAATTCTCCTGATCATATTCTTCAGAACAGAAGTCCTAGAACCTCCAGCCAGCAGAGCAGTTTGCCATGCTAACTGGCATATTCTGGAGTTGTGTTCCAAAAAAATAACTTATCCAAGGTATGGTTCTTTGAGTAGCCATCCTACTAGGGACCTAGGAGTTGTGGTTTCCTCTAGCAGGATCATGAGATGGAACTAGCAATGTCATATCCCCTAGCAGAAAGTTATGCTCTAGAAGCTGCTTAACCATCTTTGCAGTTAAGAAGATGATACAATTGCTCCTTTAGTCCCTAGCAAGCCTTCCCACCATCACTAATCCCAGTGTCATAAGAAGGAGTCCTTGCCACCAAAGACTTGCCAGCTCATGACACAGATCATGACACAAAGGCACTACATATCTGCATGAGCATAGAATGCCACCATATAACTCAGGTGGACCTAGGGAGGATCAAGGCTAAGACTTAACAGAGGCTCATGCCTCCTGAGGAAGGTCACACAGGCTTTTTATCATAATCCTTTGTGTAAACAGACTGGGGAAGCCAAACGTAAACATTTTTGGCCACAGCTTGGCTAAACTAGCAAATTCACATTCCTTAAGGATTAAGCAGCAGACTTCACCTCCTTGACAGAGAGAACGAGGCATTGGTCCTCACTTTAGGAAGATGGTAAAATGCACACCCACCAAAATAAACTATTTTGGTCCAAGGATATCTGGGTGGGCTCCACTTGAAGGGACTAGGCTGCCATGTGCTGTCAGAGTATTCTGACAGCCTATTGGCTAAATGACAATGAGCTTTCACTGTTATAAACAACTGATACATCCAATAATCATCAATAAAATCATTATTGTTTATTTGTTTTGTTTGTTTGCTTGTTTATCACTAATACCAAAGGCTTAAGCTGATCTTGAAAGCATATAAATCCCTTGGAGAGACATGGAGCAACTCCAATCTCCACCTAGAACACCCAGCTATTTCCAAACATACATACACAGGAACGGCTGCAGGAAACATTACCAGCACTAGACAAGCACCTATAACAGAAAACAGAAAAACAAAAAGTCTACAGAAGGATATTTCTATGTAAAAATGGACAGTGGCTTGTGCTCCATATTACACTAATTTAGGGATGGTAAACCTCGAGAGATGTTAATAACAGTGAAACAGTTTTTTGTCCCATAGCTTTAAGACTCTGAGGATCTCCCCCTGCTGCCATGATGAGAAATTTTACAGCTCTTCCAGAAGCTATGCATCTCTTCCAGAGAACTGTCTAGCCATCCTTGAAAACTGTGCAACCTTTGGTATGAAAAGGAATGCTTTCAGGCAGCTATCTAGGTCTCTTCTCCTGCTGCACAACATTTGGGTTGTGCAACTTTCAAACTAGCAAAGGCGCAGGCATGATGTTGAATAGTTTTTTGTGGGTTTTTCAGGCTATGTGGCCTTGTTCTAGAAGAGTATATTCCTGACATTTCACCCAAATCTGGGTCTGGCATCTTCAGAGAATGATGTCGAATGTTGCACAGTATTATTTGTACAAAGATATAGTATGCAATTTAGTTTTGTATTTTCTGCAACTTCTGCTAACTTTCCATTCATTCCCTACACTGATTATTATACCTAAACTATCTGAGATAGACCAAGTTCCTAATATGCATTTGTTACCTCTTAGCTTTGTACTTTGGTTGAAAAAAACCAAACAGCTGTCATTTATTTGTTGTTTTTTTAAAGTTATCTTTTAAAATGTATTTTGTTTTGACCATTATAAATGTCACTGCAAAAGCCGTCTCACTGCTGACATTTATTCTGCTGCAGAGCAATCTGAAAAATCATAACGGAAGAATAAGAGCTTCAATATTTTCAGTGGTCAATGGTTAAAAGGTGGTGTCCATTAATACAATGGTTCACTACCAAGATTGGTGTCAAGCACAAAACTAAATCTGCAGTCAGGATGGACTTGCCTTCTTGTAAATAAAATCACACATTGTGCCATGCTCTTCAAAATACAGACTTTAAACTCTCCATGTACTGCCTGTCAAATGATATCAAAAGGAGGTACTCTAAAGCAATTTTCCAACATCTGTGTAGTGGAAATTCCCATCTTGGAGAAAATATTCAAGCCACATTTTAAATTAGGATAGTGTTAGTGTATATGTACATAATGACAGAGAGAAATGTGCAAAGTTATACTGAACCAGTGCAGTTCAAAGAAGTTAAAGATTTATATACTCTGTTTGCAAACATAAATATTTTATCTCCATCATTCAAAAGTCAAAGGATCTTACTGCTTTAGCCACACACAAATGTATTTTTACACACATTAACACCAACAATATTTATTTTAGAACATACAGTCACCTCTTCAAGTCCATGGATATGAAATCCATGGACTTGAAAATTCGCAGAGGGGTGACCGCCATTAATCCCAATGGGGCTTGAATATGTGTGAGTTTTGGAACTTGCAGGGGATCCAGAAAGGATCCCTGTGAGTTCCAAGGGGCGACTGTATAGTCAGTCTGTGTCAATGTATATGCCTAGTCCATATCTCATCTATTCTCCCCTTTCTTTGCTCCCTTTCTTCCATTCTTTCTATTCATAATTTAAAAACCCAGTAGAAAGAAAGAGAATTGATATGAAATCTCCATAAACTCCCACTGTATCACAATAACTATGGATCAACTATGCTAGTTAGGCTTCTCTATCAGGCTGAGAGATGCATGTGACTTGGGAAACAAAACCAGAATATGCAAAAGTTACCTTTTAAGGACTACTGCTCCCAGAATTCCCCAGCTGCCTGGGGGGATTCTGGGAACTATAATACAAAAAGTAGCAGTTTGGATTAGGATAATACAAGCTCTGACCACTACAACCCCACACACAACTCTCTGCCCAGAATGCAACACTGCTTCATCTACCCCATGTATTCCCTCCTGCCTCCCATTCCTAAGTCATACCATTCCACCTGTCAAAACATCGTCATCTCTTTGACTGACAGATATTAGGAGCTACAGGGAAGCTCTTTTGATTTCCCAAAAGCATAGCTGAGGTTTAGACATTTTAGCAGTCTACGGCATCTGTAGAACTCTTCGCCAACACCACATTTCAAATGATTTTTGCATTTTCTCATTACCAGCTTTCTTCCAGCTTTCACAAGCATACTTAAAAATGGGAAATGCAATTTCAGGGACAACCCTAACTTTGGTATTCAATGATATATCTTTACATTCCATGATCTTGTCTAGTTCCTTTATAGCTGCCCTTCCAAGTCCTAGTCTTCTGATTTCTGGACTGCAGTTTCCATTCTGATTAATGACTGAGCCAAGGTATGGAAAATATTGAACTATTCCAGTGCCTTCATTATCCACTTTAAAGTAATGTAAAGCATGTATGGTCATTATTTTTGTTTTCTTAATGTACAGCTGTAAACCTGCCTTTTCACTTTCTTCCTTGACTTTTTTTCAGTAATTGTTATAAATATTTACTATTTTCTGTTTATAAGTATTTACTATTTTCTATCATCTGCGTATCTTAAATTCTTGATGTTCCTTCCTCCAGTTTTCAGGCCTCCTTCCTCTGACTCTAATCCTGCTTTAGGTATGACTTTTCAGCATACAAGTTAAACAGAACACGTGAACAAATGCAGCCTTGCCTGACCCCGTTGTCATTTGGAAACCATTCCGTTTCTCCTTTTTCTGTCCTAACGGTAGCCTCTTCTCTTGAGTACAGGTCACACATCAGGACAATCAAATGTTATATTTCAGTACAAAAAAAGTACACATGCACACCACAAATAAACTAAACCTATCCATGTCCCTCATTCTCTTTTGAAATGACCTTCACTTTAATCTTCCACATTCTGAAACTAAACTTTTCATTATGTTTTAAAAACTGCAACATTTGACATTTTCATCTCTGGTATTTTTTTTTTCAAGACCTCAAGCTATTATTCTAGCCAGTACGGTTTCGTTGTTGTTGTTTTTGAGAGGGAGCCTCAAAATATACTTTTAATTTGAATGATGAGAATTGTAGATAATTTTACCAAACATTGCCATCATTTAATTTCATTGCAATGCTTTTGACATGCTGTTGCTGTTGTTGTTGCTGCTGTATAACTTCAAGTCATTTCCAACTTATGGTGTCCCTATGCTGATCCCCTCACAGGGTCTTTTGGCAATTTGTTCAGAGAGTTTGCCTTTGCCTCCTCCTGAGGCTGAGAGTGTGTGACTTGCTGAAGGTCACACAATGTTTTTCTATGGCTCAGCAGGGATTCAAATCCCAGACCACTACACCACACTGGCTCTCTTTCTAACAGCTATCCATAGTCATGTTGAGCTGTTCTTTCCTTCGTCCTCTTGTTACAGTTAATATTTTTCAAGTATTCAGAAATCATCAGACTATTCAGGCAATATATGGCCATTCCTGTTTTGCGGAAGATAAATCAATTAAAGGAAAAGGAAGTTCTAATATGGCACTAATTATCAGGTCTAATGGAGGGGGATTACAAATTATGCAGCAGTCCAGATGTGGGCCTAGGACCTGACTATGTTGTATATCTTTTTTCATGGTGATATCATTATTTGAACCACTTAGAGAATGCTTAGGTCACTGATAAATGGTAGGGAAATGTACTTGCTATTGCAATTGATGATCCTTTTCCCCTCCATGCATTGTAAAATCAGTGAATTTCAAAGAAAGCTATACGGATGTACAAAACTTTGCAACACAATGTACTATTTTGAGACAGTCAACCCTTGCTACAAAAGAAAACAGAACTGAGATCCCAGTGAGAGGACCAAAGATATAGATGAGCAAAGGGATGCAGCAGCACCAGCAAAGACAGGGGAACCAGATGTCCTCCTTTTCCAGGACATGGCCTACATTTCCACCCTCTCTCCAGGAGGAATTTCAAAAATGTCCTCCATTTTGAGCACGACTGAGAAGCATGAGTCTTCCATGAAGACTCAAGGGGTTTTGTGGGAACAAGTAAACTTTTAAGGCAAGAAAAAAAAATTCACTAAGGTCCAAAACACACTGCAGAAATAATCCAATTTGAGACAGCTTTAGCTGCCCTGGCTCAGTGCTAGGAAATTATAGAAACTATAGTTTTGTGAGACATTCAACCTTCTCTCTCATACAGTTCTAGTGCCACAATAAACTACAATTCCCAGGATTCCCTAGCACTGAACCAGCGCAGTTACATTGGTCTCAAACTGGATTATTTCTGCAGTGTGTTTTGGACCTAGGATCTAAATTCACTTTTTGTGGTCCTAATGATTATCGTATAATAATACAGTATTGAAGTCAAATGATTTAATTATCCCCTTTCCCCTTCCCCAGTTCCTAGGTAGGCAACCACAAAAGGGCTAAGCCTTGTTGTGTCCTATATGTACCTTTTTTATATACTGAATTCAAAGAAAAAGCAGTGTTAGTCTGGAAAATCAATCTGCAAAGAGATCTTTTGAAGCACTTTTGAGACCGAGAGAAAGAAGCTGGTAGCATGAGCAGACCTGAGGAAGTCTACAAAAGCTCATGCTACCAGCTTCATTCTTTCAGTTAGTCTCAAAGGTGCTACAAGATTCCTTTGCATACTTTTTACATATTGGATTGGAATGGTTATTCTAGTTTTAGGATTGAAATGCTTGCAAAATTCTCCCTCATCCAATTTCTATCCAGGTTTGAGGATTCGGAATAACCATTGCAACAATAACAAGGAAGAAACTAAAAGCCCTTCCAGACTTTTGTTGCTCAAACTTTCATTATCAATACTTACAAATGAGCTCAGGCAGTAGAGAAGTTAAATTTTAAGGTCATGCAGAGAAGAGGACTTTTTAAAAATCAATCAGAAAAAGAAAAAGGACTACTGTGAAAGTAGAGTCTGTGGTTTTATTGATTTATTTCAAAACACATTTTTATTCTCTGCTGGAGCAGAAACACACAAGGCAAAACTGGCTACTTCTAAATAAATAAGTTGGGATTCTTTATCCAAATAAAATTTATTTGTTATTGAATGATTATGTGATGCAAAGAGAGGCAGTCTGAAAGGGTAAAATTTAAGAAAAAAAAATCAAAGGAAGACGTTTTAAGTGAGCAAAATATATGGACATGTGGATAAAGCCTGTTATCAACATTTAGAATTCTGTATTTTTGTTAGCTGGAAGAAACTGAAACAGAACCCAAGGCATGCAAAACAAATCTGGACAAATGCACCTAACCCTATTTCATAATGGGTAGGCTGATGACTTGCTGCAATTTGAGAATGTAAAATTAGTGTAAATCAGTTTACATGGCTCTGTTGCTGTTTTAGCAAGCAGGGGGAAAAATCTTCTGCAGGAGGATCTTGACATGCTTTAGGAGACTGAAGAGTTTGCCAAACTGTGTATTTGTAAGCCCATAGTAATAGTTTCTTATCTTTTTGATTTACCTTTCCTCATTTTGGAACATGGTAAATGGCCTAAAGTGAAAAGATATACAACTGAATACTAAAATTATTTTCCATTTATATGTATGGTTGTGAAAGCTGGACAATGAAGAAAGTGGAAAGGAAGAGAATAAACTAAGAGTTCTGTGCATACTGTGCATTGCTTAAAAAAAAAATACAAATAAAAGGGTCCTAGAGCAAATCAAGCCTGAACTCTCTCTAGAAGCCAAGATAAATAAATCAAGACTGTCATATTTTGCATATATAATAAGATAGGGCTCACTAGAAAAGGCAAAGATGTTGGGTAAGGTAGAAGGCACTAGGAAAAGATGAAGATCTCATTCCAAATGGATAGATTCAATTAAGGAAGCCACAGCTGTGAATCTGCAGGACCGGCAGTCAGAGTATGATTTTTGAGACTTGTATAAATGTATGAGACTTTGAGGACTCTCATTCATAGGGAGCCATAAATTGAAGTCAATTTCAATTTTTGCTTTTTCTTTATAAGAAAGCAAACCTACCTGAGCTAGAACATAAGCAGAACTCCAAATCCCACAGTCCCGTCTGTTCCAGCATTTTGTTTCCCCCAGTGGCCAACCAGATGTCTGTGGGGAGCCCACAAGTAGGACACAAGAGCACTTACCCTTTTCTGCTATCAGTTCTCATAAACTACCATTCAAGAGTTGTGACACTGAAAGTAGCATAGAGCCATCATGATTTGTAGCCACTGTGATAGCCTCTTCTTCCATAAATTTATCAAATTGTTTTTAAAAGACATCTGGATCAACCGCCATCTCTAAGGCTTATGGTAACAAGTTCTATAGTTTAACTATAGAGCATCACAGATATATTCAATGCCTTTTGATTTTCCTACCTTTCAATTATATCACAACCTGGAATTGAAATGGATTCAAATGACATTGTTATCACTCGACACACACCAGATACACAACACCGTGAAGGTCCAAAGTATTTTTTATTACAGCCCAAACATTAAGTAAATCAAAAGATCTGTATTGTCTAGAATATTCCTGCTGCAACCACAGCATGGATTTGTAGAAAGGCAGTGTGATAGGGCAGAAATGCCCAAAATAATCTGGATGCAGCCACATCACAGAGTTGAAAGCATTGCGATATTGGCATTCCTGTTTTCAGTACCTTTCCTAATTATACCAAGCATGGAGTTCACCTTTTTCACCAATGCTACTGACATCTTTACATACCGAATTATCCATCTGTAGGATCAATCACCGTCTGCTCAGCCCTAACAGGTGTATTCTGACATTAGCAATTGGTTTTTGTTTTGTTTAGTTTGGTCTAATATGTCTCACTTTACACTCATGTACTCGGGTAGCCATGTTAGAGCTGCAGAAAAAGACAAGAAAGTGCAAACTCCACGAAACAGCAATTCTTTCTTTAAAACATTATGCAAGCTTTCAAAGTTTCACTGGCTTCTTCATAAGGCCAAGATGTTAAAAATCATGCTGGAGAAGAAAATTTATGACGTCAGAGTCACAAGTCCACATTTCTTCTCAGACTTTACTCTGTTGTAAGTTAAGATGGTACCAGGATCTCAATACAGGAAGAAGCCACTTCCCTTCTTGGCCTTGTGGACACAAGGGACAAAGAGCAATAAAAGACAGGTAATGACATTTCAACTGCATTAGCAACAGAAAAGTAACTTTCCTTTGCTGAAGTTAGCAATCTTTCAATGCTTATACTCACTGGTAGTTGGATTGCATGTCTCTCTCCAGAAGTTTAGGCACAGCATGATTATGGTAACTTCCTGTTTGTTTGTTTGTATCCATCCTTTTTCTCCATTGCATAGCCTTCCTTTGCTCTCTGGGGTCTCATTGCTCATTGCTCACACCTCTCTCCCTCCCTGCCTGTGTGTTATCAATGAAGCATGTATGATAACAGCCTCTCTAGGCGAGATGTTACAACTCTCTTGATGCCATGTAGTATTCTTTGTTTTCTCACCTTCCTCAAGAAGATGAATCTGTACTTCTTATGCACAAGTATTAGTGAGTACAACTACTTTTATATCCCTTATGAAGATGACCGATTTCTTTCTTTGCTAGATCCTGTGCGTGGAGTAGAGTGGATTGATGAACTGTTCACCTTCTGCCTAGCACTTCAGTTGCTCTGCTTGAGAGATTCACTACAGTCTCTCATATTTCTCCAAACCCTTGAGATTTATGCTGTCCCTTCCCTATTGTGATCTAGCTTTTAGTACATGGTAAACTGTCAGAGCTGCAACATAAGCACTGCTCAAAGTTCCAAAGACCCAGACAGGGACAGCCTGGATCTCAAGGAAAGTATTTTGCATGTTGTATTTTGCGCATTTTTGCTGGCCAATGGGAATATTGCTGTTCTGCGGTTTTTGGATTTTGTTGTACAGTATTTTGCACTTACAGTAAACCACTTTTGTCATTTTACTACCATTCACCCCATTTGACATGATCCTTGCAATTCCTTTTTGCTCCCACTGGACTGAATGCTTTGGTCCTATCAGTAAACCTGAAGACCTCATTTATCACTGAAAAGATGTTTGGTTGGCCCTCTCTTTTCCTTTCACCAGCTGGCAAAGACTTTTGTATTCAAGCAGGTCTTTTGATTCTAATTTATGTGGCAGAAATGTTCTTAATGGGGTTGTGATTTTATCTTTTTTGTTTTTACTATATCTTTCCTATGTTTTATATTATTTTAATCTACTGTTTTTGAATGAACTGATACTGAATTGTTTTTAACTTATGTATAAATAAGGTTTTAAAAATAAATATGAGTTTTGTATAAATAAACTGCCATTTTTTTAAAAAAAATGCTTGTAAATCACCTTGAATCTTGTACAAGGATAAAGATGGGATATACATTAAGTAAATAAATCCTGATATTTTATGAACAAGTTAACAAGGAAAGGTGTTACACTTAAGTTTGTTTATTTTTAATAAAAGACAAATAAAAGACTGTTCACAAAGTAGGCAAGTTGCTTTGTGTCTATTTGGCTTTCCTTTAATCTGCTATATGAGAAGTATCCAGACAATGCCTAAAAGATTTAATAAGCAGGTTCATCTGAACTTTTATTTGAAATTATAAAATTCTGCTTCAGTATCCAAGAGACTGTGTGGAGTAGTATTGGCTTAAGTATTGGTTTAGGACTATGGGAGTCCAGGGTTCAAATACCTACTCAGCCATAGAAACCCACTAACCTTGGGCCAGTCATATTGTCTCAGCCTTACACAAAGGCAATGGCAAGCCTCTTAGGAATCTAGCTAATAAAACCATGGGATAGGATCACTATAAATTGGAGCTGACTTGAATGCACCTAACAAGCAATATTATTCAAAGCTACATACATCTGGACGACAAAAAAAAAATCACCTGGATAATTGTGATATATGCTATCTTGAATTTTATTGGAAAAAGACAGAATATAAATGGAGACAAAATATATGATATTCCAAGTTAGATGCATGAATTTAAGCTATTCAAAACTCCAGAGAGGTGACATTCACACTGCACTGCTTAAACCACAAAACAATTAGCAATCACCAGACTTGTACAAATGACTTATGCTGGAATATGGAAATTCATATCATCTGTTACTTGACAAAAATTCCATGCTGACTGCTTATTACATGTTAGATTTCTAATATAGGCTTAGCATCTGTGCTTTAATGGGGCATCCTTTCTTTCCCCAGGAATTTTTGGGGAACTAATGAAATACAGCTGCAAAGCCTTTTACGGCAATCACAGTTTAATGAGACCCTGAATATTGATATTGGTTTCATAAGAGACGGATTACTCAGGATTATTCGCTTCTACTGCAATTATTAGTAGAGTAAACCAATTTGGCAAGTCTTTACTGGTTAGCAACACAGACTAATTGTCAAGCTTTAAGAGTTCACAACTTTAGTCAATTAGGATGATTTCCCTGTTGTCTAAAGGAATGGAATTATAATTCAGGCTCATTTATTACAATAAACTTCCAAAGATATTTTTGAAATGCTAACAGCTACATAAATCCTTACTTTACTAATATTGTTCTGTTTGCATAAGAATCTTGACAAGAGAGTGAAAAAAGAATAGCAACAGAAAATTAGGTAATGCAGTAGTAAGATGCTTCTGGAAATAATGGTCAAACAATGCCTTTAGAAGAAAAAATTAGTGAGAGGTGGAAGGAAGCTGCTCCACAAAAAGACACCAGGACAAGGGGGAGAGAGGAA
>NC_056522.1:185220796-185234040 GCF_019175285.1 Sceloporus undulatus
AGTTATTATTATTATTATTATTATTATTATTATTATTATTATTATTATTATTAACCTTTATTTATGAAGTGCTGTAAATTTACACAGCGCTGTACATGCAATCTTTTTAGTTAGATGGTTCCCTGCCCTCGGGCTTACAATCTAAAAAGACATGACACAGAAGGAGAAGAGAATGAAACTAATTATATAACTACATGGATATGCTCTGACTTGGATACTGTAATGAATACAGATCCAGTGGATGTAACTTTTGCACCTGTTTGTACAATGTTAATGGATAGTTTTCCATTTATACAGTCTGAGGATAAGGACAGGATTCTTGGAGGGCCACAAATGTGCATTAAATCTTTGCTTTTCCTGGCTTATTAAAAAAGCCAGAGAGGGACCGGCTGAGCTGGTAGGAGTGACCAATGCCTTTCTAAAACAAGACAAGAGTTTCACTGTGCCTAAAGGAGGCAGCTGTAAAAGCATAGTTGAAAAAGCCCCCCACCCCACCCCACTCCAGATCCTTGCATACTGAATTATTACCAGCCAGTTTCCGATTTTACATTTTGGAATATTGGGATATGTTATGGTCATCCTGCTCCAATGGTTTCTGGATGAGATAGATTATCTAGATCCATTTTAATCTGGGTTTCAGGCCTAGCTACGGAACAGAAACAGTACCGGTTGCCTTGGTGGATGGCCTGCACCACAAACTGGAGAAGGGGAGTGTGTCCCTGTTGATTCTGCTGACCTCTCAAAGGCTTTCTGTATCACTGACCCTTCTGGGATGACAGGCTGGGATGGAAATTGAAGGCACTGTTTTACAACAGTTGCAAACTTCAGGTGGTCCAAAGAACTGTAGCCAGCTTGTCAACTGTTGCTGGCTACAGGGATCACACAATTCCCTTGTTGCAATAGCTTCACTGGCTGATAGTTTATTTTAAAGCATAATGTGCTGGTTAACAACTAAAAAGCCCTATATGGGTTAAGACCAGAAAAACCTCCCCATATGAGATGAGAGGGCCTTCTCAGTGCCTCCTCCCAGGTGTCTGGGACTCCCTTCCTAGAGAGGTTACATTGGCTATTTCCTTGCTCTCCTTTCATAGGCAGATGAAGATCTTTTTTGTTTCAGCTGGCCTTTTAGAAACAACTGCTCAGGGGGGAAAGGGTCTTTCAAGTGCTGTGTTGTTTAGATTTGTTCTTATTTTTAATAATCTATGTTTAACTTCTTTTAATCTTATTTAATGAGCATATTATCAATAATTATATTTATTTAATTAAATTATTTCATTATATTTAAATTTAATTTCAATTGTATTGTAACTTTGGTATGATGCAAAATTCTGCCTGTATTTGTTTTAACTTTTGCAAACTGCTTTGAGTCCCAGATTTGGAAGAAGGTGGGAAAATATATAAGTATGTAGTTGTACCACAAAGGGAGACACCCATATAGTTCATTAAGGTAAGAGCAAACTGGATAAAGAACATAAATAGTGCCTTTGCAAGCAACACCATTTTTATGCTTTTGAATGTACTCAACAATATGTTTGTACTCAACATGCATATGGAAACAATACTAATGTACTCAACACACATATGGAAATAATACTGACAATGGAACGACAATAATGAAATAATCTCCAACAATGCTAAATTCTAGCATTTTAAGACAAAAAAAACAAAGTACCGGTAGAACATTTATGGTCCAGTGTTTAGCATTCTCTTGCTAAATTACTTAAGACAAAGGAATTAAATCTAGCTGGGCAGGCAATGGCATCAGACCATTGTTGCCATCTACCAAATGGCAATAATGGGCAACAAGCAGAGAGTTATAGTGTCCTATCTTTTCTTCCTCCTTACATGCCCCATTTTCTCACTTCCAAACAGATACTAGCACCATTTCAGGAATCCATCTAGGAGAGCATCAAGAAAAGAAAATTATACTGCTACTGGTGGGATGGATGTGAACACGCGAGGGTTATATCACAGGGGACAGAATAGCAGCCAGGAAAAAGTATATGTGGTGCGTGCTCTGAAATGTCTATTGATTGCTGGAAGCTCTTCCCAGGAGCTTGTTTCATTTCAGTCTTGAAAACGCAGCTGGCACATTATCAAGTTCTTCTCTACTGGCAAGGGTAGGGATGGAAGGTTTTTCTTGAAAGTACCATCCAACATTCTCATGTCATTATGATCAGAAACAGAAGTTGCAGTTCACACAGGCAAAATTATGTATACACTTAATATATGGATTTGAAGACACCTTGGAGTGACTACTGCAATCTAGCATCAATTAAAATCACACAGGGGTTCAGCTCACTGATAATATAAAGCTTAGAAGGGCCCAAATACTAGGACTAGGTAAAAGTGCAAATGGACAAAGGACACCTGACACTTCAGAGCTGATTCTCAATTAAGAAGAAAAAAATTGAAAATAAACATAAAGACAAACACAAAAGAATAACCATACAATCAGGAAAAGAATTCCTTCCAAACACAAAACTGACATCAAGTCAGTTATTATCTTAATCTAGAATTATAAAATGAAGAGATCAGCATTCAAATTTCCACTCAGTCTTGGAAACCTGCTGGGTGATCTTGGATAAGTCCCATGCTCTCAGCCTAAGAGAAAGGCAATGGCAATCCACTGAACAAATCATTAAAAAAAAACACAATAGGCTAGGATCACCATAAACTGGAATTAATCTGAAGCCACATAAAAAGAACCAATAAAATCATTTCCATTTTTAATAATAATAATAATAATAAATTTTATTTATATCCCGCCCTTCCATGAATATGATCAGGGCGGCGTACAAAATATAAAAAAAACATTACAATACAAAGTTAAAATCCAATACAGTAATCAGTTAAAAACATTACTACAAAACAGGAACAGGAAAACAATAAAATTGAAAAATCACATGGCAGGGGCAGAAGAAAATAAGAATTAAACATCGATCCAGGGTCAAAAGAAAAAGGAGAGGAAGAGGGCAGGAAAATAAATAAACAAATTAAGGTGGGAAGGCCAGACGGAATAGATATGTTTTTAACTGTTTTTTAAAAACAGCTAATGAGGCGGCGGAACGAAGCTCTGCAGGGAGCTTATTCCAGAGGGGAGGGGCAGCAGTAGTAAAAGCCCTCTGTGAGGTCCGCACATGATTGGACCTAGGGACCTCCAACAGTTTAGTCCCGGAAGTTCTGAGTGTGCGAGGCGGATTATATGGGGAGAGGCGGTCCTCCAAGTACCCTGGGCCCAAGCCATTTAGGGCTTTATAGGTCAAAACCAACACCTTGTATTGAGCTCGGAAGCGAATAGGCAGCCAGTGAAGATCTTTTAGAATAGGTGTTACATGGTCTGACCTGGAACTACCAGCGACCAATCTGGCTGCCATATTCTGCACCAATTGCAGCTTCCGGGTTTGGTACAAGGGTTGCCCCATGTAGAGCGCGTTGCAGAAATCCAGTCGAGAGGTTACCAAAGCATGTACAACAGTTTCTAGGTCCTTTCGGTCCAGGTAGGGACGCAGCTGGCGTATCAGCCGAAGCTGATAACAAGCACTCTTGACCGTCGCATCCACCTGAGAAGTCAGCTGGAGCGACGAGTCAAGGAGCACTCCCAAGCTGCGCACCGAGTCCTTCAGGGGGAGCGTGACCCCGTTCAGGACCGGGCGACAGATCTCACCACCAGAAACCGGGGAACCTATCACCAGTACTTCCGTTTTCCCTGGATTCACACTGAGTTTTGACCTACACTTCCACCTCAAATCCCAGTACAACCTATGATTCCACTGAACTGAAGTGAAAAAGAGATACTCAGTCCATACAGTACCACTAAAATCCAAGACAAATGGATTTTACATGCTGAGATATCCTTTGGGAAACTTTTTTGTTGTTGATGATGTTCAAGAGCAAGAAAAATACAATTCAACTTAAAATATAATAAATATAAATTAAAATTAAGTCCATTAGCATTTATAATCCAGATCACTATCACATTCCTTCACTTCCCCACATTCACAGACAAAACAGATACAGTGGCCAGGATCCTAATGTTAGACTAGGGTAAATATATATCTACCTAATTCTGCTGTGCTGCACACCTGTTCACAGTAGCATCACTAGTGGGGGTATGGGTGTTCAGACTGCACTGGGTGACAACCCAAAAGGGAGGGTGAAACCTAGTAAGTGCACTCACCTCCCTGCCATGTGCCATGCAACATGGCAGGGAGGTGGAGAACTGGGCATCCCCAGACCCTGCCCTGTGACGCTTGACTTCCAAGCCTCACAAACAGGGAGGTGGAGGATCCGGCATCCCCAATCCCTACCCAATGTAGCTTTACTGTAGAATGAGGCTGCGCAGAGCAGAGATGGGGAGGACGCCGGGCCGTCTCCCTCCCTGCCCTGTGCACGGCTTTACTCTAAGGCAGTGATGGCGAACCTTTTTTAGTTCGCATGCCGGGGGTGGGGCTTCTACCCCCAGGATGGGGGCTAGGTGCCAGGAGCGGAGCTCCTGCCCCCAGGGCGCGGAGTTTCTGTCTCCCTTTTTGCTTCCCCTGGCATTTGCCAGCCTCTAAGAGGTTTGCTGTCCTCTGAGGTTTGCTGGCCTCTGAGAGTCCCTTTGGGGCTGTCAGAGGCCGGCAAACAGTCCTCGGAGGACAGCTCCAAGGGATCCGTTTGCTCCGAGGAAAGGGAAGTTGAGGAGAAGGGGACTGGGCACGCGTCCCAGTCCCCTTCTCCTCAGCTTCTCTTTCCTTGGAGCGAAGGGGCTCCAAGGCACCCTTTCACTCCAAGGAAAGGGAGGCCGAGGAGAAGGGGACCGGGCACGTGTCCCAGTCCCCTTCTCTTTGGCTTCTCTTTCCTCGGAGCAAATGGGGCTCCAAGGCACCCTTTTGCTCTGAGGAAAGGGAGGCCGAGGAAAAGGGGACTGGGCACCTGTCCCAGGCCCTTCCCTTCGGCCCTTCACTCCACGCTAAAGGGCTCCATGGAGCCCTTTAACACAGAGCGAAGGGAGGCCGAGGGGAAGGAGGCTGGAAGAAGGAGACAGACATGCGTGAGCACTGTCTCCTTCTCCCAGGCGCCATTTTCTGGGTTCCTGCTGTCTCAGAGAGACAGTGGGAGACCCAGAAATGGCAGGGAGGAGGCGGAATGGGCGCGCACGTGCCCATTCCGCCTTCTCCCTCGCCCCGTGCCTGGCATGCGTACCATAGGTTCGCTCTAAGGTGACACTCTGATGTGGAACGCCACTGGCTCTACAACCAATTGTTTAATGGGCATCAAGATCATGACTTCACCCATTGCAAAACAGATTAACAGCTCCTATCTGCCATTGTAAGGGAGAGAAAGAACTTCTGGTATACTTACAGAATAGCTGAACTAGGAATTACAGTTATGAAGCCTCTGAAAAAATAAAGCTCTTGGAAAATTGCTTTCACACTAGTAAAGGGCCCCAACTCAATTCCTTTTTTTAAATTATAATTATTGTGGTTTTATTACAACAAAACGAACAGGAAACATACTTTTTGCTGTACATTCATGATCACCCATTATTTTGTAGGCTTACTTTACATGTGCTTTCTTTATAATATGCTGTAGAACCTTTATTCTAACTAGTTCTTCCCCTGCTTAATAGATGTTAAATTCTATTCTGTACCATCTTCCTTGTTTTAACATCTTTTCAGGTCAGAGTCACATCTAAATATTTCTTACTTATTTCTTATTTCCCCAGTATATATATATATATATATATACACACACACACACACACACACACACACACACACACACACACATATATTTGTTTTTAACTGCCTTCGCTTTGATATCAACCCTTGGCGACCCTATGGATGAGATATCCCAGGCCCCCTTGTCCTCTACTGCTCTGCCCAGCTCCTGCAAACTCATATGCATGATCCTTTAGGTTAACTCAATAACTTCATCAAGACAGAAAGAAATAATTGCTAAAAGTTTAGAAAGATAAATTTATGAAGCGCACTGCATAGCCATTTCTTAATAAGTACTATGCAGTTTTTATCTAGCAGATAAAGGATTTGAGGTTTTGAGATTCAAGTACCATCTTTTGGATGTATGGCTTTGATTGCTGTCCCAGCTTTATCCTTCATGATGTAAAACTTTTTATCAAGATAGATAAATAAGGTACCTTCCTTAAAAGACTAGAACCAAAATATGTGTTTACATGTAAGTGTTTCAAATACAACTTTTTTCTTTTTGGCTTTATGAGAAAGAAAAAGAAATCACCAACTACGCTATGATTCAATTGGTTAGTTCAACAGAAATCAAGTCCTTTTCCTTTGGGCCAAACCTTTGGTTCACTGCATTCAAATGATACTATTTGTAGAGCTAGCTCTACACTCTTTATGGCACTAAAAGATTTATCCATCCATACAAAACATCCCAGGCTGGCCTCAGAGATAGCAGAGAAGAATGACTATGTCAAAAATGGCTTCCAAATCAATAATTTCAAGCCAGAGCATTTCACTATATGGCTAAAAGATTGAAAAACAAAAGGCTGCATCTACACTGCAGAATTTTTTGCAGTGTGACACCGCTTTAACTGCCATGCCTCCATCCTACAGAATTCTGGGATTTGTAGTTTGGGGACATATTCAGCCTTCTATGTCAGAAAGCTCTGGTGCCACAACAAACTACAAATCCTAGGACTCCATAGCATGGAGCCCTGGCAGTTAAACAGGTGTCAAAGTGCATTATTTCTGCTGTGCAGATGCAACCAAAGACAGCCTGGAACCTAGATGTATATCTGCATTCAACAGGAAGTAGTTTATTTACTATACATGTAAACAGCAATATTTAGCAATTGTTCCATCTTGTGCTAACATTCATTTCCAGTTACTCTATCGGTACTAGAAGTCTGAGCTAATGTTTAAACTGGCCACCACAGTCTTTTATACGCGTATGCACACTTTAGCTGTCAAACATTACCCAGAACTAAATTTTGCTTCACTGTTCACCTACCAAAACCAGGTCTAGCTGAGGCTTCATGGGAGGGAAGCACTGGCAGCATAAGCTAATGATTACTCATGCCTGGCTGATTTATTGAAGTAATAAAGTTAAATGATACAGCGCAAACCCCATATTCATTCACTATCACAGCCAACACCTGCTTACATGGAATGGTGCCAACCCTCAGCTACTGAAGCTGTCGCTGCAGGGCAATTGCAGCATCATTGGCACACCGTTTTGTCCACAGTCACTCTGTTCTGTACATGAAATCATCATCACATGCAGGAGACTACTTGCCACTAGAAAATGTGAATACAGAGCCAGATCCTCCAGCCTCTTTACACCTCCTCAAATCTAGCAAAGGACAAACTAGAATGGAAGCAACCTTGCTCCTCCTAGCACTGGCCAGTTCTATTCATATGTTATTCTTGGGCCGCATATCTCTTTTAACTAGAATATTAAGTTTTGTGAGTTGAAGGGATACTGCAATACATTCAACAAGCAAAGAAGCACCTACTGTGTTCCAGATTCTAATCTAAACAACCTCAACAGCTGCTCCCTTGAACAACAAAGGGGCTTCACACTCTGCACCTTCAAAACAGCAGACCCAAAGAAATCACCCTGTGAAAGATATCATGAGAAGGACATTGGAAAAAAATCCTGAACCATTATTTACCAATCCTGTTCTCATTCCCATAAAAACAGTATGATTATGTTATATTTTTTCTACAATAATGCTTAAGTTATACTTTGCCTCTTCCTTGAGAGCATACAGACAGAGCAACCAAATAATGCATTCTCAAAGAAAACAAGTGATACAAAGAAAGTTGTGTGTGTGTGTGTGTGTGTGTGTGTGTAAAAAGGTGGAACTGCACGTGTAACGGGGAGATAGCGTATTGCAGAATTAATGCAATTTCACACCTCCAACTGTCATGGTTCAGTCCTATGGAATCCTGGGATTTGTAGCTTATTGTAGCATCAGAGAGCTCTGATGGAGAAGGGTAGATATCTTGAAAACTACAAATCCCAGAATTCCACAGCATTGGACCATGGCAGCTAAAGCAGTGTCAAACTCCATTAATTCTGCAATATATATGCAGCCAGAGACAGTGAATGCAGTTGCAAACAAGCCCGGGATTTCCAGAAGATTATGGAGAATTAATCCAATTCCACAAAATTGTAACACCTCAAGGAACTGTCTTGCTCCCTCCAAAAAGGGAAGGGTGTGATGGAAATTTTCTGTGTTTAGTAATTCCATTCCTATTATGCCCTTCAAAAACCTGCTGCTCATAAGAGTCACTATTCAAGGGAATCCAGATGCCAGCAGCCGTCACATCAAACTGTATGTGAGCCTAGTACAGCAGCTTTCCTAAAGCCACTTTTGTGACGTACAGTTTGAAGTGCCATGTCAACATGCAGATCTCCATGTTTCAGTATCATCACTCATTCTGAATCTAATTTGTCTATGCTAGTTTTCTACAAATACTATTTTTTTAACAAAACCTGTGTAAGTGTGACAATTGCCTCTGGAACAAAAAGCTTTTGGATGCCTAGGCAGCACCTCTCTCAGTACTGGAAACCTTGGGCAAACAAAGGAAGGCTAGGCTGTTCATGCTCCACTAAAGAACAGAGCTTGGGAAAGCTTGTTTTTGTTGTGTTGTTGTTGTTGTTGTTGTTGTGTTTTTATCTGGAATATCACTTCCAGGACCCCTTAGCAAACATTACTACAGAACATTTTGGCTGAGGAAATTCTAGGAGTTGTAACTTTTCAAAGCTAAATTTGGAAGCTGCCAGAAATATCTGACTATATAGTGTTTGAAACAGAAAAAAAATTGAATTAGATGGGATTTTGCTTTAATGAAATGAGCCAGTGCTTGCACACTTTACCAGATGCTATTCTTGTGTATTAGCACAAGGGTATGTGAAGTATGGCCTAGGGACCACATGTGCCCCTCCAGCCTATTTTTACTGTCTTCATCTCCTTCAGACTTTCTCAACTGTCCTTCTTCAGGCCAAAACAAACAAACAAACAAACAAAAACAAGTAAACTGCCAGCAATTCATTTTTTAAAAATAGGTTTCAGGGGCCCTTGCACTGTTTAACATCAAAAATGTCTGTTTTCCAAAACCAGTAGTGAACTCCTGGCTACTTCTAATTTGGTCTTTGGCAAGTTATGTGTCCCTCAGAGAGTCCTAAAGCAGAACAGTGACCGGGAGTTGTCACTCTTGCATAAATGACTAAGTAAGTTTTGAACATGTATGTTCTCAAGGTTTGCTGTGTAAATACCATTTTGAGAACAGTATCGTTATTATATCAGATACGTTATTTCTTCCATGTACATTATGTATTAAACTTCCCCTTCACCTCTGTTTACTGCCATCAAAGTAATAGATATAATTCTAAATCACTTTTTAAAACAAAACAAAAAAATGCATTGAAACTCTTCAAGCAGTCAAGGAAAGATGAGAAGCAAAAGTGAAAATAGAGTCAGACCCCTGAATGCATCTATTCAATGACTTGTGTGATAAGAATAAAGAGAATTACTATAAATAATCAATGCAGTGAAACAGAAAATGATCAGGAGGAGGAGGAGGAGGGACCTCTTCCACAAGATTCAAGAAATCAAAGGGAAATTTAAACCTAAAGTGGGGATGCTCTATGACCAGTAGAGAACACATTACATGATCCAGTACAAATAAAAAGACAATGGGAACAATATACTGAAGAACTATATTAAAATGATGAAAGGATGACATATTCACTCAAGGAAGAAATATTTGAACCTCCAGTTTTAGAAAGTAAAATGGAAACTCAGAGCACTTGGGAGAAATAAATCACCAAGAACAGATGGCATACCAACAGAGCTGATTCAAGCTACAGACATAGAATGCACTCTAATTCTAATCAAAATCTGTCAACAAATATGGAAAAACACAACAATGGACCATAGATTGGAAACACATTACACATTACAATCCCCAAGAAAGGGAACAACAGGGATTGCAGTAACCACAGGACCACTGCATGAATTTCCCACACAAAGATTTTACTATATATGGAAAGTGAACCCAGATGTAGAAGTTGGGTTCAGGAAAGGGAAAGGCACTAGAGATCACATTGTAACATATGTTGGCTAATGGAGTGCACTAAAGAAATTCAGACTGTGAATTAGAGGTTATAACAAAGTGTTTGTGCAGATGATGGAAAACTATGGATCACTCTTAAATAGGTATGCTACAATATTTAATTGTTCTAATGTGTAACATATACTTAGGACTACCACCAGGGTAGAATATGGAGTTACAGAATGGCTTACAATTGGCAAGGGGTCAGACAAGGCTACATTTTATCACCTTATCTATTCAACTTGCATGGTGAAACTTGCCTGGTGAAACTTGCATCATGTCCCTAAACTGTGGAATGACCTGCTGGAAGAGCTGCAGCAGCTGCATATGCTGTCTAAATTTAAAAGAACGTTGAAGACTAGTCTCTTCTGGCAGATGTATCCCAAATGATTTTTAAACTATAAATTTTAAATGATGAATTTTAGATGTGGATTGTTTTAATATGTGCCCATCTTATTTGTCCTTTTAAACTGATGCCTGTTTTAACCATTGTGTTTTACCTGATATTGTTTGTTAATTGTTGTTGCTCCCCGCCTTGATTCATAGGGAGAGGCAGATAAAAAAATAAATATCATCATCATCATCATCTGTAAAGAGGATTAGACTCATAGGAAGGCAGCATAAAATTGAAGGAAGGAACACCAACAATTAAGATATGCAGGTGACACCATACCACTAGCACAAAATAGCAAAGACTTGGAATGATGACTGAAGAAAGTCAAGGAGGTCAGTGCAAAAGCAGATTTACAGTTGGCCACTGTTGTTGTTGCTGTGTCTTCAAGTTGTTTTATGGTGACCTTATTATGGGAGGAAGTTTGCCATTGCCACCCTCTGAGGCCGAGAGTGTGTGACTTACCCAAGGTCACCCAGTTGGTTACCTTTACATTACCAAAAACAATGACCGCATTAAAGTAAAGTAGATTATGACAACATTGAAATACCTTTACTCAATCATTATTCAGAATGGGGACTACAATCAAAAAATCAGAAGGGTAGCTATGACGGGATTAGACAAGATCCTGAAGTGTAAAAATATATCACCAAATACTAAAGTTACTATTGTCCATGTCACCATATTCCCCATTTTCTATGTATAGTTGTGAAATTGGACAGTGAAGAAAGCTGATAGGATTAAAATCAGCTCATTTGAAATGTGATGCTCATGTACATGTGGTGCTGTTTCTGTTTTTGGGTGTCCACAGTATTCTCACTACTCTTCTCCAGCACCACATTTCAAATTATTTGATTTTCCTTTTATCTGCTTTCTTCACTGTCCAGTATTCACATCCGTACCTGCTAAGGCATACTAGTTGTTTTTGTAACACTCCTTCACTCCCCAATGGTGTATGTAGAAATTTTTTACAAAAGAGGATTGATGTGGTACAAGTCTCATTTTACAGTAATTTCTTTTTCAATATTCTTAATAAAAATACACAAATCACTACACAGTCTTTCCTCATATGGAAATTGAATGCAATTACTATATTTTTCAAACTATGCAATGAATTACAAGGTTCTTTGCCTTTTACATGAATGTCGTTCCATAAATGCACTAAGTTCGGTAAAGAACTTACTGAACAACTCATGTGTTTCAATTGAACTCATTGTTAATAACAAATGAGTCCTTGAAGTAGAATAAAACTCCACACTTATCTACCTCTTGCTCTTTACTTCTGCATTATAATGGGAAACCTTTCTGCTGTCAACCTATCCAAATGCAATTTTCTTGTAACTATTCATTTCTCTCTCTAAAAGCTTTGCCACTACTACCCAATGTATTTAACACACCATGTTGCCAAACTCCAGTGGTTTTTGTTCTTTTGCCCAAGCATTTAATTACACAAGTTCAAATGTTCAGGGTTTTCACATGGAACCATTTTAGCATTCTTGAAGGAGTTTCCTTCCCTGCCTCCTGCCACTGTTCACCTGGGAGTTTGACTAAATGTTTGTTATTGGAAGCCATCTATCCAAAGTATAACTGGCCTGAAATGCAGCTGTAATGGGCCTGAGTCCTCTTATGGGACATAATGCATTTTCACTCATGAACAAAGCATAACAAATTTAACATGCCACTTACTTGAAGCCCAAGAATTAGTTTGCAAAGCTAGCTAGGTGTTTTCTGTACCCTATCATCTGGCATCCTAGGCAAGATTTTGCAATCATTTCATTTGACCTAACAATGACAGCTAGCTTTCTTTTTAAAAAAGCCATTCTGCTGTCTCTTTGAGGTAAGATAAAGGGCTTCTCTAGATGATGACATTATTATACAGGGGGGCTCAATTGTAACCTTGGTTCCTCCTCTATTTCTGTTTGTGTGTGTGGATGATCTTTCAAGTCAACTGCCAACTTATGATGACCCCATGAATTCAAAGGATTTTCTTAGGCAAGGAATACTCAATATGAGGTTTTGCCAATTCCTTTCTCTGAAATATAGCCTGCAGCACCTGGTATTCATTGGCAATCTCCCATTGGAGTATTAACCAGGGCTGACTCTGCTTAACTTCCAAGATCAGATGAGTTAAGTAAAGGCAAATGTAGAGGGAGTTGGAGCACTTTGTTTACTTAGCTGTGGCTAGGCTATGGATGGTATTGTCAGTACTAACCAAGGCTGAAGCTGTTTAGCTTCCAAGATCATATAGGATCTGGTGCCTTAAGGCCTCTGTCTTTGTCTATAGATAATGAATAATGATGCCAGGAGATGAGCTCAATACACATGTGAAGAACATGCAGCCCTTCAGATGTTGTTGGACTGCAACTCCCATCAGTTGTAACCATCACTCATGTCTTTCAATTGAATGTATTGTTAATAAAAGTGAAAAGTAAAACAGAACTTCACATTTATCTACCTCTTGTGAGTGCATCCTTATAACATCTGGAAGGCTACACACTCTCTATTCCTACATTAACAATTTCTCCTAAAACACTGTCTGTCATCATCAGAGGTCCCCTGGATCTTTTCAGCTGGTGCAGAGCAAGAAACTACAAGAGGCAACAAGACAATTTCCATATACTTCTACAAGGCTATTTTTCATGCCTAGCCAAAGAAGCTACTCTTACTAATGATCCCAGTAGAGCTCTTGAGTCATTTCACATGAAAGGAAATGGGGATGTCAACAGCTTATCAGTACATTTAGGTTATAGACAGACAGGCTAAAA
>NC_056522.1:185244040-185253950 GCF_019175285.1 Sceloporus undulatus
ATCCCTAGATGTTGGTAACCAAACTATGTTGCTTTTCCAAGAAACACACACTGTTGCTCTTATTTTAAAATGCACTATTATAAGTTCACATGTATTTGTTCCCAACCCACTTAGCACCAAGCTGAATGAGAAGACAAACGTACAGACGAATGTTCTCGTGTTAAACACCAAATGGGGAACTTCTAATATTTTGCCTCAATTAGAAGGTTTAAAACTGATGTGAAAGTTCTTTCCTGAGAATTTTTGGCTCTAATTGTGGGGGAAGGCAAAATCACCTGAATCACTTTTCTTTTGCCTCCACTGCCAGTTATATAGAATCGCTGGCATTACTTTTCCTAGCAGCAGACACTTTTATTCCCCCAAATCATAGCAATACTATTTCAACAGATAGAATCATTTAAGGGGGTCATGGTTAATCTTTAAAAGGTAGCTATTAGAAGAATAACCACTGTCACTATCAGAACTTTAACTAATTCCCCTCTATTTTGGAACATCCTCTGACAATATCAGCAATAATCCAGTCTATAAAAGGGGGAAGGAGAGCTAATTCCTTAAGGAAAGGTCTCATTGATGACCAAATGTAGGGGAAACTGACAAACTAAATACAGTAATAGGTCCAAACCCTTTAGTTATCTATATACTGCAATAAGGGTAATTAGGAATGCAATGGTATTTTTATGCATGTTGCCAACATTCTGCAATAATGGCACTGTTGCTTAATGCTTGCTCTACAGTGCTTCCTCTATTTCAACAGTGTGGATCACTTCCAACATTTTGAGCTTTAATGGAACAAAAATGTTTTAGCTCCATGCATTTATACTACCATAGTGCATAGAATAGGATCCTCATGGGTTGAAATAATTCCCATGAGGATCCTATTCTATGCACCATGGTAGTATAAATGCATGGAGCTAAAACATTTTCCTCATAGGAGAAAGGCAAGAAATATTGTACAGTTCAAACTTTTTTTCTCCACTTCAGCCCATCAGGAAGAAAGGCAACCTTAACATTTCCTTTAATACCAGAATACAAGACTCAAAACCCAAACTCAACAAGACGGTTCTGAAGCCCTGCCATCATGGCGAATTAATCAAACAAACCTGTGAGCGCATTCTCCCACTGGTACTAAAATATATAGTCTCAAATACAATGTCCACAAATATTCAGCTTGAACTCAGTGTTTTGAAAGAATTACAGAAGCTGAAGTTCCTAGGATGCCCAGCATGTGGGTGTGCACCACACATATGTGAAAGTACCCTGGCTCTCCATAACCCAAACAATAACTTGGTCCTTCAGCCCTTAGTTTCATACCTGAGGCCTTAATACCACTTAGTACTGCATCCAAAAAAGTAGGTTTAAATCTAAGAAAATGAATGTAGAAATAAAACCCAATTTGCCTTAAAGATGCAGCCACATTTTTTCCTCTCCCTCTTCCTTCCTCCTTCTTATATTGGTCATTAAGGCCTCCTGAAAGCAAGAAATTACCCATTTTCTTTGATACAGTGGTGATACTGCACTTAAAGAGTATCGAAAAGATCCCATTCCCAAAGGTCATCCTAATAGCTCTCTTTGCACAGTATCAAGATCCCATCTTAATACGGCAATCCTTGTTCACCTCTTTGCTCAGAATGTCTCTCTTTGTTTATCAAGGCTTAAGAAGGGGCTATATAGACTAAATCCTTTCTCCAAGACCTGACAAATCTCTCCATCTTTTTAAGACATAGGGCCATCTGTGAAACCTTCTCAAATGAAAAGAGAAGTGGCTGGCAATCCACTTCCAGTTTTGTTTTTAGGAAAAAACTTTGGTGGGAGAAACAAGAGTCCTTTTCACACTACACTTTTAAAGCCATAGCTGCACCCTGTGGAATCCAAAGGGCAAGTAGTTTGGTCAGATGCATCAGAATTGCTCTCTGGCTGAGGATACTAATTGTATGCATGTTGTGTGCCTTTAAGTTGTTTCCAACTTAGGCCGATCCTCAGGTGAGCCTATCATGGGGTTTTCCTGACAAGATTTGTTCAGAGATTTGCCATTGCCTTTTCCTGAGAGTGAGAGAGTGGGATTTGCCCAAGGTCACCTAGTGGGTTTCATGGCCAATCTGGGGGTCCAACCCTGGTCTCTTGAATCATAGTCTAACATTCAAACCTCTATGCCATGCAGACTCCTAAATATACTAAATGTCCCTCCCTAAATTGCCAATCCAAAAATTCCATAGAAAGGAGCCACAAGATTTAAAGAGGAGCTATAGTACTATATTTGTGTAAGCATGTAGAGACAAAGGTATTGTTTTAAAAGAGAAATCCTACACTTGAGGCTTCCAAGTTTGGCAATTCTCCCTTTTTGTTTTGGCTATACACAAACACACACATATACATACATACACATGAATGAGAATGCTTTCTGGGGAGAGGACTTGTAAGAGGCTTTTATCTTTCAGGATGTCCACGCTGTCTTGACGAAGTTTTATGAAAGAGGCACAGAGGATTCATTATCAGGTGTTCTTATCCTTTAACTAGTGCAAGTTGAGTCGCCCTCATCTGAAATGTTTGAAACCAGAATTTTGGGGGATTTTAGAGTTTTTGGGGAGTCTGGAGTATTTGCATACATGTAATGAGATATCAGAGTATTTCTGATTTCAGAATTCCAAATAAGGGAGACTCAGTACGTAGGGTTGCCATAAGTGAGGACCTCCAAACCGGGACAAATGTAGGACAAATGCAGGACAACATTTTCAAATGTAGGACACATTTTATAAAAATGGAGGACACGCAAAAAAAAGGAGGCTTTTTTTTGAAATGTTAATATAAATGCATGTTTCTTAGGCATGATCAAAATGGAGGACATTTTGACATTATTCGTAGACAGATCACGGAAATGTACTTCCCTTTCTGGCCACCCCCCTCTCCCCATTCCAAACAGCACATTTGAGCATTGAACATGGCTTGATTTTAACATTGCCTCTTGCATATTTCAGAGGCTTATTCCACAACCAAACCCTTTGGTCAAGGGACTTTGGTTTTTCTTCATTTTGACTTGTTTTGTCTGTATTCCTCTCCACTAAATAAAGGAGACATGAAATGGAGTTAGTGGGTACAAGTTGTTAAACAAAAAAGTCTTGTGAGACTCTGTAGGCAAGAGGTGCACCATCTTAAGAACTGCATTAAGCACAGTTAGGCTGCTGCCACACTGCTTTCACTCTCATCACTCCATCCTATGGAATCCTGGGATTTGTAGTTTGTTGTGGTGCCAAGGCTGGGCTTTGAAATCTCAGGCATAAGAGAGGCAAAAGGCTTGGGCTGCATCTACACTGGAGAAATAATCTGGTTTGAGACCACTTTAACTGTCTTGGCTTAATGCTATGGTTTGTTCCATCACCACAGCAGAATGGCAGTTAACCCCTGGAAAGCTCTCTGACCAAGGTGACCAATGCCCTCACCCCAAAATGTAGGGCACCCAAGCAAAAATATGTAGGACATGGCCAAAAATAAAAGCTAAAAACACCCATGTAATTATAAATCCATGCTTCTTAGCCATGATCCAAATGGAGGACATGTCCTGGAAAAGGAGGAGGATGCCTGGTCACCTTGTCTCTAATCCAAAATGCACTGCAGAAATAAAACAATGCTGGACTGAAATGCCCAGAGTTCCTCACCAAAGCTGCATCCACACTGAGGAAATAATCCAGTTTGAGAATGACTTAACTGTCCTGGGTTAGTGCTGGGGAATGCTGGGAATTGTAGTACATTGTGGCCCCAGAGCTATCTCTGACAGGGAGTCCCATAACCCTCCAAACGTAGTTGAACTGCAGTGCCCAGAATGCCTCACCAGTTGCATCCACACTGAGGAAATGGTCCAGTTTGAGACTGCTCAGTGCTGAGGAATCCTGGGAATTGTAGTCTATTGTGGCCTCAGAGCCATCACTGACAGAGAAGTCTCAATGTCTCCCAAACACTAGCATTCCCAGGATTCCCTAGCACTGAGTTAAAGCAGTCTCAAAGTGGGTTATTATTCCTGCAGTGTGTGAGAGAGATATAAAAGCTAGGGACTGGATTCATTTGGAGGATCTGTGTCCAAAACACACTGCTTGGACTGCCAGGGCTCAGTGCTATGGAATCCTGGGAATTGTAGTTTATTGTGGCACCAGAGCTCTCTGACAGAGAAGGCCAAATGCCTCACACAGACCCCAGAATTCCAAAGCATTGAGCTTTGGCAGTTAAAGGGGTCTCAAAGTGCAGAGAGGGGGGGGGGAGAGAAAAGCCAGGGAGAGTGAATGAGGAGGGAGGGAGCCAAGGGAAGTGGCCAGGACCATCAGCCTCCTCTCTTCCACTGAAGACTGCTGGCAAGAGGCTCTGCCCCCGCCTCCTCTGTGGACCATTCAGCTTCCTTTTGTCAAAAGAGCTCTGGTGCCACAAGAAACTACAATTCCCAGAATCCCATAGCACTGAGCCATGGATGTTTAGGGGGGGGGGTCAAACTATTTCTGCAGCCTTTGCTACCCTAAAGCCCTTCCTATTTACAAGCAAGGCAAAATCTCTTCCTTCCAAGCCATTGAAAACCAACCCAAGGGGAGGAGGGCTGACTGCTTCTTTCCCATTGGTCAGCTTCGAGATAAATTTGCATATTACAAGGAAAGGTGTTTAGGGCCTCAAAAACGACCCTGTGATAAAGAATTACAACAATACTGACCTGGTAGACATTTAAAAGATGAGGCATTTAGGCTCCCAGTGAAACAGGAACTATTGATGGCCTTTTTTTTCTTTGCTCACTGTAACCTGGAAGGTCAGGCCTTTTGCAAGACATATATACCAAGTGGGCTGGCAATAACTCTGAGTGGCAGATGTTTTGAAGCCCTGCTCTCTAGGCTAAGCTAGGCAGGGAGGCGGGGAGGGTGGCACACAGCCATGGGAAGGGAGGGGTGGAGCTGCCTCCAGGGCCTTGCTGGGGGGGAGGTCCCAGGGGAGGGGCTAAACCGGGGCGGGACTGTGTGGCCCCGCCCCAGGCGGGATATGGCAAGCCTATCAGTACGTATTGCAGCCTAGATTAATGCGGTTCTATGTTTAATTACAGCAATGGAATCTGAGAAGGAGGGTTTAACTCCTTCCCCCTGGTCTAAGTCACTCCCTAAAGCTGCTAGAACAAATGAACAGGTATCTCATAACAGGAACTCTGTAAAGCAATTTGATCCAGGACCACTTTATGGGTGGGGATAGACCTGGACCAGAATCTCCCATAATCTCTCCATGACATTGGTGACCAGGGAATTCTGGGAGCTGTATCTCCCCCCCCCCCCCCCCAAAAAGAAACTGTGTTACACACAGGCATTCACCGGTGTAAAAACTAACCCTCCTTCCAACAGATGCTTTTAAGTAACAACAGAATCACTGGGAAAGCCAGGCACAGATGTCTGCTAATATTCAATATTTTTACCACACACACCCCTCCTCAGAGAACTCTTAGATCCTGCATATCCAACATTTTATCCATTATACTAGACAAAAATAGCAATTAAGAAAGTCAATAAGGAAATTATGTAAAATAAGAATATCTGCAAAATCCAGTGTGATGCAGTACTCTGAGCATTGTAATACAGTTCTAGAAAACCAGCGTTTGAATCCCGTTTAGCCATGGAAACCCTTGCCCAGTGACCCCAGGAAAGTCACACTCTCTCAGAATCAGAGGGAGGCAAAGGCATCCTTTGCAACAAATCCTGCCTAGAAAACCCAGTGATAGGATTGCCTTAGGGCCGCCATAAACCGGAAACAATTTGAAGGCACACAGCAAAAAGAGTATCTGCATGACTGAAGGTAACAATTCATGTACCTTCTTTTTAAAAACAAAAAACAAAAAAGCAAAACAAAAAAGCAAAATAAAACAAAAATGAAACCATATTTTTCTCTCTTAACAGACTGAACATCAGCATGATAAATCAATGTTTGCCAATCAGCACATGCCATGTTTGCACCCAAATCTTCAGCCTGCTACATTTTGCTTACTATCCCTCTTGTCAAACTGTTTTTACTTAGGTCTAGGGAGAGACAAAACGGAAGCTTAAAAAATAAATCCATAGCTCAGTAACATTTCATTCCCCTTTTGATAAAACCTTGGTCTTTGTTTGCCCAGCTGTGAAATTGCTTTATTTCTTGTGAGGGGACAAAACAAGGGCATGTTCTTCCACCCAATTGTGCCTACTGCCTCCAGGTACAACAGGCTAAGAGCAGGAACAGATGAATATTCATGCCAAACATCCTTTCATCCTGCTTATTCCCAACCCCCTCCAATAAGAAACATTGTAAGCAAGTGCTGGCATTAGTACAGAGTTCTTCCTACAAGTCTTTGTACAATCCATCTTCCAATAGCTGTCAGCATTGATTGTAAATAAACATTCAGTTTCTAAGCAAAGCTTTCAGTTTGCTGATCTATTTTTGTTTTTGTTTTTGTTTTTTTCTAAACAAAGCCTTTTAAGATAATGTTCAGCAAATATTTCCAGAACCACCATCATCAGCTAAAGAAGAAGAAAAAAATCTTCCTTGTCCCTCACAGGTTGGAATATTTCATGCAGTAGTGATCAAGCTTGAGATTCCTAAATACTAAAGGTATTTTCTTTTTAACACACAGAAGCAAATGCTGCCAGACTATATAAATATCTGAAGGCTTCTGCAGTTTCTCATTACCAGTGTGCATTCTTACTCACTGCATGCTATATCATCAAGCTAACTCCTGAAGTTACTGGTGTTACAAGATTACCCTCACTTATGATCTACCAAAGTTGCTTAGAATGCAGCTTGGTCCAGTGCAGCTGTCCCCAATGTGCCCTTCCCAGCTGTGCTACATTACATCTCCCATCATCCCCATCAGACATAGCCAATATGCCGGGGTATGTTACTAGAGTATTAATAATCAGGAGGATCTATAAAATTCATTCAGTAGTCAACCAAAATAGAATAACATTCTGAAAACTCATCAACATCCTGCAAAAATTATTCTTGAGCAGAGTTCTTATCCTTGGAAGAAAATTTTAAAACCATGGCATTCCCGATTATGCCAACAAAGCTATTTATAGTCAAACCTTGACTTTTGCAGGTTTAACTTTCATGGATTTGATTATTCACGGGTTTGTCATCAATAATTAAATGGAAATTCGATTTCTTTTTTCTTTTCTTTTTTTAGTTTTGCAGCCCACTGTGGAAAATTGTAGATGACATGCACAGACTGCGAAATGTAAAGAAAACTAAAGAAAAGAAGTTTATTAGGCCATTAATGCATAAAATAACACCAAGTATTCCTGCTTCCTCTTCCCTACCTGGAGTCTCATCCAGCACTGATCACACACCATGGCTGCTCTCCTGCTCTCTGACCACATCTGGAACTACAAGGCACAGCAGGACAGAGAGACATAGCTCAGGTACCTTAGCCCATAGGGATAAGACTGAGTTTAGATTTGGGAGCCTACAGTTATTCACATTTTTCCCACTTTCATGGGGGTCTTGCACCCCTAACTCCCACAAATGTGGCGTACTCGCTGTAATTGGAAAGCAGAAAGTTTGAAAAGAGGCCTTAAGTACTGAAAAAAATTACCTTATTTTGGTCTGTCCAATACAAGAAAAATCCATTTGGGTCTGTTCGGAGAAAAACTGATGTCACGCTAGTGGAGTCCTAGAAGAGAAAGAAAGTACACCTTATTAAACATGTGGGAAAACCCTTCTGCACCTAGGTGAACAATATCCAGCAAAACCTAAATTAAACCTAGCAGCATTACCCTGAAAGAAACTGTGCATAAATTGCTGTGCTCTTTGTGCTCGAGCCTTTCTGATTTTATAGCAGTATGTGCAACTCATTTGACAAAAACTAGCTAAATAACAAGGTGCCATTAAACCATTCAAATGCAGCAGTACAATTTACTACCTCTGTTCATCTCCACCCCTGCAGTGCATTTCTGAAGATAAACATATGTCAGCAGTTTATTTAAATCATACTTTAGATGGCCCCAATGCCAAAATACAGGACTGCTAAATTGCCACCATTCACTCCCTCCACCCACTTCAAAACACAGATGTTTCTTGCAATTTGAACATATTTGCTGTGCACTTTAAACTTTCCAGCTCTTCACAATTGCTGGACATGATCACCTGACAAGTGTACTGTAACCGAACACCTCAGGAGCCAAGCACATTTCAAAGCCAGGCATTTAGCTTGGCTTCTCTCTTGGGGACACAGCCTCAAGTCTGTAAACATTTGGTGAAAGCCAACGTTGTTCCATTTATTTCAGAGTTTATATTCTGAGCTGATTTCCATACAGCAGCATTTTATGTCATTATCTCCCTGCTCTAGTCCCCTTGAAGTATACAGAATGTTACTTAAGTGTTTTCAGATGTTTCCCTCCTCTGCATCTTTATTCCAGATCATTTTGTTATGCCTACAGCCTAACCGCTGCCAATTATACACAGCTTTTAAGCTTTACCATTTCACAACTGATAGATGTTAGAATCACGCTTCTTGAACTGGGATTCATACTCCCTAAGGGCCAGTAGAGACTGGGAAATCCTTCTTTAAGCATCTTTGCAAGTGGTGCAGGAGACTTAAAGTGCAATTATCTGTAATCTCTTATTCCTGACCAGTTGAGGTGCTAATAAGGAGGGAAGAGCCCCTCTACCGGCACAGAAGGGCTGTTACTCGGGTAATCCAAAGGAAGCCAAAAGGGCATACAATAGTTGTCAGTAGGTGCCAATTCTAGGGTTCTAGGATGTTCTGGAAAGTGCCTAAATACCCTAAAGGCACCAGATCCTGTGATTTTGGAAGCCAAGCAGGGCAGCCCTGGTTAGTACTTGAGTGAGAGGACACCAGTGAATTCCAGGTGCTGTAGACTATATTTCAGATGAAGGAACTGACAAAACTACCTATGAGTACAGTTGGCCCTCTTTATTCACATATTCAACTATCCATGCTTGAAAATATTTTTAAAATATATAAATTCTAAAAAGCAAACTTTGATTTTGCCATTTTATATAAAGGATACCATTTTACTACACCAGTGTATTTAATGAGACTTGATTTTTGTATGAATGTGAGATTCTGGAACCAAATCCCAGCAGATACCAAGGGTACAAGGTATTCCTTGCCTAACAAAATCCTATTTGTAGGATTGCCGTAAGTCAACAGGCAACTTGAAAGCACATAAAATGAGAGAAAGTATGTGTTCTGGAAGTACCCTTAGATCAGCTGGATCCAAAATCTCTTCACTGCCCTAAGAGGCCCCAGGACTGGCTTAGGTAAATATGCTAGACCAAAGTTCTCATAACTTAATCATTATACTTCAAGGGTTTTAATAAAGAGATATACAGAAATACTGCAGATTCACTGGGCACATTTCCTAGGGAAAACCTAAGCCAGCAAGGCTTTGGAAATTTGGGTTGCCAGTAATCACCACCCCACACTGGATGATTCTCTTAGCTGACTTTTCACATCAAGGGATACCAAATACAACAAACAACAAACACCAATTATATATATATATATATATATATATATATATATATATATATGGGCATCACTTCAGACAAAGCACAAATTATGAGACATACATACACACACAAGTATCCAATTCACTTCTTCCTCAATCAGCTGAGACTTTACATTAGCCTCTGGCATCCAACAGAATAAAACTACAGCTATGGTATTTGCTTGTTGCTGTAAGCCTTTAAGTCATTTCCGAGCTCTGGTGACCCTAAGGTGAACCTATCACAGGGTTTCCCTGAAAACAGTTTTTCAGAGGGGGGTTGCTTTTGCATACCTCTGAGGCTGAGAGGATATAACTTGCTGAAGGTCATCCAGTGGGTTTCCATGCCCAAACCGGGATTCAAACCCTGCTCTCTACATTCACAATATAGTGCTAAAACCATAGATAGATAGATAGAT
>NC_056522.1:185253960-185282043 GCF_019175285.1 Sceloporus undulatus
AGATAGATAGATAGATAGATAGATAGATAGATAGATAGATAGATAGATAGACACACACACACACACACACACCGTATATACTTGACTGTAAGTCGACCTCATGTATAAGTCGAGGGCAAGATTTTGATATGACCTGTGGATAGGTCAAGGGTAAAACATAGGGGCATATAGAATCATAGAATCATACAGTTGGAAGAGACTGCAAGGGCCATCCAGTCCAACCCCCTGCCATGCAGGAAATCCAAATCAAATCATCCCCGACAGATGGCCATCTAGCCTCTGTTTAAAGACCTCCAAGGAAGGAGACTACACTCCGAGGGATCTAGCAAAGGATCTAAAGGATGAAGCAAAACAAAACAGTGTCAAAGAACTCACAAAATTCCAGCAGACATAACTCTTTGTGCTTACTTTTAAGACTGGACGGATGAGAGAGTACAGGTGGTTAGTGCTTCCAAGATACATTATACTCTTGCTTTTCACCAGGGGATGGTTCCTTCTTTTAAATAAGAGTTAAGATACCGTACTTATATTGATCCATGGATAAGGTGACTCAGGGGTTTTTTGGGTCAATTTTTGACCTAAATTTCTAGACTTAAACATGAGTATATACAGTAAATGCAGGGTGATGCCTATTGTACCCAGCCCTTCAGTACCCTCCTTCAAGTTTAGTGCATATGTGCTTTGATACATCCATGATACCTCATTAGATACAAGGTACCTCTACTCATAAGTATTTTGGAAGGCTGGATGTATTTATGTATTTATTTATTTTAAAATAATTTTATTAATCTAAAATACAAAATAACATACAGCATGTACAAAATCACATATAATCACATTGACACACTTATAAATAAAAACAACAACAAGCGCATAAAAATAACCTATAATTCCTACTATCTAAATATGAAGGCTGGATGTATTTCAATGGATTTTATTTTATTCATTTTTTGTAGATTTTCTACATTGATCCAAGAGTTATAGCTTGATCACAGCTTGGTACAGTTATTTTTCTAAGTTGTGATTTGATTTTTATAGACTTCATAAAGTTTACAGTACTGAAACCTATCAAATTCCTTAGGAATCACTAATATCAAATCAAGGCAATTTGCAAATAATCTTTTTTAAAAAAAGCCTGCAACTTATAATGAATGATATTACTCTGCTCTTTCTGACTGGGTATTACCTCACTAGCTGGTTTCTTTCCTTTACTTTCTTTCCTCCATTAAACTCATTTCTATTTTGATCTACCACTTCTTTCTTCATCACCGCCTCTGATAAGTCTGGTCTCTAGTTTAGCTATAAAAGCTTTAAAAAACATTACAAAGCATGAGAAAAGTGCTCCTAACTTCACTGATCTGGCAACAGGTGTTGGTCTTCCTCAGGAAGAAGCAGCTTAAAGGGAAGTCTCCACAAATTCAGTATCCCTGCAGACTGGTGTTACTGGTTTCTGGTCTCTTCAGTACTGGAATGTTTATAGACACAAATATTCCATAATTGCTATAGGTTGTGATCAAATTGCCCTGACATGAGCTCCTTGATCAATTTTACAATTTTACCCATAACTAATATTCAGCTCTGAACATGGCCAGGTAGTTCCTAATCATACCATGAGTTAAAAACAAAAATAAGGCATTCTGCTAAAAACACCTGTACTGGCATATCTTCTTCTGAGCCTCCCTTAAGTGAAAATATTGTACATAGGTTGCTACATTTAGAGTTACTTTCAACCTAAACCAACTTGTGTTCTTATTTGTAAAAGGTTAACCAACATGTTGGCATTTATTTCAGCTTTTAGCCCACTCAGAGGAATGACAAAAAAGAAAGGAAGGAAGGAAGGAAGGAAGGAAGGAAGGAAGGAAGGACTGCAGCTTTGTCCTGCAAATGGCAACAAATCCTGGTTTTGGTATCTCCTTGCTCTGCTGAATGCCAGGATGCGCATCTTGTGATGATGTTAGGCAGCAAAGTTCAGCATTCCTCACCATTAGCCATGCTGACTAAGGCAGATGGGAATTACAATCCAACAACAAGTAGAAAGGGCTGTAATACATCCACAACTGAGCCTTTCTTTTTTAAAAAATTATTTGATCCAAAGACCTTGATCCAAAGTCTGCAGACAAAAATGATGTAAAATAGGATACACTACTAATACAACACGCTACACTCCGTCACTCCTCCCTCCTTCTTTCTTTCTTTTTTCTCATTTTTAGGTATGGATTCTATAGTGCCAGTAACTGTGGCAAACATAAACTTAACACTGACGCACATTTCCTTTCATATCTCTATTTATTTTTTAAGCACATGTGTTCTCTTTAATCCCTGACAAAGCCAGGTCCTGCTCTAATGAACTAGAAAACATAGCACAAATCAGCTAGGCATTTAAGCCACATGGAAACCATCCACATTTAAATTAGTTTATATTAATAGTTTATTTTAATATTAATTTTAATTTTAATAGCAACTTGATTAATTCTTTTTAAGGGGGATATTGTAATATTAAGTACAGTACTGTATGTTGGATGTTTTTAACTATGTAAGCCACTTCGATTGTTTTATTACAAAAAGTGGGTTATAAATAAAAAAAATATTATTCTTTCATTCTTTTATATATTGTTAGGTTACAACTGCAAAGATTGGGCAAGTGCTAAATGGCCACACAGCCAAGCAGCATAGCCTAAAAGGAAGGGATGGAGTAGAGTTTAGCAGACTGCTGGGGGGAAAAACTACACACACGTAATAGATAAAAGCTTAGTTCTTTTCCCGTTTTTAATATTTACATTTTATTATTAATAAATAAAATGCTCCCCATCATACATGACTCATTTGTATCAAATTTATATACAAATGAACCCTATATTAACTGTAATATATTGATTATGATATTGACTTCCCATTATATTGATTACCCCATGACTATACATGCTTCTATGCAGTCTAGAGTCATGAATTATGACTAATTTTGCCAGTTCTTTCAGTTTAAAAGTTTAAGGTAGTATAGGGAAGTTAAGGGAGCAAAACTGCTGTATTTTGTAATTCTCTTAAGCTGGGGGGGGAGGCTCCCTGAATGCCTGGTCTTCCCCCATACTGAGTTTTTGGGGCTTTGGTGGCCTTCAAAAATTGCAAACTGAGGCCCCATGGGCCACACAATTCTCACAGGACGTATATCCCCCACTGTAAGCCACCCAGATTCCCAGTGATTGGGCGGCATATAAATAAATCTTATTATTATTATTATTATTATTATTATTATTATTATTATTATTGGTTGCAGTATATAGGCATTTAGTTATTGAGTATAATGTGTTTAGTGGCTGCAAAAGCTGGACACTGAAGGAAGCTAACAGAGGAAAACAACTCATTTTAATTGTGGTGCTGGATTGGTAAAGAGATCATATTGTCTTCCCTGGAAGACAATGGCGGGTTACAGACTGCCATTAGAGACGTCCTGAGGACGTGCCAGTTTGAAAAACTACTCCTATTACGGACTTAGTCCGTACAAAATGGTGGCGCCTTGTTCATACGGGCACCGCCATTTTGACGTAGCGGACGCTCAGCGTCCGCACATGGCACCCCAGAAGTGACACCGCGAGTGCGCCCTTTGGCACTCACAGCGCCTCTTCCGGGGTGCGAAGAGCGCGATTTCCGCGCTCCTTCTCTGCAGCATCCGGGAGCTGCACCGTTTAAAGGCTGCCGTTCCCGGACGCTGCAAGCGGAGGCGGAGCCAGACCGCCACTTCTCAGCAGTCTGTAATGCGTCACTATGATCAAACTGAGACTGTCATGCTTTGGACATATAACAAGACAACATGACTCATTGGGAAAGGCAATAATATTCACTGAAGTAAAAGGCAGTAAGAAACGAGGAAGAGCCCATTATAGGTGAATCAACTCAACCAAGGAAGACTTGAGTTTTCAGGATTTGAGAATGGCTGTGACTGGTTGTCTTGAATGAGAGTTCTCGTTCATAGGGTCTCCATAATGCAATGCTGACTTAAGGATTGTCAACAAACCACATCATCATCAAACTTGGGCAGCAAAGAGCAATGTCATTTGAAGAAGAAGAATTTTGGGGAGCACTGGAAGCTTGAGCCATATGTCTACTCCACATTTGTATATTGCCCACCATGAAATACAAAATTTCAGTCCTTGAAGACTTTTCCCTGGCTGGTAGAAATACTAGCGTAGAAGCTTCCTGAGGAGTCCATCATAGAAGTGTTTAGTGTTATCAACCCCAAGCAACATATAAAAAGCCCAAGCATCCTATACAGTTCCTAGATCATTGTTGCATTAGTTCCAAGCTAGTTAGAGGCATGGTGATGCTATACCACTGGTTGTTGTTGTTGTTTTTTTGCAAGACCTATACAATCAGCAGGTGCAATTCTATATAAATGTTCCATCTTTTTTTTAAGCAACATCTCAAAAGGGCACTATGAAAAGGCTGATTTATACATTCCTAAGAAATTTGATTCCTTCACCTGAGGGGATGTTGTTCCTTTCTCTCTCTCTCTCCCTCCTTTCCTCTTATTTTAATGCAGCTGCACAACATAGTATATTAGTTCTGAACAAATACACTGTGCTAGGATTGTTCCTTCTTCTCCATTGTTTAGCTGGCCCAGGGAAAAAGACACTTGGCTTTTTAAGCCGCTAATGGATTTTGCAACTTGTCTAGCATACATTTCAGTAATGATCTGACACTCAGAAAGTAGCTAAGGAATGTTTTTCTCTTGGTTTTTTACTTTTAAGAAATATGCCCACATTCTGAAGATAAAGAGGATATACAAGTGCCCCTCTTTTCATTTAAATATATTGCTTTGTACATGGCTTACAACCTTCTTATTTACGTACCCTACCAGAGGCCAAGTAGATCCAACATAAAGTCTACAAATGGGCCAAGGCTTCTTGCCTGAGGAAACTTTTAATATTAACTGTGTTGTATCACCTTCCTTCCTCTTGGTGGAATATTCAAGATCCACCATCCCAACAAAAAGGAAAAATGAGATGGAAGAATGGCTGTACAGTGGGCCCTTGGTATCGGTTGGGTTTTGGTTCCAGGACCCACTTTGGATACCAAAATCCATGGACATTCAAGTCTCATTAAATACAATGGAATAGTAAAGTGGTGCCCCATATATAAAATGAAAAATTTAGGGGTTTTTTGGAATCTGTGGATGTGGAGACTGGTTCTATAATAAAATATATGCAATGCATGTAGATGCATCCAGTATAGAATGGAGGAATCACAGAGAAAGACAATAATTAATAGTCATTGCCACTACAAACTGGTATTTAAAAATTTATTTTTGTTGTTCTCTAAACATTTGGAGTTTCAATCATCTGTTGACTGACTTAGAGAAAGCCTGCAGATTTTATAGGGCTTTCCTATCCAAGGAATACTCAGAGTTGGTTTTGCCAGTTCCTCTAAAACAGTGGTTCCCAACCTTTGTTGGGCCCCGATCCCCTTGTGGCTGTAAGTCCCGCCCAGCACCCCCCAGACTGGCTGGGAGGCCAGGAAGGGGAGGGGCCTCCAGCTGCCTACAAGTCCCAGCGGTCTTTGTGGACGGAAGTCTCACCCCTTCCCAGCCTCCCAACCAATCAGGGAGGCCACTGGCCAGAAGAAGAGGTGGGACTTTTGGCTGCAAAGACCAATGGAAGATCCTCCTCCTCCTCACCCCTCCTCCTCCTCCTCTAGCACCAGCCAGGCCTCCTCTGGCCTGCCACTGCTGCAATAGCAGCGGTGGTGGCGGTGGTGGCGGCAGCCCCGCGTGGTGGCAGCAGTGGCAGTGGCCACATGGGGAGGAGGATATGGGAAGGAGGCGGTAGTGGCAGCCCCAGCCCTGTCTGATGGTGGCGGGGGCCGCAAGGAAGAGGAGGAGGAGGCAGCGTTGGTGGCAGCGGCAGGCCAGAGGAGGCCTGGCAGCTTGGAGGAGGAGAGGAGGAGGAGGAGGAGCGAGTCCCAACCTGGTGACCCCCATGGAAGGGCTGATTGCCCCCCCAAAGTGGTTGCGACCCCCAGGTTGGGAACCCCTGCTCTAAAATATAACCTATAGCACCTGTTATCCATTGATGATTTCCCGACCAATCCAAGTACTACCTGGTACTGTCTCTCCTTCGTTTCCAAGATCAGATGAAAGCTGGTGCCTTTAGGTTCTTTCACCAGTACCATTTATTATAAGTTTATATTACAACAGAGCACTTAAGCAATTGAGTAGATACAAAAGATTCAGGGTAAAAAAATGCTACAGATAATGCATATTCGCACAGGAAAAAATAATTATTCATCAAAGAATATAAGTTGCTTCTAAAATATTATACAGTATTTCCCATGTGGGTAGGGTCTTTACTTTCTGTAGTTATAGTAATATAGAACCTAGGAAGCAGCCCTTCAGTCTCCATTACTTTACAAGCATATGCCAAGAAATAAAGAAGCAGCAAACGTAGATTTGTCCCATTACAAAGAATCACCAGGAAAACCTTTAAAAGGAAAAGGATTCCAAGATTACCTGGAAAGTTACCCTCTACCTCTTCACTCAAGAAATTCAGATAAAAGGGACTATAAGAGCTGGACTTGTGAAAAGCAAATCAGTTGAAATTCACTCAAAGGTACGTTTTCCCTTAGTCATGGATTCAAGTTCATCATTCAAAGGAGTGAACAATTTGTTAGTCCAAGAAAGACATTGGCCTGTTACAGACTGCCAAAATAAAGCTGCTTCGGGTCTCTTTGGAGGTATGCTGTTTAAATGATGCATGCATCCTAAGAATCCGGAAGCTGTACCAAAGCTGCACTCCAGTGCTTAGGAACTGAGTGTGGCTTTGGCGTGACCTCCAGACTCATGCCTCATTTAAATAGCATACCTCCAAAGAGACCCAAAGCAGCTTTATTTTGGAGGTCTGTAACAGGCCCAGATTTCTAATTTACACTTCGCCGGGAAATCTGACTAGAGTTTTCATTAGAGTATTTAATGGTTACCGGACAGAAATGGGTAAGATCAAAGTTCTCTCATTGCTGATGCCGTAGAAAAATAATGTCATTTAAAAAGCACTGTTGGTTGGTTATCTGCCAAAAGGCAAGGTTTGACCTTTCAACCATGGAAGCTATAATGATAAGAGGGTCAAGCCACAGCAACCAAAGCCAAAAAGAGGCAGATTCTTCTCACTGCATTCATAGGGGGCAAGTTCTTCATCCCACTGAACTCTGCTATGGTACAAAGGCCACCTACCTCAGACATTCCTCTACTGCTAGGAAGGACAGGGTCTTGGATGTTCTTGCCACTCATCCTAAGATCATGAATCAAAAGAATGAATACTGGGGTACAGCCTCCACCAGAGGAAAAATAATGGAAAAAAGGGGGAAAACTGATAGCTGTGGGTTCAAGATAGGGAGAAGTACAAAGAGAAATGATAATATATAGTTCTGTAGATTAGCACAGAATATTTGCAGGTGAAGTCTTGATAGAGTGCACATCAATAGTGGTACGGACAGAAAATGCACACATGATGGGGTTAAGAGAGAAACTAGGGCTGTTTAATACAGAAATTAGTTCTGATATCTGAAGTGATGCAAAAAGGGTGGAGAAACTATTCTGTAGATGGCAGGGAGAAAAGGGAGTTGAGCAGAATGGGTTAAAAAGAAAGGATTGTAATCAAACTGTAAACAAAGATGCCTTTCCACAGTTAAATTGAAGAGTGGCCTTCCTGAGCTAGTAAAACTACAAAAGTAGTGGTCCTTGGGGATATTTTTAGTTGCACAAAGCTGTTAGTTCCAGGAGAAGTCATTTAGGCCTTTTATAGTAAGATAACTACTGTATATACTGATGTGTAAGTCTAGAAATTTTAGTTTAAAAAATGACCCAAAAATGCTGGGCCGACTTATCCATGGACCTATGTAAGTATTGTACTTTAACTCTTATTTTACAAAGGAGAAAGGCAAGAGTCTGATCTGTCCTGGAAGCAGCAACCCTCCTCTACTCTAATCTAACCAGCCTTTAGTGTGAATTATGCCTGCTGCAATTTTTAAAATTCTTTCCATTGGTTTCCTTTGCTTCATCCTTCAGATCCTTTGCTACATGCCCCTAAGTTTTACTCTTGATTTATCCACGGGTCATATCAAAATTCATAGTTTTGGCCTAAAACTTGCCCTTGATTTATACATGAGGTTGACTTATAATTGAGTATATGCAATATATGTGTGTGGCATCTAGTCTGTAAGAACCCACAAGGCAAAAAGTAGGGACATATTTTCTCATCTATAGCAATATATTGTTAGGGCATGGAAAGACGTGCTGTGTCCACCACGACCGCCTACAGAGTTGAGCCACATCGACAGGACACCAGGGAGAAGGAATCTGAAGAGATGTCTGCAAAGGCATTCAGGCCAAGAAGAAAAATATTCTTTCACCACTGCAAACGGCCCTGAGCTCCCGGCTTGAGAAATAACGACAAGAGTACTTCAAGCCTTCACTCTACACGAGGGCTTTAATAAATAAGTTACTTTAATAAATAAGTTACTTTGCCAGCCAAACAACCATAACAACAAAACAGAGAGGCAGTTACTCTAACACCAACTGTCATAACTGACACTCTCTCTCAGAAGGACTGGCAGCATCAACATTCCATAATGCAAGTGTCAACTGTCAACTGCCACTGGAACTGTAATAGGTTCTGCTACAGCTCTATCTTGTGGTCACATACATGACATTTCCTAACATTATACACACACACACACACACACACACACACACAAACAGCCATTGCCAAGTTCTTTATAATTCAAGATGCATTTTTTAAAAAGTTTAGCTGTGCAAAAAAATCCTCTGGATTTTGTCCAAAACCCAATGTATTTTGTGTAAAATAAAGTGGGCCCTCCACATTGTCTGGGGTTAGGGGCACATGAAAGTGAAAGTTGACCTCCATAAAAGTGAGGGGGGGGACCACAAACAAAAAAAAACATTGTTTTTTACCTGAGAGAACATCTCTCTAGGAATTTCTAGGTTATCCAGTGCAACTCCATGACAAACATCCAGCAGAAGCTGGCCATAGAATTGCACCAGAGGACCTACAAATGCCTAGATAAGTGTTTTCTCTAGGTTCTTTAGTGTGATTCTATGTTCAACTTTTGGCAAAGTCACATCGGCGCACCTAGAGATTCCTAGAGAGAGCATATTAATCGTATCTACAAATAATCAAAGCCACAAAAGTCAAAGCTGCAAATGTGAATGGCCCACTATATACTGTTTTTAGGCCAAAAGTTGAGGTGGTGCAAAAAGCCAAGTGTTTTCATGGACACACTTTTTAAATATCCCAAATTACACAAGGAATGTACAAATGTCAAGAAATGAGCAAAAACTCACATAATCTCACCTAACTAGGAGAAAAATCTGAACTTTGACTTGAACAGAAGAACAAAATAATTGACAATTTGACATCCCTGATAAGAACGTACTTTTGATAACAAACGAAAGAACATGAAAGCAGAATGCTAAATAAAGGGATTGATCCTATCAAAGGAAAGGGTTTACCCAATGTCCTTCACAGATTAAAGTAGACAGTTTGCACAGGCATATTTGCTTAAATTTCTTGGTACCCATTTTCATTGCTCTAGTTTCTAACAAGCTGAAGCCTGAACATATATACTGCAAAGTTCTCAGGATGAAGGCAAATGACACTTAGATCTGCCAGGTCTTGCAGAGCGCTGTTTGTAAATGGTTGGCTTCATGTAAGCACTTTAAGTACAACCTGATAAATTAAGCAATGAGGATCACTGTGCCTCACATTTGCAGTTTGCAGTGCCTGCTTCCCTACAGTTTTGGACAACTGGCTCCTCCCAAGAACTGCTTCATTTTCTCCCCAAGTAGAACATGTTTCAACACATGCAAGAACTCTTCCATTCCATATACAAAAGCCTTATGGTTCATCTGCACTCCTCCACTACCAAACCGTACTGTATCTGAATTCACAGATTTATCTGGGTTGGAGATTTTATTCACAAAGCATCCCTAATGTTAAAATTAATGTTGACCACAACAGCCTACTCAGAATACAAACTTCCTGGTTTGCTGGCCTTCTTGCCATCCTGTTCTCAGCTTTGTTAGTTAATAAATACACATTTTAACCTCCTGCTGGAGCTGCTGCCAGCATTTCATTGCAACAGTTGTTTTGCAGTCAGCCCGTATTAGTCATCTGCAAGATGCTTTTGCCCATCACTGCTAGATGGCCTATCCTATCTGGCAGGAATAATTTTACAGACATGTATTTACCTTCCTTCTACACTATAGGTGATAACAGCTTAAATATTACATTTACATGTTAAACTTAACTATGCATTTCTCTAAAGAGGAACAGAATGCTAACTTTATATCTACACTCTAGGCTGAATAATACATTGACATTGCAAATGTCCATCTTTTACTAAATTGACAAGAGGATGATGCTTATAGGGGAGAATAAGCAACTAAAGGAGACAGGGCCACAGAAAACCTGACCTTCCAGATGTTTTCAGTTTCAAATCCAAAAAACCCCAACCAACATGGCCATCAAGCAGGGTTTCTCAAGGAAGTTATCCTGGAACCTAGGGTTCTGCAAGAGATCACTAAAAGTCCTACAAAATACTGGCGGGTTACAGACCGCCGCTTTGCGCGGTCTGCCGCCGCGCCGCCTGCTCCGCAAGGGAGCCGTAGCAGCCACACCGCGCGCTCCCACGCGGAGCAAAAAAGGAGCTCCAAAATGGAGCTCCTTCTTGCAGCGCCTCTAGTCGCGAGGCGCCGCTGGCGCATTCGTGACGTCATAGGTGCTGCGATATGTCTGGACGCTATGCGTCCAATACGTAAACATGGCTCCCCCCATGTGGAAGGGGCGCCGCCATGTTGTACGTATGGAATACGTACTAGGGTTAGGAGGGTGCGGAAGCACCGCCCCTTCCTAACCCTAATACGTATTCCATACGTATTTTTTGGCGGTCTGTAACCCGCCACTGTTTGGGAAAAAAATAATTTTTAACTGTAGATATACTGTACTCATGCATAAGTCTAGAAATGTTAAAATATTGACTCAAAAAATCTGGATCAACTTACCTTAACTCTTATATATAAAAAAAAAGAACCACTCTCTTCTCTGAGTAGAGCAGTGAAAGTTGGGAGCTTAGTCCATCCTGGGAGCATCTAAAAGAAGCCCTCTATGTGCCATGGCAACACTTCTGACATTTTTGAATGCCTTGCAGAGAAATGATGGCAGCCTCCTTTGAGGCTTCTCCTTAAAGAAGTGTCAAGAGGAATTGGGCTTTGAAAGATTTGAATAAGACATTTGTCTATGTCTGCCAGCTTTTCTGGGTTAAAAAGCAAAGTTATCACATTAAAGTTAAAAGCTATTTTTGCAAGTGCTTTGTCATTGTTTTGTTTTGCTTTGTCCTTTACATCCTTTGTTACATGACTCACATTTTACCCTGACTTATCCACAGGTCATATCAAAATCCATAATTTTGGCACCCAAACCTGCCTTTGACTTATACATGGGTAGTATACAAGGTAATAATTTTTATGTAGGTGCTTCCGTGAGATCTGAAAATTACTTCAAGGATTCCAGGGTAAAAAGTTTGATAAAGGCTGTTATAAAGCATCTGGAAAACCAAAGGTTTTCTAGCCCTGGTTTAAATCCTACTACATTATCCAATTGTTGCCTACAAAAGCCCATTCTAAACAACTATTTCCTCTTCAAAACTGGCTTAATTCTGGTTTTAAAAGGCAACTTTAAAATGGCACTGGAAAGGGGGAACATTTGTACAGGGACGTAGCCAGGGGGGGTTCTTGGAGTCTGGACCCCCCCCCCTTCCATTAGAAAAATGAATGGTGCGTGCTGCTGCGCCGCCGCCGCGCCCAAGCCCCATTATAATGGTGGCACTTAGTCTGGACCCCCCCTTCCTAAAATCCTGGCTACATCCCTGATTTGTAAAAGAATGTTAGCAGAAAGGAAAGATTAAGTATTCCCTCAAATCTCCCTTTAAAATGTCTCCACATTAACTCCAGAGTTTTTAGAAACCAGTTGAGAATTGGAAAGAAATACAGATTGAGTCTCCCTTATCTAGAATTCTGAAATCCAAAATACTCCAAAATTGCCTGCATGGGTGGCTGAAATAGTGACAGATATCTTTGCTTTCTGATGCTTCACTATAAACAAACTTTGGTTCATGGACAAAATTATTAAAAATATTGTGTATAAAATTATCTTCAGGATACGTGTATATGAAATATAAATTCCGTTCATATTTAGACTTGGACCCCATCTGCTAGATATGCAAATATTCCACCATCTTACTGAAATCTGAAACACTTCTGGAACCAAGTATTTTGGATAAGGGATATTGAACCTGTATCTGAAAGGTTACTTTTCTGGAACACGATTCCAGAATTCTCCAGCCAGCATGATCACCAGTCTGGGAGTTGTAGTCCAAAAAAAACACCCCGTTAAAGCTCTGTTTGAAATCCCATGTTTCTCATAAAGTCTGCTTCAGTATTTAAAAGCACATATGAACTCCATCCATTTAGCCATTACTCTAACCTAACAAACATATTTCTATTATATTTCCTTTATAGACATGAGGTTGATATATGTGAAAAATGGGACAGAGGGAAGGACAGGGAGAGGCATATATAAGTCGGATAAAGGCCTAAACTCCTGGTGCACTCTGGGGGGAAATTACCCAGCTACACAAAAGAGTACAAAAAAGAAAAACCCATAGCTATTTATATTGGCAGTGCACTGATCACTTTTCACGCTTAAAAAGACGAAGTGAGACATCTGATTCATCCAAAGTTCTGGAGGCTTTTATTGTACAATATTATACAGCACACCAGCACCATCATAAGGCTTACCATCTGCGGTTTGGGCTTCTGCAGACAGCAAGCCCTGGCTTTTTCAATGGGCACATGCAGACACAATGGCGTGAGTGGGATTGCACACCTGTTGAAAAGAACGGGACTTAAGGTCCCATACATTTTGCTGTCCGCAGGGAGGTCTTGAATGGATCCCCAAAGATAGCAAGGGTACGCGCGCGCGCGCACACACACACACACACACACTCCTCTCTGACTTCCAATTAGCTCCAACATCTGCTCTCCAGCTCCAAACTGATCCGCACTAGCTCACAGCATCAACCTGCTGTTCGAAGAATAACTCTTAACTCACAACTGACAACAGAAAAAGTGACCAGTGTTGGCTGTGAGTCATCATTCAGTGCCACATAGCATGATGCAATCCTGTAGCAACCTTGCATCATGCCATGTGATCATAACTCAGCAGTCCGTGGCTGTTTCACAGAATATGTGTCATCTGTCAATCAAAATATTTAAAGGCTCTACTGGAGAAAGGAAAGTAAAAGTTTGGAATTTGGGTTGGGAAATCCTGCTTGAGAAGGTTAAAGGGAATACAGAGTACAATGAAGTTAATAATGTAATTAAATCCCACATATTGAATGTTAGCTACTAATTGTAAACAGTGTATTGATTCTAAACTCTATCATGCCGTGCAAGAGGTGAAAGGGAGGAGTAGGAAATGGAGTATATGCAACATTGTTTGTATAAATGTTAAAATAAATTAATATAGACATTTAAATATTTAAAAAAATATTTAAAGGCATATTACTCTAACGGGATCCCATCATATATATTAGACCAAGACAGAGATGAGATTTTTAATCATTGAGTCACCTACTGAACAAAAAATTCTATATTTTTTCCTAAAATGTAGCCTCACACTTCTTGTGTGGTCATTCATTTTCATTATCTAGGAGGTGGAGGGGGCGGAGAAAAAATGTAACATTAATCCCATTATGAAGCATTTACACAGATTTCACTTTCAGAACATTAATTGAATTAGCCTCATGAGTAAACACTGAGAGTTATAACATATCCTCAGGGATGTTCCATGTGTTAATCAGTGGTGCTTTACAAAGAAGGTGCTAAACACAAAATATTATGGTACAATAACAGAGAGCTTTAGAATCCCTGGGGGTCAAGTTTTAAAAGAAATTACTTTACAGAAGTAAGTTTAAAATGTGATTGAACTTTTTTTTTTTTTTTGAGTGAGGAAAGGTGAAACTGGTACACAGTGAATGGCTAAAAAGCATGAATGCCCTTTGCAAACATGGCCAGCTATCATAGTCCTGTATCTGGACAGTACTAATGATTCTTTGGTACAAAAGGAATTCTCCAGTTAGACAACTAACTTTTGCAGGAAAGATTCTAGTCTAGCTTCACTTTCAGCATATCCCCAACCAGGGCTATGGCATGAGTCTTGGAACCAGAAGCAAAGGAGTCAGAGTCAGTAGAAATGTAGAAAGTAGAAAGTCTCCTCCTTCAGCTTCAGAATAAGAACCTATAATATTAAAGACCTAGCTTGTTGTATATTTACTTTCACAGGAATTTAGGAAAGCTTTCCTGTGCAGAAATGTTAATCAAAAATATTTTTTTTATGTTCTGTCAGTCTAAGTAGCCTGATGATTAGTGTGGTGGTGCTGAAATGCTTCCTGCTACGATTTCACTTCAGTAAACTTGGTATTACTAATTAATATATTAAAATATATTAATAATTAATTAATTAATAAATATTTGCTATTTATGAAGAAGTCAGAGTTGGAATTGGAATCAGACAGCACAAAAATAGAACAGAGTCGGAGCCAAAGATTTTATGTACTGATCCACAGTCCTGCTGCCAACAAACTAGTGTTCTGCATAGAATGATTTCCTTTTCTATGAAGCAGAAATTCCAAAATGTAAGTACTGCATCATCCCTATCTCAACCTTCTCTTCTAAAGTGGTACTACTACACACTACCTTCGGGAGAACTTGCCTGTAGCAATGCTTGCTTGTAAACTCAAGACAGTACAGTTGTCCCTCTACATTTTTGGGTTTGACACCCAAAGATTTGATTATTCATGACTTTGCCACCACCCTTCCACACCAGCTGCCCCAATACCAAGGCGAGAAACTGTCAGGTTTGCCATCACTGTCACCAACCGCCTCACAACGTCTAAGGCTGCTGTGTGAATGTGTACAGAATACTCTTGGATACGGGAGGGAGAGAGCACCAGATGTGTGGCAACAATGGGTGGTGCTTCCCCCCCCCCTCCCGATGTCTGAGGCTGTTCTCTACATATTCTCACAGCAACCTTGGGCTTCAGGAGGGGGTTGGTGGCAATGACTGCATTTGTGTTTTTTTCACTTTCGTAGTGATCCTGCGTCCCTACCCCCAACGAATATGAAGGGGCAACTATACTTGAGTTTTAACTAACCAACTGTGACATAAGAGAATTTGAGCAATGCATTGTATTTTTGTTGTTGTTGTTGATGTTGTTGTTGTTGTGTGCCTTTCAAGTCATTCCTGACTTATGGCAACCTTAATGAGAACCTATCATAGTGATTTCTTGCATCCAATAGCATTTGCATGCACCTGTGTGCACACACACAGACACTACTTGGAGCTGCAAAATTAAGGCAAAGAAAGTTATGATTTATCCCTTCCACTATTAAACATATCAACTCCACAGTGTACGTCTAAATCCTGCTTAGATGCAACTGTTCTGTTGACATAAATTTTGCTAAACTGTAGGATTCCAACTATTCACTTATGTCTGAGCAACCTTTAATAAGTATCATACCCTTCATCTTCATTATTTGACATTTGCACTAGGCATTACTTCTTTAACAGAGAATTTTATACAAGAGGCAGAAGAATAGGGGCAGTTCCCATATCACAAAGAAAAAGAGCAGCTCCACATATTCCAGCCAAGTTTTCATTCAAAACTAATAATATGCACATGTCCAACGAAACAACTATATCAGGTAAACCTTGCATAAATAAACAAAAACATTTTGAAGCACTTGAAGATATCTTTCAAAATGTAGACAGGGCTGGACCCCCCCCCCCCCCCAGCAATCTGTACTTTTCTTACAATTTCCATTTTGGTGGCCAAACTTACAGATTTATGATTTGTTTTATGATATTGGGAGTCACTGTTTTACTGGTCATGGATGCTCAGTAAGGGATTTGAGGGGTAGCTGCTATTTAACTTGCCTGCTGTAGGCCAGCACACACATCTACTGCAGGACTGACTAGAGCAGTCTTTCCCAGATCCAAGCATCTTTGCTGCAAACACACTGCTGTAACCTGACACTGATAACTTTTTGCTTCACCAGCCCTCCTTTGCCTCGGCAGTGTCTCTAAAGATCTTCCAGCTAGAAAGATGACAAGGCGCAAAGAGGGGGGGTCTGAGTGGGAGTAAAAGAATTTGTAAAAAGGAGCTTCTTCAATAAAGCTTTGCTAGGTGAGGTGTGCCAGTATATGATTATTTGTTGACCCAGTAAATGTTGCCTTAATTAGTTTAGTGCTGCGCATTAAGTGCAAAAACAAACTGAAAAAGATGTTACTGAATATATATTATTAGGAAAAAACATCCATCTTATTTCAGCCACAACCAACATATACACATCTTGGGTTGTTATATTGTAAGCATGAAAGCAGTTAATTCAAAACCACTATCTTTGAACACAGATCCTCTTCCTTCATTTTTATTGCTTAATCTATGTCACAAACACTTTTATCCTCTTACATCTACTAAAGAAGCATTCCAATTGCCTCTAAACACCTGTTTAGAGACAAAATTGCAGAAGATACAACCCAAATATGCTGTTTTTATTTGAACTTTTCTTTTTCTTTTCTTTTTTCTTGAATTATTGCAGTTTTAATGATTGGCTACAATTCTTTGAGATTGTAAAGTACGTCAGTGAGCTTTTTGGTTAAGAAGCAAGATAAAACATGGTAAAGCAATACATTTTTCAGATGGTACATTGCATCATGGTATCAAGAACACTTTGCTTCCTTTCCTAATATGATTAAAAAATAAATCAATGGATGAATTGAAGCCACACTGGAATTTCTGTAATGGTTATAAATGAGCGTGGTGACAATTTCTGCACAAATTTCAAGTTTTGCCCAATTAAGTACCTCACAGGAGCATATTACAAAGGAAACATGGTTGCATAAACTAGTCAAATTGCAGTTATAACAAAATTACTGACCTCTTGAAACAAACAGACTGGCAAATATGCAAGGCAGTCTTATACATATTTATTCAGAAGTAAGATTGATTAAAAAGTATAGGCCCTAAAGGCACTAAATCCCATCCAATTTTGTAAGCTAATTAAGGGACTGCCCTGGTTAGCACTTGGCTGAGAGAATGCCAATGAATACTAGGTGTTGTCTACTATATTTCAGAGGATGGCAATGACAAACCACCTCTGAGTCTTCCTTAAAAAGTAAAAGGTAATGGTTTCCCCTTGACATGAATGTCTAATTGTAACTAACTGTAGGGAATGTTACTTATCTCTGTTACTAAGCCAAAGAGCTGGTGTCATCCAAAAATGACTCCAGTGGTCATGTGGCCAGTATGATTGCATGGAACACTGTTACCTTCCCACCAAAGTGATACCTATTTATCTACTTGCACTTTTACATGCTTTCGAACTGCTAGATTAGCAGAAGTTTGGACTAGTGACAGGAGCTCACTCCGTCACACAACACTTGGGCCTCAAACTGCAATCCATCTGACCTTATGATAATCAGAACTGCCATCTTTTAACCACTAAGCCTCAGCGCCCCTTCCTTACCTAAGAAAATCCTGTAAAACTCAAGGGGTCACCATAAATCAATGGGTGACTTGAAGGCACATACACACAACCAAGAACTACTATGTTCTCTAAGGACATGTCTACACGAACCATTCATACCAGTTTCCCCATGCCATCATTGAAACCTGCCTACACGATGCAGGGCAAAATCCCTGATCTGAGTGCAGATTGTCTTCACAAGGGAAGGCCAGTTCTGCAATGAATCCACCCAATACACCTGTCTAAATCAGACTTTAAAAACTCAACCTTTAAAAACTTTGCAGGAAAATCTGGCACATTTCTTAATGATGTGCAGTGGCTCTTTACATGTGTCCTACTATGCCTCCCACCTCCACTGGGACAAGTCACTCCTTCTGAGGTCCTTCTGAGGTCATCAGTATTCAACACTGGTGCCTCGTTTCTGACCTTTGAGACAGCAACTCATGCCAGTGGTGGCAGGAGGCAACACAATAGGCACATTGGTAGACAGCTGCTCGGCATCACTACAGAGTGCAGAGGTAAGAGGGGAAATCTGGAGCAATTCCAAGGCCAGAATATTCCTACAGTAGTCCATACACTTAGCAGGGAAACAAACCAGCATGAAAAGCTGGCTTCCAGCCGTCTTGGGAGCATGGAGTACAGATGCCACAGGCCACCCGGAAGTTGGGCTGGCTGCTAGACACTCTAGTGGCATGGCATTTATACACTGCACACTGCCCATGTGCCACAGCAGGCAGGAAAAGCCACCTTTTTGTTTTCCCAAAAAGGAGCAGTTCTTTGCCACTCCTTTCTCAGCCAGTTGCAAGTCAGATTGGGGCCACAATGTGTGTTTACCATGGCCCCATTCTGTCTTCAGAGCCTTCAGCCATGTCCAGCATACCAAAGATGTGAAGGACAATGGGGGTTGTTGCAGTCCAACAACATCTGCAAGGACATATATCCCCCATCCCTTCATTATAGAAAGGCTGAGTTGTTCCCAAATATAGCAAGCCCACCCATGCCAGGATAATGCACACAGCCAGACATTCCTTTTGAGGTCTTTTATAATGTGCTCATTATGTGCTTCTCTTTAGCCATGTGCAAAATACAATTAAATATATGATTCATATCTACACTGGTATTTTGCACATGGATAAGAACAGCACATAATTAGGAAAATGGCAAAAGAACTCAAAACAATGGCATGTGCAGTTATCCAGTATGTTTAGAAGTTTTTCATAAGCAGGCTCACTGGTGAAGGATGAGCACCATTTTAACTTGCAAGCAAATTCTCTGAGAGCCTTCCTTGTTATGTCTGTCCTGACACAGTGAGGAACACTGCAGCAAGTACACAGTGCTTTCATAAGGAACCCACTTCCCTCCTGGAAAACATCCATCTGGAACTTAAACCAGGGACACCACCTTGTACCATATGTTGCCTTCTTACCAGCTCACTCTATATTGAGAGAAGCATGTACTGGAAAAACAACTCATTCATGTGGGTTTCCAGTTAAAGAGCAGAGTGTAAATGCTTTAAATAAGCAAACAATAAATATTGTTTATTTAGTAAGCAAAACTTTGTTTTCTGTTCAAAACAAATAAGCCTCTTCTTCTTCTTTCATTACACGCTAAATCCTTCTTCCGGGTAATTTCATCTACATATCACATTTAAGATGAAAAGTGCAAACAGTAGGTAGCCTCATTGGTTTAACAATGAGGGACATCATACAAGAGGGCAGCAGCAAGACACAAAATTTATATCATTGCCAAACCTGAGTAGCATATATAAGTTTAATGATTAGCTTATCATTCACTACCTTGGACTATAAAACCTTTTAATCTTCTAGCCAGTTACAGGATGCCAGGGTGGGTAAGGCAGATTTAGGGTGCATCTACACTGTAGAAATAATGCAATTTTTGACACCACTTTAACTGCTGTAGCTTCATCCTTTGCAATCCTGGGATTTGTAGTTTTACAAAGTCTTTAGCCTTCTCTGCCAAAGAGTGCTGGTGTCTCACAAAAATACAAATCCCAGGATTCTATAGGATGGAGCTATGGTAATTAAAGTGGTGTCAAACTGCATTATTTCTACAGTGTAGATGCACCCTGATGTTCCCTAGCACACTGTTACAGAGGTGAGTGTCAGTATATCTTGCATTGTCAAGTGTGACCAAAGGCAGAAACGTTAAACCCCCCAAACTTATGCATTTACCTATTCCAAGCACTGCGAGCATTTCCCACTCATGACCCAACCTGGCATGGAAGCATCACATCAAGCCAAGGCTTTGGTTGCCCAACATCTCATGCAAAACTATGGTTCTTCGGTATATACACTGCGTTGGGGAAAACTTTTCCCCAGATCAAACTGACCACTGACTCACACTTCTTTTTCTGTCTTTTCTTTGCTACATCTGCATGTAGCTTGATTTATTTCATGTCATCTGGGGTTATTTGCTAGAAGCAAGTCCTCTATGGCTTGTCACACATGTGATGTGATTTCTGTGAGTTGTTCTGTAGCAGGTGCATGCACCATTTTGAAAGATGTGTAATAGCGCCAACAGCAGCAGTAAAAGGGAGAAAGAGGAGACGGAGGGGAGGGAATGGAGACAGCGCTGGGGGAGAAGTGCTCTACAGCTGCTCAGAAACACTTCTATCTATTACCAGTTCATCTATTTAGCATTCAGCTCTATCACTGAAATCAAAGAGTGAGGCAAAGTCATGGCATAAATCATATGAAAAGCTTAGAAAAGGTATTTTAAAAAAAACAAAAAACTATGATGCCAGAATCTCCCAGCCAGCAATTCCTGTGACTATGTTGTTGTACATGCTTCCAACTTATGGTGACCCTAAGGTGCTCTTATCATGGGTTTCTGAAGCTGAGAGTGTGTGACTTACCAAGATTACCGAGTCGGTTTCCATGGCCAAGTAAGGAATCGAAAGCTGGTCTCCAAAGCTGTAGTTCAACACTCAAAGCTCTATACTACGCTGTCTCTCCCTGTGACCATTGCTTAAATCTTACTCAAAGCTTGGGAAAGCTACTTTTCAGATGGCTCGGGATATTGGGGTTGTAGTCCAAAAGAATAGCTTTTTCCAGCTCTGATCTTTGGGAAACTTCTAGGTTTTGGTTGTTCATTTTTACCTGAGCAGGATCCATAATGGTACATAATGAACACATTTCTGCACAGGTCCAGCAGTTTTAAATATTCCATATTCAAACAAGGTGCCCTTATTCTGCATCGACTATAGAGGGAAAGCATTCACATATCCTTTTATATGTGGTTCTAAAAATAGCTATTTTTATTTAAATTGTGAAGTTCAAATACAGATTATAAGAAAAATTTGGGTATGGGAGTATTGTCTTCAAAGAGAAAAGAAATTTCCTCGCCTTGGGAGAGAAAATGTGTTGACTTGACCCAAAGTGGGAAGTCCATTTATTAAATACTCAGTTTAAGTTAAAAGCTCTTTGAAATATCTCACTTTTGCTTCTGTCTCAAACTTCAGAAAAAGCTTTGGAAAATTACCAGGGACTAATCTTCAATTCCTTCTGTTCCTATTTAGCTTCCGAGTAACATTGTTTTATTGGCCATGCCTTGGTCTCTATTGAAGACACATTAAAGAATCCAGCAGCAACCTCTTTTTAACCCTCTACCCTACGGCACTTTTAAAGAAAAAAATATGTACCTTTGGCCAACAGTATCCATGGATTCCACCATCCATTGCTTGGAAAAAAAATTTTATTCAAATCCAAAAAGCAAACCTTGATTGTGCCATTTTATATAAGGCCATTTTATATATACATCATTCTATATAATGAGACTGGAGCATCCACAGATTTTAGTATCTGCGGGGGATCCTGGAAGCAAACCTCAGTGGATAACAAAGGCACACAGTAATCTGAGAGGAATGTATAGGATTTGCACTAGATAGTCATTCAATGTCACAATATGGCTGAGAATCATGTACCTCCACATGTTGTTAATTCCATCAGCCCTAGCCTGCAAAGCCAATGGTAAGGAATGCTGGGAGTTACAATCCAACAAAATCCAATGGGCCACATGATATCCACCTGTGGACTAGAAGTGTTACTGGCCTTGCTGTCTGGGGGATTCTGGGTGCTGTAGTCCAAAACAGTTTTTTTCAAGTCCAGTTTTTACATTAGACATGACATGACATGTATATCTCCCTTCTCCCTCTTTGCAAATACTGTATATACTCGACTATATGTCGACCTCATGTATAAGTCGAGGACAGGCTTTGGGGGGGAAATTATGGATATTGATATGACCCTTGGATAAGTCGAGGGTAAAACCTAGGGACATGCAATAAAGGATCTAAATTTTAAAGCAAAGGAAAACAATGCCAACAAACCTACAATATTATGGCAGGCACAAACAAACAAACAAACTTCATTTATATACCACTTCATACCACCTAAGCAATGTCTAAGCAGTTTACAACTGTAAGCTAATTTGTCCCCAACAACCTGGGTACTCATTTTAGTGACCTCAGAAAGATGCAAGCCTGAGTCGAGCTTGAGCCCTTTTGCTGGTCTTGAACTCGCAACCTTGTGATTTTGAGTGAGTGGCTGCAGTACAGGCATTTAACCACTGTGCCACCAGGGCATAACTGTTTTGGCTCTAAAGGCTGGATGGAAGAGAGAGTAAAGGGAGGTCAGTGCTTTCAGGACAGATTGCACTCTTGCCTTTCACCAGGGGATGGTTCCCTTTTCAATAAGAGTTAAAGTACAGTATTTACACTGAACCATGGATAAGTCAACCTAAGTTTTTGGGGTCAGTTTTTTGATCAAAATTTCTAGACTTATACATGAGCATATACAGTAACAACATATAGGCTACAGGGCAAGTTGAGGTTATCTCTTCACTCACTCACTCTCCTTCTCTCTCCCTCCTTCCCTCCCTCTCTCACACACACACAATTTTCCACCAATCCCCAAAATGCCTCACCCCAAAGGTACAATGGCACAGTCAAGGGAAAATAGCAGCATCAGAGCAAATATTTTTTTGCAGGAAACAACATGGGAGAAAGGGGTAAAGCTTCCTCGCATGGCCAAGTAGGTAGGATTGTGCTGCTCTCGTCATCTCCATTCCCAATTCTTGGTTTTTTTTTCTTTTTTAAAACAACCCACACAAGATTCAAGGCATCTTACAGATATAACATAGAAATAGCAACAACATATGACATAAAGCAAACTCTCTCTGCCAGAACAAATTATACAGCTGATCAGTTGGTCTAATGCTGATATTTTAAAATTAGCCAATCACATCCCATCAAATGCGTGCAAACAGAGCAATCTGGAGCTGGAAAAAAAAGGATAAATCTGGGGCTAGGCAGGCCTTCCTGGGGAGAAAAAGGCACAACTAAAAAGACTCTCTTGGAGGGGGAGTCAGAGAAAAATATCCAGTGATGATATCAGAGTATAAATACAGGTTCATGAGGGGAGATATCAAGATCATGAGCCATATAAAGGCTTTAAATGGCTGGGATAGGAATTATGTGGTCTTGAGATGTTGTTGGACTGCCACTCCCAACATTACTCAGTATTAACCAAAATGCTTAGGGTTACTAGGACTTGCAGTTGAAGAACATCAGGGGGACCACAACATTTCTAACTAGTTTGATAGGTTGGAATCAGCACTTTGAATTTGGCCCAGAGATTTTGTTGTTGTTTCATGCCTTCAAGTCATTGATACTTATGGAGACCCTAAGGTAGTTTGAATTTACCATGGGATTTTCTTGGCAAGATTTATTCAGAGGGGGTATGACTTTGCCTTCCTCTGAGGCTGAGAGCGTGTGATTTGCCCAAGGTTGCCCAGTGGGTTTCCATGACTGTGCAGAGATTCAAACCCTGGTCTCCAGAGTCATAGTTCAACACTAAAAGCACTATAGTATTGAATCTCTGCTCAGAGACTTACTGGTAGTCATTGCAAATGAGCCAGTATATGTTTCATATCAGCAGACCTGCTCCTGTTATCAAATTTAACTGCTGCATTGTGCATTGACTGCATCTTCAAAGGCACACTGTAATACTCTAACCTGCAAGTGCCAGAGCACAGACCGCCAGAGCTAGATAAACAAATGGCTTGACTCAATATAAGGTAGAATTCAGAGGCCTGAGAAAGTAGAACAAAAGTTTATGCTACAACTTCTTTCACACAGTTAGTCTCAAAGGTGCAGGGATGTAGCCAAGGGGCGGGGGGTTCTTGGGGTCCAGACCCCCCCTTCTTTTAGGTAAAATGAATGGTGTGTGCTGCTGCGCCACCGCACCCAAGCCCCATTATAATGGTGGCACTTAGTCTGGACCCCCCCCCCCTTCCCAAAATCCTGGTACGTCCCTGAAAGGTGTTACCAGATCCTTTTGTATATCAATATAAGGTAGTTCTGTGAGGTCATACAAGAACAAGCATGCAGCCACCACACATAGATTTGTAGGTCTGAAACCAAGACCAGAGAGAAATTATTTCTAACACTGGTGCTGCTTTAGCTATTAAGCTGTGAAGAAGTGAACTTGCCATCTAAGCAATCTAGCATACTTTATGCTGTGTTTCCAGAACTAAACATAATGTTAGGGTTTCTCATGAATACTTCTCTTTATCTTATCAGAATTATACTGTAATATGTGGCAGGCTGTACCTTCTCATTTCAGGCTGAGTCTCCCTTATCCACAATTCCAAAATCTGAAATATTCCAAAACCAATTTTTTTTTCATGGGTGGCTAAGCTAGTGACACCATGGCTTTCTCATGGTTCAGTGTACACAAACTTAGTTTCATGCACAAAATTATTTTTAAAAATGGTCAAAAAATTGCCTTTACGCTATTGTATAAGATGTATATGAAACATACATTAATTTTCTATTTGAACTTGGATCTCTTCTCCAAGATATCTCATTATGTACATATATGGAAATACAGGTGTTCCAAAATCCAAAACACTTCTGATCCCAAACTTTTCAGATAATGGAGACTAAAACTGTAGTAAATAGATCAGTCAAATAAAAAGAACAGAACTCTGCTATTTTTTGTACGGTGGAAGTGTTTTCTGTGCCAAAAAAAAACCACTCTGTCCATTCCCCACACAGAATAAGTGCTGAACTGCAAAGATCCTTGCTCATCTTTGATTCTCCTCTGCAGTTTGCCCACACCAGAGAAAATCCATTTTCTGACAATTTTTTCAAAAATAGATATTTTCATATATTCTTTCCATCCCTACATAACAATTCATATAGCTTCCTTCCAAGGAAGGAAGCACAGAATCAAAAGGGTCAAAACCCAATGACTATAGGGATAAATCAAACTATATCAGCTGTGGCGTACAAGAAGACTGCATATCTCTTGTGCTGTCAGCTCCTCCCCTCCCCACTCTCATCTCAGGACATCTGAAAGTGTAACAGCCCTCTTATGTCAATGTTACATAATGGACACACCAAACTATTTAAATATATTACTTATTAAACATGGGAGAGGGGGTTAAATTTTATCCTTGCCCCTATTAACTGGGAAGTACAAATAACAACACAGAAATCTTCATGGATGGCCAGCAATTCAAAGAAGGGAGTCACTTTGCCAGTTTGGAATGACCCTCCACCCCTTGTATAGACCCCTGGAAGAAATTATAACATCAGATCAGGTATAATCTGATACTTCTGCTTAGAAAAGACAAGCCAAATAAACCACATTAACATTCTGATACTTTACAAACATATAAAGTTGCTTCACAACATCAAACTGTTGCTTTGTCTCACCAGTTATGGTTTACTCTAAAAGGAATTGATACTGGCTCTTCAAAATTTCTGGTGATATGATAGTAGACCTGCTACCTGTGTGCCATTTGAACTGGAGGCTGAGACCCTGAACTTGTGAGGGCCTGAACTATGAATACATAAAAAGATCTGCTCTGTCACAGAGGCTCAGCAGGCCTTTCCATAGCTAACTTCTCAGTTTATATCAACACCCAATCTCAATGTGTTTTAAGGATCATGGTATTAAATTCTTACTCACCATCAGAATCTACCTGGTGTTCATTTAAAAAAAAAGGGGAGGGGGAGGTCAAATCTTTTCTTATCCTTCACACCAGAAGACAACCACCCACAACCCAATATCAGATGTGTTTATTCTTTTTTCTGTTTCACCGCAGCAGCAAAACCCTTTTCCATTTTACTTTGGTATACCTGCTTCTGCTATTCATCAAGAATTAAAGCTGGATGAAGAGCCAAATATGGAGAGGGGAACAAGAGAGAAGTGAAGAATAAGCAAGCAGTGAGAGGTTTTGGCATCTCACACAGAGCATATCTTCACTTGACTCTAGCACAACTTGAGTGTAAAGAGACATATCAGAATTAATCATGTTCAGCAACTGACCTTAAATAGATCTAGTGTCTTCTGTATGCTAGAGCTGCAAACAGCTGGTTTCAGATTTGCCAAGCCATTAGACATATGTACTCTTCATAAAAACTAGTATGTAATCTAGTTCTGTACTGTAATGTGAGAATGACAGAATGGAATCTATAGACTAAGACTAGTGTCTTTTTATTTGATTGGGACTGGAGCCAGCAGCAGAACAGGATGACAAGTTCCCCAATTTATTGCCCTTCCTCAATTGTTATTAAATGCTGCATATGTACATGATATAGTACTTGTGTTTTTTCTCCTCAGGAGTTAACAGTAGTTGTTGGGTGGCAGTGTTACATGACAGTGAGTCAGAGAGAAAAGAGTTAAAACATCTCCCATGTTAAATCACCATAATTGCTTATAGTTCCTGAGTTGCTTTTAGCTGAACATGACTGGATTCTGATGTGTCTCTTTTTACACGCAAGTTGTGCCAGAGTCAAATGAAAATGCTAGAAAATCCTATCTCAGCTCTACATATCTTGCTTGGCTTCAGGATTAGGATACAAGAGATACTGGTTAGTTTTATTTATGTTCAGCCTTGAGGCCTTTATGGCTCTAGTTCCCAGGCTATTTTTATTCCAAAGGACTTTCAATTTTGAGGGAAGGCTGGACTTTCTCCTTTCAACTTTACAAAGCAAAGCAACACTTGCAGGACTTAATGTCAACACAACTTTTACACTGCTTCATGCTATGCCAAGAGCATATGTAGAATGAGGTGAGACGATTTAGGCATGGTGTTTCTAACTATTATATTGGCTATGACTTTCTTCAAAAATTTGAAGCTGATGTAAATAGCAATTGAACAGCTGTCTGGAATGGTTTTGAAGAATTTGATCCACACATTTTTTTGACTTAACTGTACCTATGTTCATGATACTCTTCTACTGAACAACACTAATTGCTTCAACACTAATTTGTGTGCTGAATGACTTGTTATAACCACATATTCTGAAATGATGCATTACTGAAACTGAGGGTAAGGTCAGCTTTAATTAAAGTTATCTGCCTGAAGTAGTGTCTTTTTGTTCAGAAGGTTCCTGCCTTTAGTATCTAATCAGTGGGTCCTTATTAGCACAACAAATGTTCAAATGATCAGGCTGGCAAAACAGGGCCAGGCTTCTACCAAAGCATTCACCATCATCACAATTCTTGGAATAAAAAGCATGCTGGATTTGGCCCTCTTAATGCTATGCAACAGGGGTGCAGAAACCTCAAGGTCCACCTTTCTCTCTCTTTTTTAACCCTGAGATCTACCAACCAGAGCCAAGTGCAAAGGACATACACTTGGAATTAAATAATGGAACATCTTAAAGGACATTCTGGTCCTAAAGATTATATTCCACTACCAGAAGGGAATTCACAGTCTTTTCACACAAAAGTTCACTCTGGATTATCCCAGGATTTCTTCAGAATTTAAGTGGAAAAGTTGATGTTGTCATTCATTAAACCCTTGGGAGTCTGAAACCCTGGTTGGTTCCAATGCAAATAACTCTTGACATCTAACAGAAAATCCCAGTCTACTTTCTTTTCCTCAACCCTGCTATAGACTCAAGGGGTAAAAATGTGTTCTAACACTGCTGAATGTTTGGCATGACATGTAATTTCCTCTCTTCCTGGACACCAGCAGATAACCTTTTACTATTAAAGTCACTGAGTCAACACTAGGCAAATTCAGACTAACCAATTAATCCACTGAAGAGATATTCCAGTAATAGTAGAGCTAACTGTACTGTAATCTGATTATACATTAGATGGAAAGTGGTGTGCACCTGTCCATGACCAGAGGGAAAACTATTAACACCTTCCTCAGGAAATCCTATCTGTCCACACTGCACATACTTCACTAGGGCTTCACCGTTTCACAGGACACCTACAATGCTGTTTTCAAATCAGCTGCTTGCTTTGGTACCTTAAGGGAGCATTTAATTTTAAAACTTTGTTAAAATGCAAGTTTTTCTATACTTCAATTTGATGCATATAAATACTGATTAGAATCAAAGAACAATATCTCCCTGTCTAAAGTGGCCTATCAGTACTTAAGCCCCA
>NC_056522.1:185285043-185293586 GCF_019175285.1 Sceloporus undulatus
CATCTCAAATGAGTTGATTTTCTTCCTATCTGCTTTTTTCACTGTCCATCTCTCACACCCTTATATGGTTATGGGGAATACAATGGCTGGGACGATTCTGACTTTAGTGCTCAATTGAATATCTTTACTCCTTAGGATCTTTTCTATCTCTTTTATAGCTGTCCATCCCATTCCTAGTCTTCTACTAATTTCTTAACTGCAGCCACCGTTCTGATCAATATTTGATCCTAGGTATGGGAACTTTTTAACTATTTTGATTTCCTTATTGTCTAGGTTGAACTTGTATATTTCTTTTGTGGTTGTTATTTTTGTTTTCTTTATAATCACCATTAAGCTGACTTTGCACTTTCAAAGTAACAAAAATATTTTTACTTAGATATCTTGTGTATAACTCATACACAGGCACAGCTTTATGGTACAGATAAAATAAGTATAAGTTCTACATGTTACTTGTGAAAAGACACTAAGAAGAAAAAGGGGTTTTCAGTTGGTCAAAAGAAACATTCTAAGAACAAGGAGACAAAATGGAATCTTGAAGACAAAATAGAGACTATAGATAAAATGGAGTCTGCATGACTATGCATGGAAGTGAGAGGGCATGTTCTAAAACAGGATGTTACTACAAACACGTAAAGTCCTAGAGTCTCAGCATGCAAAAGTTGCTATACCCAAATGTTGCTATACATGTTAAATTCCTCAACATGATCAGCCAGCTATATGCAAGACACTTACAGTGGAAAATTGAGGATTGGATGGAACAAGAAAACATACTTGTAGAGGAACAAGTTGGCTTTAGGGAAGGCTGATCTACCATAGATCAGTGTCTTGTATTCTAATACCTCATCGAAAAGTATGCCACCTGCAACACAGTCTCTCTCTCTGTTTATAGACTTAAAAGCAGCTTTTGACTTTGTATCTAGAATCAAACTATGGGGGTGAAAACAGAGGTTTCCTTGCTTGACTGGCGTCTACTATACCTAATTTGTATAATGCAGGAAGGGACCTCACTCAAAATAAGATGCAACCCTCAGGGTCATCTCACTGATGCCATTGCCACTGAGAAGGATGTCAAGCAAGGCTGCTTTCTAGCTCCACTTCTGTTCAACTTTTACATCAGTGACACAATAGATCATCTCATCAACACAAATTTACATCCTTGGAAGCTAGAGGGAAGGCATATCTCTGCTCTGCTTTATGCAGATGATGCAGCAGTAATTTCAAGAACATCTATTGGTCTTGAAAAGCACTAAAAATACTAACATGTATTGTAAAGATGATTAGGTAGAACCTAACTACCAAAAACCTGGGTTTCTCTCCAGATCTTTTGTTCAGCATGGGATATGTAAAGGCTAAAGCAACCATCAAACAATGGGTGATAGATATAGAGCAACAGCTAGACATAGCTAACATCCCAACATTTATTGTTAGTGACTCCAGCAGATACTTGGCATCACCTATGGTATATTTAGCAAAACCTGAGGTACCTAAACACCAGAGACCCTTTACTTTGGCACAATGTCATGCCTTCCGCTCAGCTGTTCTTGAAGGTCAATCTAAGAAGATTCTCTTCTCAGACAGACTATATCCCTGTGACTCTGGCCAAATAGAGACACCAGAGCACGTAGTACTCCAGTGCTCATACTACAGGGACATCACCTCTATTGTATAAACATCAAGGATAAACCAGTCGATTTTATACTTTGCTCCTTTCGGACACCAATCTGGATATAACATATAATGTTGCCAGATTCTATGCAGCTGCAGTCAAAATCCATCAGGCAATAACCTCTGCAGTAGGCTAATAATCGTGCCCTTCCACACTGAAATTTAAAAAGATATTTTAAATACTGTTTTTAACCAGTTTTTACCTTGTTTTACTATTACCTTCTTTTATTCTGCATCCCCTATTTACAAACCATAATAAAGATGAACATGAACTTGAACATTACTGGCAAGAAGGTCATGGCTCAGGGCTTTCCTCCATGTGGGATGGGCAGCTTCTGATTGTCACAGAACCTTTTGGCTTCACAGTTGTCTGCAGCATGAAAACACATTTGGCTGTTTCTGTTCTCTATCTTGTTTGGGTGAGGGCTTAAGGAAGAGGCTCCCTTCCTTTCAGGGCAGGAGGGAGTAGTTCCTTCTGGGTACTATGTCGTGAGTTTCTGAGTGCCTATAACTGGATCTTGTCCTCAGCACTGACATGTTCTTACCAATTCCACCATTCCCATGAAACTAGTGGTGGCTGATGGTTCCCATGTCATTTGGGTGTGAATCTGCTCTTGGATTTAGTGTGAATTTTAAGGAATCTGTCCAAGGTGCTGAGCTTATTTTGTGGGGTATAGTTCAACTGCTTGCATAGCTCCTTAAATGATTTAACTAAATACTAACATAGGGTTACCACACCACTGACATGGAAGCCACTAGCTATGACTACTTGAAAGCACTCTCTTTCTGTTGTCCAGGATGAAATGCTTCAGATTTGGATGGTTCAGAAATAAAGCATAAAGCATCTACTGGCATCTGTGGCTCTGTCATACACACATTCAAAGGGATTTTTTGTTATTGTTTTGAGAGCTATTTGCTGGCATACATTTGCTTCAAAATGGTTTCTCCCCTCTGTTAAAGCTATTTATCCTCCTGGGCAGCCTTGTGAAGGCTGACTTACCACTTTTTCTTTGAGAACCTAAATGAAAGGTGAGGTCTCAAACACACACAATGTCAATCACAAAGGCTCAGCTCCAGCCCCCTGAGTACAGCTACCATATGTTTACCTGCTGCTAGCCTGTCAAAGAGAGCTTGAAGTCTGATATTTCTAGCTCAGCTGGGATTTAAGGAGGCCAAAAATATTTTGTGCATTGTTAGAATAGGGGAGTTGACTTTATGAAGGCCGCTTTAGGCATTATCTCAGATTCTGAAGCTTGCTAAATTTGTGAGCTGCATTCAGATACCTCAGGCATTGTAACAGATGTGTTACCACCAAATTAGTCTCAATGTCTCATTAAGCTCAAAGAAGTATAAACCATGGCTATCAATCATCAGACAGTTTGCAATATGGCCTAAAGCACCTCTCTGCCATGCCTCACACAAATTGCTGAAGCAATTTCAGAGTGAGGACATTGATGACACCCTTTGTAGGTATGTGGGGTCTGATTCTGCCTGTCTCTGTACCAGGTTCTTCGCCAGATCTATCACAGATGTTTTAGAAAAAGTGTGCTGTGTTTTGTAGCAACAATGAGCATGGAACTTCAAGCTTGCTATATTGTCAAGGATCAGATTGGGGGTGGGAGCTTGTATTTGGATGAAAAAGAATGGAAACATAAGACTTGTTGGATCAGATCAAAGACCAATCTGGCTTAATGTTCTTTTTGGAGTGTCAAATCATCTGCCTATGGGAAGCCTACCAGTGTGACATGAATGTAACAATATCAACCCTGCCTAGTATTGAGAAAAGTATCAGAGTGGTCAAGCAGTTGGGCTTATTTGGGATCTGTTGTAGTGGGGAGCCTTCTAGAGCTATCTTACAAAGTAACTCCTTCTCCTTTTCCCACCCTGCATGGGATATTTTGAAGTTGCTCTTTATTTTATTTGTTTGCTTTCTGCATGCAACATTCCTTCCAGCTAGGGTTACCTAATCTCAGGGCTGAGTGTCCAAATAGAAATCTTCCACATTTCATAGAAGAAATCAGAATGCATCTAGCCAAGCAAGATCAGTGTGTCATCCAGAGGGGAAAAGTTATTAATAAAGAAGAACACACAAGCTAGAAGCTGCTACTGTTTATTTTTGCCTGGGCCTATGGAGAAGCAGAAGATGTTGCCCCTCCCTTCCTCCTCCCTCCCTACAGAGTGATTTTAATGCAATCTGCTTTTGTACACTGAACTTTGTTTGCAGCAAGTGAGTAAGCAGAGGACAAAGAGAGGAGGCAAGAGAAACTGGGACACATTAAAGTGACTGAAAAATTGTGATGTCTCTGGGTAGTGGTTTGAGTGTTGGACTGCAACTCTGGAGACCAGGGTTTGATTCCCCACTTGGCCATGTAACCCACTGGGTGACCTTGCATTAGTAATATGTTCTCAGCTTCAGGGGAAGGCAATGGAAAACCTTCTCTGCACAAATCCTGCCAAGAAAACTCCATCATAGGGTCACCATAAGTCGGAAATGACTTGAAGGCACACAACAGCAAACAACAACACTGCCAAATTAGGACAGTTGGAGGGTATGAGTTTATTATCACGTTCTAGGTATGAATTCTGCTACATGTCTTCACTGCAGAGCTTGGAAAGGGACTTTTAAGGAAGATGAATTACATGCTGGGACTACCCATAAATAATTAGTCTTACTATGATGCTCTGGATGCTCAGCATCCTACCACTGTTTTGTTAAGGATGGCTTCCACATGTGGTTATATTCTTCTTAAAAGTCATTTTCCAGATGATTTCACAGCAACATCTTAATTCCCCCCTTTCCATCACAGCACCATGTGTGTAACATCCAGTCTGAAGAAGAATTCTATGAAGTACCTGTACAAAAGATCTCCTTCCTTTGTAACAGGTCCTATGCTACTGCTGCTATTTGAACTTTCTCTAATGTATGGTTGCCAAAATAACCTTAAATCTCTCTAATCTGTATCATCCTTCGCTTTCTGTCCCCATTTGCTCATTCCCATGGTTTTCTCTCCTGCACACAGTTCCTAATATTACCTTGCCTTCTTATCTTTTATTCCAGATGGTAAAATTTTGGCCATTTTAGTACTTTACATCAGCCTACCTAGCAGTTGTATAACCTTGGGATGTGTTTACTGCTTCCTTCACCCAAACTAAGGCAATGCTCAAAAAAGAATGTTTTCCTAGCTCTAAATTATAGTCAAAAGGGAGAAGATCCGGGCCATTCTGAAGCTCAGAAGAAGATGGTAGAAAAATTACTGTATAGAATAGTGACAGAATTGGAGACATTTGTGGAAAATTAGAATTGTACACTGCCTCGAGCAAAAGACGTGAGTCATATGGGTCAGAGTGGAAGAAGCTATAGAAAATATTACTTTAGTTGGAGGCTATGTTATATGCAATTTAACAAACAGCTAAACTGAACAAAGCAAAGGACATTACAGGCTCTGTTATCTGGGACTCAAATAAGAAATGAGCATTTGTTTTTACTTCAGTGGAGTGCATGCATTCCCATCCAACAATTAGTTTGTTCACAAGTTCAGAGATCTCACACACTCCACACCCCATACATACATTGCAAATCTCTGTGCAAGTGAATGATGGGGGTGGGGGTGGGAGAAGGGCTTGCATGAGATCTCAGCTCAAGCGAGTGAGCAAACGATTGGGGGGGATGCATGAGCTCCATTTACTGAAGTAAAAACAAAGATGGCACCACACTGATCAGGTGGGGGGGAGAGGATTGGGGAGTGGAGAGAGTAAAGACAATAAAAACAAATGTGACATTCAGTTAAGGAAGGAGGAAGAGGTAGGGGTAGCATGACCAAGTCCCACACTGCTGACCTCATGGCTAGACATATACTGAAGTAAGAAGACATGGTGGCACACACCAGGCTTGTTGTACCCATTCAGTGGCATCCCTAGTGTTAGTGTCACCGGGTGAGAGGGGCTGACATTGCCCACCCAGGGCGATTGGGCAATTCAGTCAATGTAGAGGGTGGAAGGAGTATGTGCACATGCAGTTGCCCCTCCTTTCCACGGCATGCCTCCCTCCTTCCCTATTGCCTTAGCTTGCTTAGCCCAGAGTGCCAGGGCAGAGAGGAGGAGGGAGGTGTGTGCAGTTGTCCTTCTTTTTCTGCCACCTTGGTTCCTCTGAGAGCCATGGTAGCAGAGACGTGGTGTGTCCTGGCAGCAGTAGGAGCACCGCATCACCTCTGCAGTGGGAGGAGGGATCAACTGGGTGTCACAACTCCTCTGAGATGTCACCCAGTGAGGTCTGCACCCCTTGCACCCGCTCAGTGATGCCACTGGACCCAACCAGTCTCATGTACCAAAAACTCTTCCCACTCCAGGATCCACACTGAAGCCACCTCAGAGTACTGGCCACATACTGGAAAATCTGGGTTTTTAGAAAAAGTTTGTGGTGAATGATAACTTTTTAGAAATTGGACTGAATCCCTCTGAACCACATTCCCTGTGAATTGGCAGCAGCTTCCCTGCAAATCGCCAAGAACACCCTATGCCCGGTTTGTGACAACTGCAAGGTCAGTATGTTTTTTCTTCCATCAGCTTAAACAAACCCTCTGTCACTCCCTTTCAATTAGCACACAGCTTCCAGGAGAGAAGAAAGTGTCATTATTCCCTCTCTAGACACCCCACATAAACATGGGATGCCAGGGCTGCATCTGCCTCCTCCTCTACTGGGAAGTGATAAAATATTGTGCTCACTTATGTGAGGCATTTGAGATGAGGAATGAGCCACATCTTTTCCCTCCCAGGGCTTTTGTTCATGGGGGCAGGGAGAAAGAGGGACACTATTGTACAACAACAGTATTTTCAAAAGGTGCAGTTGAAAACAGAAGTGTCTTCTCTTGAACACATAGGGTTGAGATAATGGAATCCCCCTCAGAACTTGAGTATGCTTGAGTGCAATGTTTGTTTTGCTCAGATGGTTCTTTCAAGCAAAACACTCTAGATTCAGTTCTCTTATGTTGCTATCCACTCTAATTGGGTAAACAAGACAAAACCAATAAGCATGACAAAATGGTTGGGAACCCTAAGTCTTGGCAGGAGTTGATTAAAGCATTCCTGTTCATGTGTCCGCACTCTCATTGCCCCTACTAGGTATACAGGTGGGTTTTTTTTACTATTTTGTCCTTGCAAACAAGGACAGATTGGCCTGTTACAGACAGCCAAAATAAAGCTGCTTCGAGTCACAGTGGAGGCATGGTGTTTCAATGATGCATGCGTCCTAAGAGTCCAGAAGCCACACCAAAGTCACACTTCAGTCATTGAAACACCATACCTCCACTGTGACTCGAAGCAGCTTTATTTTGGCTGTCTGTAACAGGCCTTTGTTACGCTAGTGTTATCCCCGCTGTGGTTATGAAAATTTCTCAGCAGCAGTCTCCCTGTATTTACATGTTCCAAAGCATTGTAGAGGAATTATTCTGCAGAGTAAAAGGTGTAGATTTTTTTCCCTTTGTGCACAAAATATGTTTTCTGTGCACAAAACAGGATATTTGCACCAAAAGCCATGCTTTTCTGTGCCCAAAAAATTCTTCTGCCATACTCTGAGAAGTATTCTCAAATTCTCCCTGGACTATTATGTTTCCTGATATCGTTTCCCTGTTCAGAAACCATTTCCAACCTGGGATTAAGTAATTATGAATATTCCATACTTACTCTTGACTCTCCCTCCCCCCTGTACATTGAATCCTTATTTTGTGTCTTAAAATGATTCACATTGGTATAATCAAGCCAGATCTCCATTACCATCTCTGTCAGGGACATAGCCAAGATTTTAGGAAGGGGGGGGGGTCCAAACTAAGTGCCACCCTTATAATGGGGCTTGGGTTTCACGGCACCATTCATTTTTCTAATGGAAGGGGAGGGGGGTCCGGACCCCAAGACCCCTCCCCCTTGGCTACGTCCCTGTCTCTGTACTTTTCACTACATAATCACAAAAAGTCAACATGGGTTTCAGAGAAACAAGTCATGTCAGACAAATCTTATCTCTTTCTTTGATAAAATTACCAGCTTGATAGATGAAGGGAATACTGTGGATATAGTATATCTTGATTTCAGTAAGGCCTTTGACAAGGTTTCCCATGACATTCTTGCAAACAAGCTTGTAAAATGTGGGCTAGACAAAGTAACTGTTACATGGATTTGTAATTGGTTGACCAGCCGAACCCAGAGGGTGCTCAACAATTGCTCCTTTTCAACCTGGACAGAAGTGACCAGTGGGGTCCCACAGGGCTCTGTCCTGGGCCCAGTGCTATTCAACATCTTTATTAATGACTTGGATGACAGAACTGGGGGTATACTTATCAAATTTGCAGGTGACACCAAATTAGGAGGAGTAGCTAATACTCCAGAGGACAGGATCAAGATTCAAAATGACCTGAATAGACTAGAAAGCTGGGCCAAAGCTAACAAAATGAACTTCAACAGGGAGAAATATAAGGTACTGCACTTAGGGTGGAAAAATGAAATGCACAGATATAGGATGGGGAACACCTGGCTGAATGAGACTACATGTGAAAGGGATCTAGTAGTCCAAGTAAACCACAAGTTGAACATGAGTCAACATGTGATGCGGCAGCTAAAAAGGCCAATGCGATTTTAGGCTGCATTAATAAAAGTATAGTGTCTAAATCAAGAGAAGTATTGGTGCCACTATATTCTGCTCTGGTCTGGCCCCACCTGGAATATTGTGTCCAGTTCTGGGCACCACAATTCAAAAAGGACATTTAGAAACTGGAGCGTGTCCAAAGGAGGGCACTAAAATGGTGAAGGTTCTGGAAACTATGTACTATGAGGAACGAATTAGGGAGCAGGGGATGTTTAGCCTGGAGAAGAGAAGTTTAAGAGGTGATATG
>NC_056522.1:185296586-185360242 GCF_019175285.1 Sceloporus undulatus
TCAATCTCTCTCTCTCTACAGGCTCCTTCCCTTCGGACTTCAAACATGCTCTCATTTCCCCAGTTCTGAAAAAACCTTCTCTTGACCCTCCTCTTTGTCTAGCTATTGTCCGATTTCTCTTCTTCCCTTTCTTTCTAAGGTCTTGGAACGGGTTGTTTATTCTCGCTGTCTTGAGTTTCTTGAAGCCAACTCCATTCTCAATCCCTTTCAGTCTGGTTTCTGTCCAAGGCATTCCACAGAGACAGATCTCACTAAGATCTTGAATGACCTTTTACGGGCCAAGGCTAATGGTCTTTACTCTGTTCTCATCCTTCTCGATTTGTCTGCAGCCTTTGACACCGTTGATTACTCTCTTCTAGTTGATATACTCTCTGACCTTGGGTTCTCAGACTCTATTCTCGACTGGTTTAGATCTTATTTGTCAGACAGATTTTTTGCAGTGGTCACAGGTGGTCAGACTTCATCCTCTGTTCCCTTATCTGTTGGAGTTCCCCAGGGCTCTGTTCTGGGTCCCCTTCTGTTTTCTCTCTACACACTGACCTTAGGTAAACTCATTAGCTCTTTTGTTTTTTCCTACCATCTGTATGCCGATGACACCCAGTTGTATCTTTCCACCCCTGACCTTTCTCCAAGGCTTGAACAGCAAGTTTCGTCTTGTCTCACAGCTGTCTCGCAGTGGATGCGCCATCGGCGTTTGAAGCTCAACATGTCCAAGATAGAGCTTCTTGTCTTTCCTCCTAAACCTGCCCTTCAACACTCCTTTTCTGTCTCTGTGGACAACATTTCTATTCAACCAGTCCAGCAAGCCCGCAGTCTTGGTTTTATCTTTGATTCTTCTCTGTCGTGTATCCCTCAGATCCAGACCACAACCAAGGCTTGTAGATTCTTTTTATACAATATTGCCAAAATCCAACCATATCTCTCTGCCTCTTCTGCCAAGATCCTGGTCCATGCCCTAGTGGTCTCACGACTGGATTACTGTAACATCCTCCTGGCTGGGCTTCCTCTTTTTCACCTCCGTCCTTTAATTTCTGTCCGGCATTCAGCTGCACGCATTATCACATCCGCCCACTGCTCTGACCATATCTCTCCTTTGTTGGCATCCCTTCACTGACTCCCCCTCCCTTTCCATATTAAGTATAAGCTCCTGCTGTCGACATTTAAAGCCCTCCATGGGCTGGCCCCTCCTTACTTATCAGACCTTATTTCTCCTCACCTTCCCACTAGGGCCCTCCATTCTGGTAGTCAAGGTCTGCTGTCCCAGCCCAGGATTTCCTCTGCCCCATCTCAGATTCGCCCCTTTTCACTCGCTGCCCCTCACTCCTGGAACCTTCTTTCCCCGCGAGCAAGATCCATCACTTCTCTAACCAGCTTCATAACGGAGTTGAAGACCATTCTGTTCAGAGAAGCGTTCCCAGGCATTGCGTGATTGACATTTGCTATCTAATGTTCATTTTGTTGCCTGTTTTACTGAACCATTTCCTGTATTGCTATGTATTTCATATGTATTATCCTATCATTTCTTAGATTGTACACCATAGGCAGGTTTACTCTTTTATATTTATTGTTTTCATGTACAGTGCTGTGTAAACCTACAGTGCTATATAATTAATTAATTAATTAATTAATTAATAGTTTTGGCCAAGGAGAACCAGTGTGGCATAGTGGTTTGAGTATTGAACTACAACTCTCGAGACCAGCATTTGAATCCCTGCTGAGCCACGATACCCACTTGGTGACCTTGGACAAATCACGCTCTCTCAGCCCCTTCGGAAATTACTTGCTAAGAAAACCCCATGATAGGTTGCCATAATTTGGAAATGACTTGACACACAACAGCAGCAGCAGCAGCAACAAGGGGAGCCTCTGGTGCCTCCCAAATGTTCCTTGATTACAATTCCCAACATTTCAATTATTTAGGTTAATTTATGGATAATGGGGACTGATTTCTGACTACAACTGGGATTTTATGTACCTTTGTAATCAATGACACTTACACCTAGTTGAGTCCTACTTATATCAGTGGGGCTTAATTCTGAGTCTGCCAAGTTAGGACTGGGCTGCATGTTATTAAAAAAACGCCTGGGGATAGGTTGCATCTCTGTTTCCCAAGCAATTCTGGTTGAGCAGGAGTCAAGGCCCTTAAAACCCAATAGTGCTACGTTTTTTGTCCTATAACAGATGGAAAAGACTTCTGGTGCTGAATACATAAAACACTAACTCTTGCCTGTATCTAAGGAGCGAAGGAAATCAGTCACCATCAAAACCAAGGAAAGGCTAACTCACTGAGAAGAATCTAAAAACACTGTGGAATGAAGCTAGAGATGTCACAGGAATCATACCATCTGGGGGTGGGGTGGACATGTTGTTTTCATTTGTTTTTGTTGTGCCTGCCATAACTGTAAGAGAGGGCAGCTAAAGGCACAACTCCTTGTTTCCTTCTCCAAGTTTCTGTACAAAGAATTTGCTTGCTCATTACACCACTACAAGGATTACTAAAGAAGCAGAACAAAATGTTGACAAACACCATTGTTGTTACTGACGTCCTGGAGACACCTTCGCCATCAAAATGCTGGTAGCTGCACCTAACCTGTGTGATCATGGAAAAGGACTGAAATAGTTATGCTACTGGCACTCTTCTGTGCACAGGGATCTAAAGGCTAAATTGTGAAAAACTATTTAATGATACTGTAATTATGCTTATTTGGACACCTTAAACAAGCTGGGACAGGTTGGAAGGGACAGCTGGTGGAAGCAAAACACAGCTTCTCTGTATCTGTTCCCAAATTCCATGCGCAGAAGTGAACTGGATTGGCAAGAGACTTTAATTTTGACCTTGGAGACAGAGTGGCTTAAGATACAGAAAAGGACATGTGCAACAGGATAATGGACTGGTGAATACTTTAAAAGCACCACATCCTTCTTGATCTTGGGAGCTAAGTAGGGTCAGCCCTGGTTAGTACTTGGATGGGTGACTGCCAATGAATCCCAGGTGCTGTAATAGGCTACATTTCAGAGGAAGGAACTGGCAAAACCACCTCTGAGTGCTCCTTGCCTAAGAAAAGCCTATGAAATTCATGGGATTGCCATAAATTGACAGATGTCTTGAAGGTAAAACACAAAGTACAGGCTGTGTTTGCTGCTGCCAATCCCCTCTTGCTGCCCGAAGTACTCTGCCAAATAGTGGGGCTGGCCTTTGAAAGTTTCTGGCAAATAGAGATGTTTGTCCATCTTTTGTTGGTTCAGTCCTTTTAGGATTCGGTAGAAGCTTCTTCTCTTAACGTCTAAAGCTTTACCCAACCTAGCTTATCTGTCAGTCCTTATTTCATCTCACCAGTTTGAGATTTGTGATCCAGGAACTAGGGTTTCTTCTTCCTTGGCTCTGCTTCATCCTTTTTCACTTGCTGCACCGTACTCCTGCAACTGCCTCCCTGAACATCCGTGGACTATTTCTTCTCTTGCTAGTTTAGAACCCGAATTAAAGACTTTCTTGTTCTCTAAAGCATTCAGAACTGTATTTTAATATTGTTTTATTATTTTATGGTTGATCATATGTATTAGTTGTTTTTACAGTTTGTATTTTAACCGCATAACTCGCTTAATTTTGTATAGCTTATATTTTATGACTTCTAGATTGTACACCGTTGGCACAGGGATGTAGCCAAGGGGGAGGGGGATCTGGGGGTCCAGACCCCCCCTTCCATTAGAAAAATGAATGGTGTGTGTTGCTGCGCCGCCACACTCAAGCCCCATTATAATGGTGGCACTTAGTCTGGACCCCCCCTTCCTAAAATCCTAGCTACGTCCCTGGTTGGCAGATTATATACTATTTTGATGATGCCTGTAAAGTGCCATGCAAGTTTATGACACTATATAAATAAACATTAAGCTCCTCTTTTGGAACAACGCCCCAGAAATGGTGCTGAGGAAGGAAGCAAAGGATTGCAACCATATCCGCCATCTTTCCACCCCGGTTTTGCAGTTGCCATTGTTTTTCACTGTTTCTTCTGCCCATTTCAGTGGTGTCATGAATTCACAAGACAATATTCGCAGGCAATAATCAGATGCAAAGGAGGACAAGGCACTGTGAAATGTAGGACATTCAAGAAAAATGGAGGACATGGCCAAAGTAAAGCTTGCAACGCTCTTAGAAATATGAATCCATGCTTCTCAGTCATGTTTGCAATGTAGGACATTCAGGAAAAAGGTAGGACATTAAGAAACAGAGGCTTGAAACACCCCTAGAAATATAAACCTGTGCTTCTTAGTCATGCTCAAAATGGAGGACGTTTAAGAAAAAAATAAGGGCTTGGCCAAAGTTAAGCTCAAAACGCTCCTAGAAATATAAATCCATGCTTCTTAGTTATGCTCACAATGTAGGGCATCCAGGGAAAAATGTAGGACATTACAAAATAGCTCAAAACAATCCTAGAAATATAAATCCATGCTTCTTAGTTATGCTCACAATGTAGGGCATCCAGGGAAAAATGTAGGACATTACAAAATAGCTCCAAACAATCCTAGAAATATAAATCCATGCTTCTTAGTCATGCTCACAGTGTAGGGCATTCAAGAAAAAAGTAGGACAAGGCCAAAGAAAAGCTTAAAGCACTCTTAGAAATCTAAATCCATGCTTTTTAGCGATGCTCAGAATAGAGGACATTTTGGAGTTCCCCTGGACAGAAGGTGGGAATGTAGGACATGTCCTGGAAAAGCTCCTACAGAAACATTTCAGGCAGCATCTGTCAGGAAGGCCAAAACAGGAGTGACCTTTAATTAGGCACATTACGGTAATTGCCTCTCCTAGTCTCCACCCCCAAACATCCCTCCAGAGATGGAGCCCAAAGAGATAGAGCATTAATGGCTCCTCCGTGTGACGTCCGGTTCCCATTGCATACGCGTGCGTCTGCGCATGTGCAGGGAAAGAGTGGCTGCCCTTAAGGGAAAGACTTAGACCATGCAAAAAACTCTGAGCCATAGATGATCTTTGATTGCAAGTGCTTTAGAAGGAAGCTGAGGAACCTGCTTTTTAAATCCACCCACCACCACCATTACTATTTGTTGTTCAGACCAAGCTGTCCTTTTTAACTGTGGCCAAGTCCCACCTTCAAATTAATGGGGGCCCCATGAATGAATGAGATCTCCAAGTCATCTTGGAGTTTATCACACGAGGGAGATAGATAGAGGGGTTATCCCAAAAACATGTCCCGGGGAAAAACCCCACGTAATTACGTGGCACGATTTCAGACGCCACCGCGCAAAGATTGCAGTTAAACCAGGCATTTTATTCATTATGATATTAGCATTCGACGGGACTAGATGCTGGCTGGTGAAAATGTGGGAACATGTTTTGGTTTCTGAAACCATATATTTACTGTAACAGCCCTATGTATACATGTATTATCTTTCAACATATATACAGCATACACTGGAAGCCTCTCGCGCCCCAGAACAAGTAATGGGGCATATGCATACTCATATACACACACATGGAGACAGATAGTGCAATAGGGAGGTAGATAAAGGCACTTTTGTATGTGTATAAAGGTACATATAAAGGAGATAGGTAAAGGCACCTTTATATGTATCCAACCTACTCACAATCCTGGCATAGGTTGCTTTGTTGGGGTGCGAAAAGGACCCCATAATGATCTCACAAAAGGAGGTAGAAGCCGTGGGGCTCCATGATTTCTGGCTACGGGATGAGCACCCCTCCATTTGTGGACATGCGCAGTACGCCCATTTCTCCTTTATTTCTACTTTATCTCGGCTGCAGGCATCGCTGAATATGAAATGCAACTTTGGGGGTTTTCTTCCCCCCCCCCATTTTCACGTTGTTACGAGCAGAACGCAAATGTGCGTGACCTTCATTTGCGAAATTGTGTGTCATTTCCTCATTATTTGCAGGATGGTTTAACTTTGCTTCAATGTCTCTTTAATACTGAAATTAGCTCCAGTGTGATAAACTCCGTTGTCATCAGTAGCCCTGCTCAGGCCTTGCAGCCACAGGGCAGCCATGGTGGTTTCCTTGATTATCCATTCAGCTGTGTAAACTCACTGGGTTGCCTTGGGCAGGTCACTCTCTCTCAACCTCAGGGGATCCTCTGAACAAGCCTTGCCAAGAAAACCCTGTCATAGGTTCACCCTAAGTTGTTGTTATTATTATTATTATTATTTTGGTGTTGAATGTTTGAGCAACCCAGCCTCTGTATTCTACAATGATGATCCTCTATGGCAGTGGTCCCCAAACTGTGGTCCCCTTTAAGAGATTTTGGGCTTCATCTCCCAGAAGCCTCAGCCCTGTTGGCCAATAGTTTAGGATTCTGGGAGCTGAAGTCCAAAAGGCCCTTCATAAAGAGCAGAGTTTGGGGGGCAATTAAGGTTTCCCTATAGGCTAGTTCTGTCATTTGTCGCCTGAGGAAGGAGTCTCAAGTCTGGGAAGCCACCACCAGCGTCTCTGAAAGAGCTTTCATGGCCCTCCCTTTGAAGACTGTTTTCCCTGAGTGACACTGCAAAGCCTTTAGTCATCTATTTATTCCCCCCTTTTGACTCTGACACAGGGGAAGCCATCGCACTGGAACCGGAAGAGAGAGGTGGATGCTCCTCGAAGGGAGTGGAACTCTAGGGCTTTTTTTCTTTGGCGGCGGTTTGACTTCTTGCAAAATGGCGGCCGAAGGGGCGCGCTGGACCCGCTCCGTCCATTGGGAGGGAAGGGAGCAGAGGGCAGCGTTGCTGTTGCTGCTGCTGCTGCCCGCTTTGGCCGCCTGGACTTCACTGGAGCCTGAGGCATTGGAAGAAGAGGATGAGAAGAGCCAAGTGCAGGAGCTGAGCGGGGCCAACTGGAGCCTCCTGCTGCAGGGACACTGGATGGTGGAGTTGTGAGTGCTAAGGACAAGCCCAAGGCGAACCTGTCACGCTAGCAGCTTCTCGCCTCCGCTTTACACTCTTATAAAACGGGGCTAGGTCGCTTTAAATGGGGTCCCTGCCTCCTCCTGTTGCATTTTGGGGGTTGTAGTTCAGAGAGGCTTAGGCGCTCTCTGACTGAACATTGTAAGTGACCCCTTCCTGAACTACAAACCCTAAAGGGCAACGGGAGGATGCAGACCCCTATTTAAAGCGACCTAGCTGGCGTACGGTGTGTGTGTGTATGTATGTGTATATATATATGTGTGTGTATACATATGCACACACACAAGCTATATCTATCTATCTATATATATGAGGATATATAAGTATATAAAAGAATATGCAAGTGTGTGTGTGTGTGTGTGTGTGTATATATATATATATATATATATATGAGGATGTATAAGTACACACACATATATATATGGATGTATAAATACAGATATATAAATATCTATATGAGGATGTATAAGTACATATATATATATATATGAGGATATGCAAGTACATATATGAGGATGTATAAGTATATGTATATATATGTGTGTGTGTGTCTATATATATATATATGAGGTTGTATACACACACATATATGGATGTATAAGTACAGATATATATATATATATATAGATCTTATATATGATATATCTTGATGTCTGAGGATGTATACGTACAGTACAGCTATATATATATATATGAGGATGTACAAGTATTTTTGATGTGCACAGATACAATATAATAATAATGATGATGATGGTGATAATAATAATGATATAGGAAAAATGGATTAAAAGAATGCCCATAGCTATTTTTACTGTCTGGCTATCTTTTAACTGTTTTAAATTTAACTTGAATTTGTAATTTGATTGGTTTTTTTCCTTGAATTTCTAATTAAGTGTTATCCCCCCCCCATTGGTAATGGTTTGGGGACTGCAAATATTTTATGAGTTACTGTATTTGTATTTTTACTATTTCTGTTGTAACCCGCCTTGATCCGTAGGGAGAGGAGAGCTAATAATAATAATAATAATAACAAATAGATTTAAGAAAGAATAATTATATAAAAATATAGGCAATGTTATAGAGAAACTGTGTGTAATCATTGTCTGCTGTGTACAGTGTGTGTGTGTGTGTATATAATAAAGCAACCTAGCCCTGTTTTAATGCTGGAGTTGATGGCTCCAAGAGACAGAGAAATAGTAACAAAGAACACAAACCTGTTATCTGTAAGGAAATACTTGTTATTGTGTGCCTTCAAGTCATTTCTGACTTAAGGCAACCCTATTATGGGTTTTCTTGGCAAGATTTCTTCAGAGGAGGTTTGCTGTTGCCTTCCCCTGAGGCCGAGAGAGTGTGACTTGACCAAGGTCACTCAATAGGTTTCATGGCCAAGCTGGGAATCGAACTCTAGTCTCCAGGGTCGTAGTTCAAGGCTCAAAGTACTACGCTATGCTGGAGGTGGTGATGCTAAGTGTGAAACTGACCAGGCTTGGTAGGAAAACCCAAGTTCCACATACCAAGAGGAGTGGGAGTGGGTGCAGCTCTTTTGGGTTTAATTTGGGCTAAGGGTGGTTGCCTCGCCACTGCAGAAAGAATCCAGTTTGACCCCACTTTAACTGCAATGGCTCAGTGCTATGGGTTTCTGAGATTTTGTAGTTTTGTGAGAGATTTAGCCTCCTCTGTGAGAGACATCTGGTGCCATAGTGAACTACAATTCCTAGCATTCTATAGGATGGAGCCATGGCAGTTAAAGCGGGGTTAAACTGCATTAATTTTGCAGTGTGGCAGCAGCCTAAGGATACTGCATGCCCATTTATCACAACAGGATGCAGATTAGATATTCTGTTGTGGTGGTGGTCGTAGTGTGCCTTCAGGGCAAGCTTTCCAAGATCCCAAAGATACATTTTCCATAATATTTTGTTGTTGTCGTGTGTGCCTTCAAGTCATTTCTGACATATAGCAACCCTGCAGTACACCTATCATGGGGTTTTCTTGGCAAGGGTCGTTCAGAGGAGGTTTGCCATTGCCTTCCCCTGAGGCCGAGAGAGCGTTATTTGTCCACGGTCATCCAGCAGGTTTCATGACCGATCAGGGAATCGAATCCTTGTCTCTAGAGTTGTAGTCCAACACTCAAAACATTATGCCACACTGGTATGTCCTGTTACCTTGACGTAATTGTGCATATTTGTGCATCCATTCTGTGGCACAGTCTTCTGTTTCATAGCCAGGTTTTGTTGGCCTTTTGTTATGGAAAAATTACTTTGAATGTTCAACTTGGAGAGATGCAACATATCAACCCACCTGTAGTCTCTGCTGAATGTCTACAGGATATTCTCAAGTGTGTGAAGCACTATGCAAGTGTTATCTCATATTATGTTTGAGAGGGGAGTCCCTGAGAAGGAAGGTAACTTTTAGGGTTTGGGGCAGACAAGTTTCAGCCTGACCTCAGATGCACCTGGTTTGAAAGTTATCTCTGGTGCTAATCCATTATGTGGTCTGTTACTGCCACTTTCTTCCTCTGATCTGTGCAGCTTCCTCTATCAGTGACAAAGGATAAATGAGGCTTGAGCAAATATTTCTATTGTGAAAAGTTCCACTTAATTTAGGTAGCCCCTGCATGGGTTATAAATTGAAAATAAAGTACGTAGTAGAAAGTTTTCAGATATTGTAGCTGGACCATTTTGTAAACACATTTTCCTTAGGCTTCTTGTTCTTGTAGGAATGGTTTCTCAGGTGCATTATTTAAAACAGAAAACAGAGAAGTGCAGTTCAGGTGTTTGCCTGAATGAAAGAGAGCTACAACTGTGTAGGGTAAGGATAAGCAAATTATATCACAACTGCTATCTAGCCAGCATATGTAAAGGTGAAGCCACAGGCATGCTTAATCCATTACCACTGTGGCTGTAGCCATAGTGATCAAATGGAGTCTGCAGTTAAGAAATCAGAAGAAGACCAGGAATAGAAAAGGCACCTATGAAAGAACTAGACAGGATCCTAAAGAGTAAAGATATACAACTGAGCACCAATGTTAGAATCATCCAAGCCATTGTATTCCCCATTACCATGTATGTATGTGAGGGCTGGGCAGTGAAGAAAGTGGATAGGAAGAAAATCAACTCATTTGAGATGTGATCCTGCAGAAGAGTGCTGAGGATACTGCGGACAGCCAAAATAACAAACAAATGGGTCCTAGAACAGAGTAAGCTTGCAATCTCCCTGGAAGCCAAAATGGTCAGATTAAGGCTGTTGTACTTTGGCCACATCGTGAGAAGACGTCTTCTCATTAGAGAAGATGATAATTCTAGGAAAGGCAGAGGGCAGTAGAAAGAGTGGAAGACTGCACACCTGATGGTTAGACTCAATCAGGGAGACCATGAGCATGAATCTGCAGGACCTAAGCAGAACAGTGGAGGACAGGGGGTCTTGGAGAGGTCTCATCCAAAGGGTCTCCAAGGGTTGGAGACCACTTGAGGAGAGTTAACAACAAACAACAAAAATGGCTGGAGCCATAATGTGGGATGGTGGGTGCTAGAGTTCAGCAACATCTGGAGGGCCACAGATGCCTGTCTCTGGTGTTGAGGAAGAATGCCATTCAAGCTGGCCTGTGCAACAGATCCCAGAGTACCTGCCCTTTCCTTGTTGAGTAGATAACACTTTATTTAACAGCTTAATTTTCTCTCTCTGCTTAACATGTTGAAGGAAGTTATTAAATATAGTGTATTGGTGGTGGAGGAGAACAGCCTTGTCACGGGCATTTTTAAAGGGTTACATTAATGTTTTTTTCAGCTGTACCTAATAGAAATTTTAAAATAAGGGGAGCATCCTAAAAACTGTAGTGTTTTTAAAAATGTGTAAAATAACAAAATGTTCCTTGTGACAACTAGCAAATGTGCATTTCTCATATAATAAAAGTACACCTCAAAATTCTGTTAACTCCTTACAACTATGTGAATATTCTGGTGTGGAGTAGTGGTTTGAGTGTTAGCCTATGACTCTGGAGGCCAGGGTTTGAATCCCTGCTCAGCCATGAAACCCTCAAGCCATACTCTCTCAAATTCAGAGCATGGCAATGGCAAATCCCCTCTGACAAAGCTTGCTGAGAAAACCCAGTGATAAGGTTCATCTTAGGGTCTCCATAAGTAGGAAATGACTTGAAGACATGCAACAACAACATTGACGTTGCAGTCCCATGTTCAGTTATTTCAGAGTAAGCTCCACATAACTTATTGTGGCTTTCTTCTCAGACATGTATTTCTTTAAGTGTATTTCTAGAAAACTGTTCAGAGACTGCATATCTTGGCAACCCATGCCCTTGAATAACAATGACTTGCTTCCCAAATTGGCACTCCTGCCTAATCGGAATTACTGTTGTTGATACACAATAGTAACTGGTTGAAGGTCATTCTAGACAAGACTAGAACATTTCACCTACTTTTTTGATGCACATACACACCCTCAAGCATTTCCTCAATTGTAGCAGTTGCTGTTGATAGAATACAGTCACCAGCATTTTTGTGCTTGTGGAGAAGTTGAGGCTGAGATGGCATCTGAGAGGAAAAATGCTTGCTCATTCACTAAATAGCTACTGTGGTGTGTGTCCAGTCATAAATCATTAATTTGGCAGAAAGTAAACGGATGGCACATTTTTAAAAAAAGCAACTTGCAGAAAAACTTAATTACAAGCTAGAGCTGGTCTCTGTGTTTGAAAACAAAACCACTTGTCTGAATCCACAATTTTCTAATCTGACACCATTTCACAAAATTCGAAAGAATTCAGTGGGCTCTTGTTATCCACAGGATTGCCATCTGCAGATTTGAGCTTCTGCAGATGGCAACCCCGTTGTTTTTAATGGAGGCACCATGGGAAACAATGGGACTTGAAGTACCTTTTTTTTTCTTATCTGTGTTTGTGTGTGTGTGTGTGTGTGTGTGTGATGAATAAATTCCCTGCAGATACAAAGGCACAACTGTACAAGGTACAGGTCAAGTCTGAATCTCAGTTGCCAAATTATGTAGTTGCACCCACAGGGCAGAACAGAATATCTGTTTCATAGAAGACACACTGTTGATACTCAGAGAAATGAACATCCAACACCCGCACAAGAAACCTGGTAAATAATAAATTCCAAAAAATAAATAAATAGTTTTTTGTGGGTTTTTCAGGCTATGTGGCCATGTCATAGAAGAGTTATTCCTGACATTTTGCCAGCATCTGTGGCTGGCATCAGGAATAGAACATGGCCACATAGCCTGAAAAACCCACAAAAAACTATTGATACTGGCCATAAAAGCCTTCAACTTCACACCAAAACAAATACACCAGTTATCATAGATGAACTACAGCTAAAAAAAAGCAATGGACAAAACATGTGTAGCATGGACAGGAAAACATCTCTTGCTCTTCTCTGCCACTTCTAGCCCTCTGCTCCTGACCAGTCCCCAGGACTTCATTTTCTGAGCTGGCTGAATAACTTTCAAATTGAAGGGCTGGGGTGCAGCCCCCTGCCATTTTTATTTTCTGGGCCCCACTTGGATCCATTTTTGAAAGTATTCTTGGAAATAAAGAATGTTCTGAAGGCTAATGCTTTGTCGCATATCAGCCTCCGTATTATTATTTTTGATTTAAAACACAACAACTGAGTTAAGCGTGGAGTCTAGTGGTCATTAAGATAAGCCTTTCAGCACTTGGTAGGGTACTTTGGGAGTATAGTATTGTTGTCTCTGTCAAAACCATGTTACAGGACAGATGCATGGGTGCCTCTGACCTGCATCTCTCCAGTAACTTGAAGGAATGCATGTTCTCATGAATGTTTCCATGTTCCAGGTTGTGTTTTGCTTCACCCTGCCAGCAGCACATTGTGAGTAGTTTAGTAACATGCCACCAAGGAGATCAAAATTGGTTGCACCCATTTGTCAGAAGTTGAGATAAAACTTCAACTGTAAGATGCTTTTCTTTATAACTTTGCCTTATCTCCTCTCAAAGTTGTGGAGGGGCTAGATATGGTAGGGCGATATCTGAAATGTATTTGTGTCACTTTGGAACTTGAAGAGAGTTTAGTTGCTGTACCATCATGGTATCCAGGGATGGAAAATATTTAGTAGTTATTAGATACAATGAGCTGGAAACCTTTTCCATTATTTTATATGTTAATAATTGACTGTGATAGTATGGGTGTGTGTGTGTGTGTGTATTTATATTGGGTGTGGGACGGACAAGGTAACTTTGCTGTTTGGTTGTTTCCAGCTTGCATTATTAAATGCATCTCTTCTGTTAAAATAATCAAAGTGCTTTGCATTACAAATACAACAAAAAATTAAAGGTTAAAAACAACTGAATTACACAGGATAGAATCAATAGCTTATAAAACTTTTAGAATATAGCAGGACTTGCATTAAAATTCTAACAGACAGCCAATTTGTTAAAAGGCCACTTGCATTCGAAGGCATTCAGTCCTCTGAAGATGGTCAGTGAGGGATCCCAGTCAGTACCCACCAGGGCCACCCTCTTGGCACCAGCATCAAAAGGCCCTGACTTTGTATCCATTCTTTTGCTTTTTTATATTGAGGAGAAGAGATGCCTAAAAGCCCTAAAGGCACAGGATCCTGTCTGTCTGATCATGGAAGCTAAGCACAGTCAGTCCTGGTTAGTACTTGGATGCGAGACCACCAGCAAATGCCAGGTGTTGTAGGTTATATTTCAGAGGAAAGAACTGGCAAAACTACCTGAGTATTCCTTGCCTAAGTAATCCCTATAAAATTAATGGGGTTGCCATAAATGACTTGAACGTACCCAGACACAAGTGAGGAGGGCCTCTAGGCTCACCCTAAAAGCCAAGCAATTTCCCATGGAAGCAAGTTTCTGAGGTAGCATGGTAATAAACCACTTAAAATTTTAAAGTTAAACATTAACATTTTAAATTATTCCTAGAAATAAATGAACACTCGACTTAAGTACTGTAACATTGAAGTTGAAAGCCTTCAGTGTTATACTGCAGCATGGAAGCACTATTTTTTGCTGGTTGAAGTTTCTGAACTGATTTTGAAGACACTAGAAAAAGGATTTTACAATAATCTACAAGTAATGTGGCAGAAATTGTTCAGGAAACTGCAGGTTCTTGATACATTGTACACTTAACCAGATAAGGAAGTGTATGCTGAGCTCATATCATTCTGTCACTTTCCTTAGCTATGCCCCTTGGTGTCCTGCCTGTCAGCAGATGGAATTAGTATGGGAAGCATTTGCAAGAGATGGTGAAGACCTTGAACTCAATGTGAGCAAGGTGGATGTCACTCAAGAACCAGGTAGGTTAAAAATGCTCTTTTGATGTGGAACTAAGTAATGTTAATAAAGCAGAGGGTAGTCTTAAAATGGTGCCTTGAAGTTGTGAAACCTCCAAGCCACCTTTACTTGCCACAAACTAGAGCAGTGATGGGAACCTCTGGCCTGAGCTTCACGTTTTGTTTATTATATTGGCCCTTGGGACAGCAAGATGCTGGGATGTAGGGCTGCCCCACAGAAGGAAGAGAGAGCAGGGGAGTGAATGATTCATGGCCTTTGAGTTGTATTTCAGCTTTTGCACCCACTCATCCCTATTTGCAGAAGCTAAGGGAGAAGCAAAGTTGGCTGTTCAGTCAGATGATTCCTCAGTGTTCAGTTAAGTCCACTTTCCTCTTGCTTTATAGTTCAATACGCAGAGAAAATGTGGGAGAAGCAAAGCAGGCTAAGCTGTAAAGTAGGGATTCAGCTGGCTTCTCATATTGGTGCTACATCCCCTTCTTCATTCCACAGAAAAGGAGGAGCCACACACACTAAGGTACAAGCTGGAGGAGTACTCCTGGTGCCAGTGCTTTTTCCTTGAAAGCAGCAAAGTTGTAGTGGGGCCCTGCCCCTGCCATCATTTACTCACAGGAGGGCTCTGCCCCTTGAAAGTCTCTCATCCTTTTTCTAGAGGTTACTTCTACAGTCTGTAGCATAGGTCTGAGGCATCTTTAAATCTGTGTAGGAAGGTGGCTTCTGTCTTGGGGATATGATAGCTGAAGTACTACTTAGTTTCAAGCTGTGTAAAGAATTGTTACATGACCTGAGTTGTGTTGCTGCTTTTTTGTTTAAGATTAACAGTGGGTCACAGTGATTAAGCCGATGTTGAAGGACAGCTAAGTTAAAGCTGGATAAATTATTTGTTATAAGGCAAAATGCTAACCTTCAGAGATCAAGTTGACACTTGATATCAAGTGAATTGTTGGGACTTGAGCGAAAGATCAGTGCGAATTTTGAGGGAAGCAAAAATAATTTTCATTTGTAAAAAGGTTTTGGTGTTTTTGTCCATAATTATGTGCAGTGAAGAGAGTTTTATAAGTTGTTTGTTTTTTATCCAAGTACAGTGGGCCCTTGGTATCCATGGATGGCAAAAAACATGGGAGCTCAAGTCCAGTTGTTTGCAATGGGTGTGTGCGGGAGCTTGCCGTCCACAGAGGCTCAAATCCGTGGATGGCAAGCCTGCACTTGGTGCGAGCACACTGTGATATCAGCATGCTGTTAGTATTTTTGTATGTAGTTCAAAAACTGGGTCCTCATACTCCCAACTCCCTGCCTAGCCCCATTATTTATATGTATTATGCTATTATTTCTTAGATTGTACTCCATGGGTAGGTTTACTCTTATCTATTTTATTGTTTGTATGTACAGCGCTGTGCAAATCTACAGCGCTATATACGTAAATAAAGCATAATAATAATAACAATACTGTGGTTGTCATTATAAATCTGCTCAACACTGCATGTTGACATTTCAGGTTCTTCTTCCTTCTGTCAGTCAACAGCAGAGATTTAGCCAGGATTGAAGTGGCAAGGATGGATGCATGTATGGTTCTTGTCCTCTGTAGGGACAGTTTGCTACCGCTTTTTTGAAAGCCATTGCTGCTGTTTGGTTAAGAAAAATCTGCATGGTTGACTTGCCTTCAGTAGCCTACCACAAACTATCCAAGTTGTTTTTAGTGTAGGCAGTATTCCCCTGCTTTAGAATATATTCACCCATCATTTTCCATATTTTTTACAGCAAATTGTATGCTTGCAGCACAGTCCTGTATATGTTTACTCAAATGTTACTCCCACTGAGTTCCATGGGGCTTACTTTTAAGAAAGTGAATATAGAATGGCAGCTGTATTCTTCATGCTTGAAGACCTTTTCTGCAATAACGAAGTTGTATTCCTGACAGTGGGATGACCATTACATCTACTGTTGCATATATACTGTAATTGCATATTCTGCAGTATGATATGGATAGTGGTTTTGTTAATTGTCTACCATTTTAGTTGCAAACCTTTTTAAAATTGCAAGAGTTAAATACTTACTTATAGACCATAAGCTGAGGTCTATAAATAAAAATATAGCTGACAACAGTATCTCTAGAGGACATCTTAATAATTGTTAACTAGCTCATAACTGTATCTACTTCCATTGTTGATGTCCATAAGGTGTGTAGTAGTACATAAGGTATGTTCAGTGGTCTGGGAATTAAATGGATCGTTGATCATTTGGGAACTAGTTTAAAATGCATTATAAAGTAACGTGCTCAAAATCTTTATTAAAAATGTGTCCTAAGAAGTTGGTCATGAGGTTGTTAGTGATTTTGTCTAGAAAATCAAGATAATGCACTTAGAGAAACTCCACTGAAGAAAACCTCTTTACTCTTTAGGCGTAAGTGGTCGTTTCTTTGTCACTACACTTCCCACTATCTACCAGTAAGTACTTCACTTCATTTTCCTGACAATAACAACTGTTTGCTATTGCAGTACTGTATGGTTTTAATATTTAATATTTCAGTATGGTTGTGATGAGGGTGGCATTTTGGCAGTGAAACAGACGACAAAGTAATGAAGAAACATAAGCAATACACCAATCTACCAGTTAGATATTTTCTTGATTGAGGTGCAACTAATGCTTTGTAAGGATTAGAAGTCAAGATTTTTCACATTTAAAGGTCTTTAAGCAATTGTGAAGAGATATTCCTCAGTGCAGTTCTTGGAGACATGGCTGCAGTGTGCAGTAGTAAGGAAATAACAGCAAATGTACCACTGGAACCAGAAGAGGTTTCACCTCTCTTCAGGGAATCACCACTGCAGTAGTTGGATTATTCTAGGATTTATTCACAGAATTCCTTGATTAGTTAAAAAAATGGTCATGATATTAGAGTCAGAGACTACTGAGTGTGTGTAATCTAGATTGGTTTGTGTTCTTCTAAAATCTGAATTCCAAGGTAAATCAAAGACTAGGATCCAGATTCCCTTCACAGATGGTAAAAGGGAAAGAAGGATAGCAGGAAGCCTACAACAGCTTGCTTCCTTCTCTACAACACTTGCACATCTGTACTCTTGCATTCACTCTATTGTAATGACATAGAGATTAAGAGGCAGGGAGGAGGCAGTATGAACAAGAAGACTTGCTTCTTTGACCTCTTCCCAAGATCATACTTAAAGCTAATAACTATGCGCAGTCAGTAACATGACAGTTTATTTTGCATTAGCTAACTGGGTATTTCACTTGCAGGTCTGGTAATATAATTACATTGTTATCTGTTTTCAGTGCAAAGGATGGCATTTTTCGCAGATATCGTGGCTCAAGGTCACTGGAGGATCTAGAGGGCTATATCCTGGAGAAAAAATGGGAAGCTGTAGAACCTGTGGCAGGATGGAAGTCCCCATCATCTATACTGTAATTATAATTTTCTTAAGCTGCAATTACATTTTAAGTTTTAAAAAGTGGCTGTTGTCACAGACTGCAATTACCCATTTAGTTCCTCATCCTGCTTCTTAATATTTAGGATGACCTGTTGATTTTTTCTATCTTATATTTCTAGCTACTGCTAGTAAATAATATACAGTTTAGTGTTTCTGATAGCTGTAATTGTGTGTGTGTGTGTTAGCCATGTTACCTTATATATGTTTACTCCACTGAATGACCTGAATTCTCAGATTTTACTTTAAAAAGTGCACATGCATATTGCTCAGTTAGTGTTTTATTTAAATTTTAGCTGTGCTATCCTATTCATATTTACACCATTCATTGGTCCTGATTCCCAGATTTTATCAAAAAAGATTAAATGTGTCTCTGACCTACTTAACTATATCATTTCCAGTCATGACAGAATCCTTAAGTTACTGAGAAGAATAACTGAGGATTACATCAGTTTAAATCTTTTGTGAATACAGTACTTCTGGGTATTTTGTGAACTGTAGTTCGGGGAAGTAGAGTAGAAATATATGGCAAAGAATTCTAAGTATTTTACCAAGCTACAAATGTCAGGATTCATTAAGATAGTAGCATGGAAGTTAAAGTGATATAAAATTACCAGTAATAAAACTTACATCTCAAGCCTTTGCTGAAGCCAAGGTCGGGCAAAGCCTGTAATGGCTATTCTGCTCAAGTGTTCTGGAAGAAATTAAACATGTTACATCCTTTCAGTGTGTATAACCAATGAGTGAAGACATGGCTGTGATTTCACTCGGGTTGTGTTTTTTTGTCTTAGGATGCATATGTACTGTAAAAATAATACAGTTTCAGTGATGTAGCTCCATCCTGTGGAATGCCAAGAGTGCTGGTGCCTCACAAAACTACAAATCCCAGGATTCTGTATGATAAGCCATAGGAGTTAAAATGGTGTCAAACTGCATTATTTTGACAGTGCAGATGCACCTTTAGAGATGTAAAAATTTAAAGTGACCCTTGACCTATTCATATAGTGCCCATTTGGCTGGAGGAGAATTGTTGTCCAAAAGATTAAGGTTACCCAGCTCTGTTTTCTCAGCATACCGTACAATACATTGACTCTGTAATCCTTACAACACTGAATCAGGTCAGTATGATTGTTGCTGTTTTGCAGATGGGATGAAGGCATAGTTGAACACAGTCACAGTAAAGCAGTGCTTCTCAATTATTTTCTGTCATGCCCCCCCTAGGAATAAGAAAACATTTCGCGCCCCCCGCGCGACTGTAAATAGTATCATTTGTCTATAAAATTGTTATAAGTACACCTCTGCATAACACTGTATCCTGAGCCTCACGCCCCCCCTTTACAGAGCCTTGCGCCCCCCCTGGGGGGCCCGCCCCACTATTTGAGAAGTACTGCAGTAAAGTAACTTCAGATGCATTGGGCAGGGTTCCAAATTTTGTGGACTCAGCATTCCTAGAAAAACTACACCATTCACTATCTGCATTTCATGCTGTTCTTAAAGGCAGAAGAACTTCGTGGAGAAATAGAGAAAAAAAAATTGAGAAAAGGGTCAGAGAGAGTATACAGAAATGTGGGCTTCAAGTTGCATGCCCAACATTTACATGCAAATAAAAATTCAACCTTCTCTTTCCTGTCTATAAAGTTTCTGAATATGAAATTCTCTCGTTCTCTCTCTCTCTCTCTTTGTGTGTGTGTGTGTGCACATGCATGCAGTGTTCAGCTATTTCAAAACCCACTACAAGATTTTTATAATGAGTAAATAATGGTTAACAGCTCTCTAAAACTTGACTCAATAGCCGGATCTTAAGGGTGCTCTAAGGAACCCAGTGTTAGTGTCACCTGGACTTCCAAATAGAGGACAATCTGAAGACAAGGAATCCATCTTCTGTCTGTACATGATACACTCCTCATGATGGCTGAAGAGGAGGGCTCCTTCAGCAGACTGCAGTATTTTGTTGGGTGCATATTTAAAGAGGCAGCCTGTCAAATATTGAGGCTCCAAGTTAATCAAAGCTTTTAATGTCATCAATATCAGCTTGAGCTAAGAAAGAGAATATATTAATAGGTGCTGCAAGTATGTAAAATACATTCAGTTGCTACCGTTTTCACTTAATCTGAGAATGACATTGTGGACTACTTCTTCACAAATATTGGTAACATGTGTGTAACAGTGTTCACAAGGCATTTGTTTATATGTTGATAGCTCATGGACCTTTAACAGAATTTTCTTCTCTACATGTGATGTTTAAAGCTCTGAATAACTTGGAGCCTTGATATTTGAGAGAGTGCCTTTTCTTGTACAGTACATCATTTAACTTATATAATGAACAACACACATATTTTCATGTATTTCATCTTTCCCTCATTATCCCATACTACACAGTAATATAGAAAGCAAAAAACATGTTCTGACAATCAAGAAGCATGAGAAATAATTCTTTTTTTGTTGTGGAACATGCAAGAACACTTAGGTTATTGAGTAGTAACTGTCTTTCATTACCGATAAAACTAAAGTACTGTTTCTTATTAGGATGCATGGCATGGCAGGACTCTTCCACTTATCTGGATGGATCAGGGTGAGTAAACAAAATGTTTAATTAAGTAGTATGCTGAAGGATTATGTACACTTCTGAAAGGAGAATTAATATTGTTCCCCAGTATTCCATCAGTATAAGAAATTTGCACACCTAGCATTGTTTGGAAACTGATAGGTAGCCAATGAAGAGATTTTAGTACAGGTGTAATATGGTTGCCTCTAGATGTACCTGCAACCAGCGTGGCTGCCCTGTTTTGTGCTAGTTGGAATTTCAGAACTAGGTAGCCCCATGTAGAGCGCATTACAGAAGTCTAGTTGAGAGATTACCAGTGCATGTACTATTGTTTCTAGGCCACCTGACTTCAAAGAGGGTCGCAGCTGGCGTACACTTTTTGTTACTTCTGTTAAAAAAATGGAATTTCAGCCTCTTGAGACACTTTTGTTAGTGGCCTTAAAATGGAAATTATTGAGTAAAAAAAATTCATAGTGAGATTTGAATAATGTATTATCAGTAACTCACATGTACCAATTTTTATTTTCTGTATTTCATGTCCCTCTGATTTCAGCATTTACAAGCCACCTTCTGATATACCTGATAAAGTGTGCTGGAGCCTACAAAATCTTATATCACAATACACATGTTAATCTTTAAAATGTGAAGGGAATATTTAAAAAGTTTTTTTCTGTTGTTTTTAAATATGCCTGGATAATCTGTTGAGTTGTCTAAATGTCATATAATACCATTTGTGATAGAAGTACTCAGATTACAGTTTCGGTTTGAGCTGTCAATTTGTTTTCTTTACAGCAAATCCATAACTATTTAACAGGCACTCTTGGACTTCACATTTGGTGTTCCTATGCTGTCTTCATATTGGCCACTTTATTGATTGGTCTTATCTTGGGTTTGGTAAGAAATCCTTCTTTACATTATGAAACAAGAACTGTAGAGAGGTTTTACTGTAAAAAAAGCATTCTAGCATCCTTGTGTAAAATATATATTTCTTGTGTAAATGCCAGTGTTAGTCTAATTGTATCTGATTAGTCCAGTGACAGCAATTAGTATTTTTACTTCACCATTTAGGTATTGTAAATTCAGCTGTGATGTTATAGTTAAATATAATTATTTGAGATATATTTAACACATAGTAGAAGAGTGAACAGTGAGTAATAAAGATACAGTGGTACCCCGGGTTACGAAAATAATCCGTTCCGCGGCGCCGTTTGTAACCCGAAATCGTTCGTAAGCCGAAAAAGCCATAGGCGCTAGCGCTAAAAGCCGCGATTTCGTGCGAAAAAGCGCCGAAAAGCACCAAAAAAAATTTTCGTAACCCGAAAAAAAAAAAAAACGTAACCCCGAACAGGTTTTTTCCTATAGTATTTTTTCGTATCCCGGAAATTTCGTAACGCGGTGCTTTCGTATCCCGGGGTACCACTGTACTAAAATGCTACTTGCTATCTTAAATGTGGTCGTGGAGGGAGGCAGTTTATAACTATTGTTTCTTGCAGAACACACTAACACTTGGGTTTGCAAAGGCCTATTGTAAATGACACACATCATAAACCTGTACCTTTTGTAATTGTTCACCCTTTGACTTGACAAACCAACGTTTGTTAAACTTGCTGGTGTCTTATACACACCCTTTTACATTTTAGTTTAAGTTGAGAAGTCGAACCTCTAGGCTTAAATTCTATATTGTTAACCCCAACTAGAGTAAACTATTGGGTTAAAGCAGGGGCAGGCAACCTTTTTGAGCCGGGTTGCTGTCCCTCAGACAACTGGGGGGCCGAAGCCGGGGGGTGGGTGGGGCTTACACGCTCCGGGGGTGGAGCCACATGCTGGGGGCGGAGCTTCCACCCTCCGGGGGCGGGGCCACCACTGGAGGCCTCCCCCTCTTTGCCCGCCCCGTCAGAGCAAGGGAGCCGGTGGGGGCCGCCAGCGCTAGAGGCCTCCCTCTCTTTGCCGGCCCCTAATGGGGCCCCAGGCCCTGTCAGTAGCCAGCAAAAGAGCCGGCGGGGGCTGCCAGCGCTCGAGGCCTCCCCCTCTTTCTTGGCCCCGCGGGCTCCTTCCCGGCCTCCGCGGAGGCCGAGAAGGAGGGAGGAGGCTGGCGAGAGGGAGAAGGCCGGCAGCCCCCCCAAAGGTCTCTCGCACGAGGATGCGGGGCCTTTGGCCTCTCACACGAGGACGCGGGGCCTTTGGCCTCTCGCACAAGCTGCTGCTTGCGTGAGAAGGAGAAGGCCAGCAGCCCCCCAAAGCCCCTGCGCGAGTGGCTCGGTCCTGCCGCCGTTTGCCGCTGGCGCGGGGCCTTTGACAATCGGCGGCAGGACCGGGCTCGGGCCGGTCCCCCGGCCTTGGCGGGCCACATGTGGCCCGTGGGCCGGGGGTTGCCGACCCCTGGGTTAAAGGAAGCTGTATAAGTGAAGATTTACATAATTTATGTTCATTCAGTGCCTCAGGTTCAGTTTGGAATGAACAATTGAATTTAGACCATATGAGCTTCTGAAGCATTTCATTTGGTAACTTGGTACTGATTAACTTGAGAGAAACCAGAAGGAGGTTTGTACAATGCCAGGGGGTTCTTAAAGAAAGCTGGGCCAATACCAGAGCATGCCATTGAATGTGCAGGTTAAATGGTCTATGTTAACAATGATAAGCAACAACACATCATTCTCTGAAGATGCCAGCCACAGATGCTGGCGAAACGTCAGGAAAAAACTCTTCTAGAACATGGCCACATAGCCCCCCTCCCAAAAAAACCACAAAAAACTATGGATGCTGGCCATGAAAACCGTCAACTTCACGCAGTATAATGTTTGTACTGTAATTGGGTTATAAGGATCATCCAGGCAACTTGCTGATGACTCATTTAAAATGAAACCATTCAGCGATTTATAACCTTCATGGAGTTGTGGCAAAAAATATATTAAAAATAGATATGTAGCTCTGAAATATAGATGTACGCTAAATTCCCCAATTGGAAAGGTAGCATGTAGACTTGAAAAAATGTGGCTGTAATTTGTGAACTTGTGGATCATCTTGGTAATACTGCTTTTGTTTTTTCAGATACTAGTTTTACTTTCAGACTGCATTTCTCCACTGAAGTCCAAAACAGAAGTTTCTGGTAAGTGTATAATGAATAGTAGTAGTGCAGCTTACAGTATTGGAAGACATGCCATTGCAAATAAGATACTGTATATACTCGACTATAAGTCAATAAATTTATGCCCCAAAATTGACCCTAAAATCCTGGGTCGACTTATATATGGGTCAATACAGTAATACTGCTTAGAAATGTCCTGATAAAGGTTCTGCCCCACTCTCCATGCCTCCTCAGTGATTTCTGAAAAAGCTGCCAAGACAGAAGTGTATGAGTGTGTGATAGAGGTGATTCCCTTCTGAATCAGATGTTTAAACCTTCCCTCCCCATTCTCCTCCTCCTCTGAGTCTCTATGCCCACCAAACTCCATTTCCTCCCACTTCCCTTCCCTTCTCAATTGGATGTTAAAACCTTCTCTTCCCATTCTCCTTCTTCTCTGGATCTGTCTCATCATGGAACACCACACCCCCCCCCCATGTTCTTCTCTATTCAGTCCAATGTTAAAACCTCCTCCAGCACCACCAGTGTTGGTCGGGAGAAGTCCAGAGAGGGAGAAGGAGGGAGGGAAGTGGTGTTTTCCTTTTGTTTTCCCCTGTAGATCCTTTCTTACATGCCCCTAGGTTTTACCCTTGACTTATCCATGGGTCATATGAAAATCCATGATTTTGGCCCTAAAACCTTCCCTCGATTTATACACAAGGTTGACTTGTATACAAGTATACATGGTAATTAATAAGAGCAATTAACATAAATAAAATTTATCTAGCAGATTCTGAAAGGTTATCTTTCATACAAAAGTTGTAATGCCACACAAGCAGCTGGATCCTTGTGCTACATAAGTGATGTTGGGCCCATAGCAGGTTTCACTTCACTGTGTGACTAAGTCCACAGCGGACCCAGATGAGGATATTTTACAAGTAGCTTAACCAAAGAATCAGTGTGGTGTAGTGGTTTGAGTGTTGGACTATGACTTGAAGACCAGGGTTCGAATATCTATTCAGCCATGGAAACTCACTGGGTTACGTTGGGCAAGTCATACTCTCTCAGATGCAAAGAAAGGCAATAGCAAACCCCTTTGAGCAAATCTTGCTAATAAAATCCCATGATAGAATCACCTTAGGCTCACCATAAACTGAAAATGACTTGAAGGGATGCAACAATAACAAAGTATTATGGAAGCAGTCATGAAGACTGTGAAAAATGTACCGTTAGAATGTCTAAAGGATCTTGGAATGTATGAAGAAATACGAGTTTACTTACATTTTAGTTCATGTTACTGCATTTAGACATCTGTGATCCTTAAATCTGACTGGAATGCTATTTTTAATCAGTCATGACTGCAGTATCACCTCTTATCTGTAATGAATTTAATGTATTAGCAATGAAACTTAGCACTAAATGTGCGGAAAATTGCCAACTTATTTCCAGCTGAGTGGGATTAGTGAATGGCTTGCCATTTCTACTCTGAAAAAATTATAAACCCCTAAACTTGGAGCGATAAAAAACTTACTAGGCAAACAAAACTGTAGTACATATAATGCTCTTAATCTATAAGACATTAACAAATATAAAAATATTCAGTTTGCTTTTATGCACAAGGATAAGAAAAATTACAAAATATGGGAGAGCCACCTGTTAGAGCATAGGGGTCCTAGCTTTTTGGACTTGCAGAGCCCTTATTTCTATGGCAGAGCCCCTATGTCCGTGATGGTGAACCTATGGCATGCAGACCACAGGTGGCATGTGACGCCATTTTGCTGTGCACAAGCAAAAGAGAGGCATGCACGTGCCTGTTCTTCCTCCTCCCTGCCTTTTCCTGGCCTCCAGCTGTCTCTCAGACACAGCTGGAAGCCAAAAAATGGCACTGGAGAGAAGGAGACACTGGCGTGTGCCTCTGGCTCCTCCCGGCCTTTTCCTGGCCTTCAGCTGCTTCTCCGAGACAGCGGGAGGCTGCGAAAAGGACAAGGGGGAGGAGGAGCAACCGGCATGTGCCAGTTGCTCCTCCCCAGATATGTTGACTGGCCTCCAGCTATCTCCGGAGGGACAGCTGCGGGCAGGGAAAGATCCATGGGGAGGAGAAATGGGCACGTGCCCACTCCTCCTCCTCCCCATGGACCCTGCCTGACTCCAGGAAAGGTCCAAGGGGAAAAGGAACAGGTGCATGCTCACTCTATCTCCTCCCCATGGATCCTTCCTGACCCCCAGCTGCCTCTGAAGAGACAGCTGCAGTTCAGGAAGGGTCCAGGGGGGGAGGAATGGGTGCATGCCAACTCTTCCTCCTCCCCAAGGATCCTTCCTGACCGCCAGCTGCCTCCAGAGGGAGAGCTGGGGGGTGCAGGAAAGATCCAGAGGGAGGAGGAATGGGCGCATGCCCACTCCTCCTCTCCACAGGCTCTGCCTGACCCCCAGCTGTCTCAGAGACAGCTGGAGCCAGGGGGAAAAGCAGGATGAGGAGAAGCAATGACGCATGTCTGTTGCCCCCCCCCCCCAAAAAAAAACACACCTTCCCTGGCTTCTAGCTGTCTCTCAGAGACAGCTGGAGGCCTAGGAAAGGGCAGGGGGGGAGAAGTCCTGCACTGGAAGCCCCGCTTCTGAAGGGCAGAAGTGCCACCTCCGTTTGCCATCACTGCCTTAAGTTAATGGTGTTTAGCAGTATAAGAATATATTCTTTTTCTTTAATTTCATTCAATTTTTTTTTTCATTTTCCTTGGAGTGGCCGCAGAGCACTTGGGAAGTGCACATGGCATCCTAAGAGCTCTTTAGAGCACAGGTTGGGAATTCCTGTTGTAGACTGCTGAAGAAATTGAATCAAAGGACTGGATTTAAAAGACAGATAGCAGCTATGGGATTTTGTAGAAAATGATGTGTGAAATTATAATGTTAAATTTCATCCATTTTTCTTGCAATAGATTTGATGGTCCCTAGTGATGATAAAATAGAAGAGCAACAGGAGTCACTACAGTCTGCAGCAGGAGAGACAGTTACAGAAAAAGGGTTGCCTGAAGGAGATGATGAGGAAGGTGGAGAAGAAGAGTCTCAAGAGAACTCCTCAGATGACTCTGCAGTTGAAGGATCTCAGACAGAAGATGAGTTAGAGCATCAGGAATCTGACAAAATAGAGCAAAGCTCTGTAAGGCAACGTAAAAATCAGGTGGATGCTGCTGGACTATAGTGCAATTAGCTGTATACACTCTTTATGTGGACCAAAGATGCATCAAGGCTCTCCCCTTGGTTGCAGCTAAAGCCAAACACTTTACCTGTTAAACTGTTACGGTTGATGATTTGTGCCAGAAGGCTATTGTCTTTCTTTTAGGGCCAGTATTTTCTAAAAGTTAATTTTGAAAGATAAAATTTTAATGATAAGATTATAGCCACGACAATCAGATGAGCAAAGTTCTATTTTTATGAGGATTAGAGGTGGGGTTGAGAAGAGGCTGTATATTTAAAAAGTGCCAGAAGCAAGGCAATTATGCTTCCTACAATAATGCAGATTTCATCTATTTTAGTATCGTGATGACAAATCTCAGTTAATCTAATAAAGAATCTTTATTGAAACAAGTTAGCAAATAAAGAATAGAAAACTTTATATTAAAAATCTGTCATTTCTCAATAGAGATAAGGCAGCTTCAAACGTTACCAGTTAAGATATCACTCTTGAGTGTACATGCATCTATGCACAAGGCACTAGCCTGTTTGAAATAACAAAGTGCATCAATTGCATTTCTGTTTCATTGTTCCTGTTGCCTAGTACACATGAAGTGTAGGCTTGTGATGTCTAAAATGTCTTCCAGTGGCTAGTGTAAAAAGTTGTAAACGTTCATAAACCACATTGGTATCTAAGAAGACTTCTTAAATGTGTTGGTATATGAATGGCTTCTGTATGGATAATCTGAAAACTTGACTCTAAGGCAAGGATGGATAAATGTTGCTCTCCAAGATGATGTTGGACAGCCTCTACCATAAGCCCTACTCACTATAGTCAATGCTGTGGAATACACTGGCTGTGCTTTGTCCTTGTTCTAAAATGAATTTCTCATTTCTTAATCTGTTGATCATAATGTGACTTTTTAGTTTACATAAGATATTTTTGATATTGTTGATATCCAAACATACATTCCAATAGAAAGTACTTCACCATAGTGCAGAATTAGAAAATGCCACATTTTGTACTATACTGTTTATTTAAAAGGTTGACTAATAACCTGAAATGATTTCTAGATTATTACCAGTGACCAAAATAGTCTAACCTGATCTGATGTGAAAAAAGTTTTAAGAAAGTTTTTCTAACTGCCTAAATACGATGGTGCCTGAAACAACCAACTTCAGTAGTTCAGGCTAATTTGTTTACCAGATGTCGTCCTTGTTTCTGAATTGATAAGAATGTTTACTGACTTTGTACATCCATTTGCAGATCACTATGGTATAGCTGTGTATAATGTATTTTGAGTGTATCAGTGTATCTTCATATCCATTGTAAATGTTATCTTGAATGTTTGGGCATGAATTAAGCTTACAGTGCATCAAAAATTCAAAACAGTGTTAATATTTCCATATATTTAATGCAGGATAATGGCATAGATCAAGGGTCAAGGAAATGGACATGGTGTTTAACTTTCATAGTTAATGGATTATTGAAATTCAAGCAGTCTTACACAGTAATAGTTACATATCAAACTTAGGTTCATAATAGTGTCATAAAGCTCTTCTTGGGGTTCTTTCTTGTGCAGAATATCAGTAAATCATCATAACTTTATATACCCCACATTGTGCTTCCAGTATAGAGTTGGCACATTAGAAGACCAATTTAAAGCATGTTCAAGTAAAAACTACTATGTTGCTCCAATTTATTGTCCTGCCTACAAGATAAATAAAAATGAGTGCAGAATATGCATTCGGAAGGTAAAGTACTAGAAATGCTTTAGTGTGTATGCTTAACCTTTTGTAAAAATACTAATGGAAGTTTAAATGATAATTAACAAATCTTATGAATGCTTCACGTATACACTAAGTGCACTTTTCATGCTACTAGAGGTATCAGGGAAATAACATGATCACTCTTGATTTGATTATAGAACCATGCTAACAAAATGCTTTGGTAGTGTGACCAAGGTTATTTTTCAGGTACATGATGACAGACATGGGCATTGGAAGCTAATCTCTTCAGTTTCCCATGAAGTAAAAAATGGACCATAGTTAATTGATTGGCACCCCGTTGTTACAAGTAGAGTCTTGTCTTAATTGTGAGCTCAACTGATAAAATGTTTTGAGTATATTAACAGGATGTTCATGTGTTGTAAGACCAGTCACTCAAGTATAAGTACCCTACAGTTAGTAAAAAGGTATATTTGCCTAAACATGCTTGAGATGATACTGAAATAGTTTGCTAGATACACTTAGAGAAGATATATAAAGGTGGCAGTATTAACATGCAACAGTCACTTTTAATTCAGAGGGGCTTAGTTCCAGATAAACCCACTAGAATTAAGTTGCAGTAGTCTCTTGATATGGTGGTCCCTCACACTGTATATTTGCCACTGCCGTCTGCCATGATTGCATTCTTCTGTATGTTGCAGCTTGATGTATTAGGCTTGGAACCGTAGTGCTATCCTTGTGCCTATTTGGATTATAGTAAAGACAGTTTATCTCATCAGGTTTCCTTTCTGTTTGTTCCTAGAAAGTTTGCTGTCATTATGAACATACAAGGATTCAAAGTAGTGCTTAAGTTAGTTTAGGACAAAGTCAGTACAGTACTTGGGTCCATAAAGAAAAATAGACAAATTATGAAATGCTGATGAAGTATCATAGCCATCACATACAAATGTGCTATGACTGATAGGGTTGTGCATGGCTGTCAGGTTTCTAAAGGTGCCAAGCTTTCAACAAGTAGAGAAAAAATGATTATTTGAGAAAGTAATTATTAAAGAGTTGTTACTGGGCAAGCAAACTGTTTTGTTCAAACTCATTTGTTACTTTGAAACAAAATATGCTGAAAAAATGCAATATTTGTGTTTAGTTGAAACAGATAATTTAGTTTGTGACATAGTTTTTATACAAAACAATTTATACTAAAATGCTGTTGTCTGCTTCCTTGTTAACTATAAAAATTATTTATTACAAGTCTTGTGTCCATGTAATTTAATGGTGTTGAAAATATTCTTTGCATCACTTCATTTGTATTATTTATAGTCTATTTCTTAGCAACATTATCCTTACCAAAATATTTTCTACAGGGCTGTTCATAGGGTTCCTCAATCCAACTTGAAGCCCACTCAGTGATTCAAAATGCATATATAATTTTGTTCAGATTGATTCAGACCCCAAATCTGAACTGAGATTCAGGAATCTGGATCACCATTGGAGACAAGTTAGAAATTAAAGATGGGATGAATATGGCCATATTTGAAACAGGTAGTTTTAGTGGGGTTTGAGCTAGGTGCCAGTAAAGTTTGCTGTTTTTTTTTCCACATACCCCCCCCCCCAAAAAAAACAAGCCCAAGCCTACAGTTTTAATAAGATGTTTAAAAGCTTTGAAATCTGCATTTCATTTCATACTGGTTTTGCCTTATGACTAATATTTTGTACATGAGTCAGCTGAGTGTGCTAGTTTAATACAATTATAGTGTATTTGAAGGGAGGCTACATTTTTGCCTTCTATTGGGAAACTAATGGTGAGATTCAATGACAGAGCATAAGGAAATACTGGGGACGAGGGGTGCATGAAGGCCTGTTTCCATCAGCCTCTTTCATAGATGGCTTGCCTAAGTCCTGAGGACAGCTATCAAGTGTTTTCCAGTACATTAAAAGGGGGGAAAATAACAAACAAAAAAATTAAAACCAGAACAGAAAGGAAAGGAAAAACAAAAAAGAAAATTTACATTCCAACTTTCCTAACTGGTTGTGCCTGATATATACAATCTTCTCCCATTGAAACACTATCATCTACTTCTTCAATTTGGCTAAAACCTGCTACTATATCAAAATCCATGATTAACATATTATCCTTATGTTTCTGCTATAATTATCAAAACTTACAATTAATGTATTAATCTCAGTTTTCTACTAATAGACAATCAGAAATATCACCAGTATATTTTTCGCTACTCAGATAACTTATCCAGATTCACTGAACTAAACAATTCCAATCTTTTGGTGGCATTGTAATATTAACATCACAAATAAGTTCTTGCCTCTTTTCCTTAAGGCAGCCTCATATTTATCTTATATTTGATCTATCTCATACATATATCTAACTTATAAAATGTATTAGATTTTCTCCTTAGTTTTAGTATGACTCAGAAGCATGCTTGTACAAATATTTCTTTAAAACCAGACATCCTGTGTCAACAAAGTACTCTACATATTGTCTCAAAACCAGATAAAACTAATTCTTTACATTTCACTTACAAACATATCACACTTGGAGAGTCCTACCCAATCTCATCCCTTGTAAAAATTGAGTACAACTCATCCAAATAAGAAAAACAAAAAAATCCTGTGAAATATGCCAAAAAGATCCCGTGATAGGGTCACCTCAGGGTTGGCCATAGATCAGAAATGACTTAAAGGTACACAATATATTATCTCATACACGTAGTTCATGTTGATCTTGGACATTTACTTTTACATTTGCTTCACCTCCAGGTGGAAGACCCCTTTTCTCTTCTCTGTTAGATCTCCTCGTCTCCCAGATCCCCATCTCCTCTCCAGCTTGAATGCCTTTAATCCCAATAACATCCTCTAGGACCACCTTCTTCTCTCCTGTTTTTCTCTCTCAATAAATAAATATTTTTATTTAAATCCATATTTCTTTTCTCGTGATCTCTTGGTGGCTTGAAGAAGTCAATTCACTAGAAGTAATTATAATTACTAACTGCCTCCTGGACCCTTAAACATTCTGCTAATCAGCATTAACTTCACCATTCCATTCTTTCCCCCTCCCAACGGTTACTTACATCATACTAACACAATACCTCAGATCTGTGTCATCCCAGTAGCCATACCCTTATGCTTCTTTCACGCCCAACTCTTGAGTAAAGCTGTTTGCAGAGGAAAGTAGAGAAATGGTGTTGCTGCTGCTTTAGTAGTGCTAAATATCTCTTAAGGGAGAGTCATTCCCACACCATTTGCCGAATGCTAAATATTCAGTGAGGGTTTGAGAAGAGTTGTGGTGCAAGTGGCTCATTTTTATTGTCGGGTTGAAAAAAGTTTCCCTAAACTGTAGGATCTGATCTTACAAGCTGTTCCCTTTTATCACTGTTCTGCAGCTGTCTTTCTAAGGCTTTCTGCCTTCAGCAATATGTACACTGTTGATCTACCCTTCAAATACTTTGTTTCTTAAAGGCTGGTGTTAGAGGTTAGTAAGGAAAGTATGGCATTTACTGCAATTCGTCCCCCATAATAATGTACAATATTTGTACATATGTATATGTTGTATACACTATATACAGTATTCTATGTCATACAAGATTATATACAAATGAATACAGAATAAAATCAAAAGAGCACAATTGAAGATGCTGAAAACGAACCCTTACCCCAGAATATAACAAAAATCTTATTAATGTCAGCCTGTATCAGCTGCTTAGTTAATTATTCTTAACTAGTTAAGTATACTTAGTTAACTTCTAAGTTAAGTATACTTAACTAACTGCTGGCCCAAACCATGACTGTGAACATTAAACTCATCTGTAATTGTTTCATATTCACAACTGCTACTAAGTCACAATTGTGACACTATTGCTATGATCATAATTCCCTCCAAAGGTACTTTACCAATCATCAGCTGCACTGGGAGAAGGAGGTCCATTCTGCTGGTGAGCAGAGCATGGGTGAAGGACATTTCCATCAGGTTTGGGGGAGTTCAGGTAAAGTATAGTTAAGTAAGTAACCTCTCCTAGTCCGACTTAACCAAATAGCTGGTACAGGAGTCTCTACCAGCTATTTTATTTGTACCCCACTTTTTTATCAGCCTGGTACTCAAGCCACTTTGCAATAGTTAAAACAGACACAGATAAAACCACTAGAATTCACAAAAGTTAAAAGCCACTCAGGGTTAACTGCTAATAGAATTAAAGGCAATTGAAAAGCATGCCCATTAATATAATTCTAACAAAATAACAATTTAATCAATCAGTTTAGTAATTTCTGAGCCCTGGAGTTGACCATGTTTTCTTGATTGTATACACGCACATACACACATACAGGAATACCTCTGCTAGCTTGAATTATTCAGAAGCAATGTTTAGAGTGCATTCATTTAGGATGTGTATATCTGCAAGTCTGTGGAGGGGATTTCTGCATTTGCAATTGAGAAGATGGAGGAGGGGGAGCTTTTCTATAAATCATGTTACAGTATTTAAATGATAACATATGTATGATTTTGCAAAGTTAATAATAGTTCTCTCCCTGAGCCTGTGTGGTGTTCTGGTTTGAGTATTGGACTAGGACTGTGGGATAACAGGTTCAAAATGCTTGCTCAGCCATGGAAACCCATCAAGTGGCCTTGGGCAAATCACAGTTGTAGAGGAAGGCAATGGCAAACTTCCTTTCATTAAATCCGGCCAGGAAAATCCTAGGACAGGGTCACCAGAACATGAAGACACATTAACAGCAATTGTTTCCTTAGCTGTTTCTTTTCAAATTCCCTCTTGACATGTCTTGCTGTAAAAATATGTACTGGTTTGCACTTGGAATTTTTTTTGTTTTGTTTTGTTTTTTTGGCCAAAATATATGTCTAATAACATTATGACAATTTTGCAGATCCAAAACCAAATCAACCCCAGCCATTGCTTGAAAGTGCTTGGATCACCATCAGACAGTTGTTTCTTGGCTTGCCGGCAGATGAGGCTCTTTTGAGGTGGGCCGGCAGGATCTGATGACTACATGTAGGCTAAAGTGATTCTACAGCTCCATGTGTAGGATCAATATCAGATTAAATCTGCCTGTTTAAATTTATGCCATCCAAATTTTAGAAGAGTTGAGACTATTGTGAGGTACTGAATGCCCAAATGTTGCTGTTTTTGCCCTTGCTTCTTTGGTGGTATGCATTAGGTACATGCTCTGATTTGGTGAATGAGAAATCAATGTCAAAGTCCAAAGCAGTAGTGCAGAAAGGTCAATAGGGGGCTTATATATTTTGCTGGTTGCTTTCAAAACCAGTAAAGGCACCTGAACTTTGCTTTAATTTAATGATTAACAATCAGAAAACCAGCACGTCTGGAGGATCCAAGAAGCGAAAGAAAACAAAATAGCTTGCACTATGTCAGAAAGACCAATTTGCATTTCTGATTTTGAACAATATGCTAAGAAATTTCTTCAGAAATCTGTGTATGATTATTACAAGTCTGGGGCTGAGGAACAGCAAACACTGGCTGAAAATGTAGTTGCCTTTTCAAGGTACAGTATTTAATGGTCTAAATGTTATAGACATAACTTTTAATTTAATTTAAGATGAAAGACATTAAACATAGGAGGGCATGAATGATGGGGTCAAGTTGCAATAGATTGTCTGTAGGAATGATTCTAAATTCATTTCTGTATACTTCAGTACTAGTCCATAGGTTCCTACAGAAGAGTAATAGCCTTAATCTCAGATCTTGCCCTTTGTCATATCAACAAATTAAAACTGTAAAGGTCTATGATGTTGGACCCAATACAATTTTCTGTGCAGAAAATGCTGCTTCCCACAAAGAAAGTCTGAGGAAAACAGCATTTTTGTGCAAAAAATAATGTTTACACAGAAATATTATTTTGTCTGCAAACAATGCTGTTTCCTATGCAATATTGGCATTGGTGACTTATTCTGTGCAAAAATTGCATGTGCCCCCCCTCCCATATTGTTTTCTATGCCAGACATGCTATTTACTGTACAATCCCCCAACCTCATGCCGAATAAGTCCCAAACTACAATTAGTCTTTAAAAACTTTTGCAGTTTTCAAAACTATGCAGTTTTCAAATACATTCTCACAGTGGGAAGAAAATACTGAAATAACTCATTGCTTCCTTCGAGAACTAATTTAGCAAAGAATTATGTCTTCAGTGGCATAGCAGTTCCTAATATAAGCATTAAGGGCAAATGATTCAGCTGTGTTCTGAGAGGTTAACAGGGGCTGCCAGAATACAACAACTAGCCTGTTAATTCATGGGAACAACTATCTCTCTTAATTCCTGGGAATTCAATTTCTTGTAGTATTTGTGTGACGGAGCAATGTGATCACCAAGTACTGTTGGTTAATATAAACGATTTTCCTGAGTGGCTTTCTCTTCCTACTTCAGAAAGTATTAATCTTATTTCTTAAATATGGCAAAGTACTTGATACTGGTAATATTTCACCCTAAATTGCTAAGGCTAGTGCCAAGTGGTAAGTCCTTGTTTCCGAGGTGGTATCTTACACCAGTGAAGTTACTTAAAATATATTTAAAAATAAGGAAAATCATTGTTGGAAATGTCAAGACAACCCAGGAACATTTGTGGTGGTTGTGTTTAAAAGGCTAGAAAATTCTGGTCAAAAAATCCACATAATGATTTCTAAGGTTCTGAATATAAATATTCCGATGCACCTTCTTAATATGTTATTTATGCTTGGTGATAAGATGGAAAAGAAATATCCAGAGATTATTTTGTATATGGAGACAGCAGCAAAGATCATCTATGCACAAAAATTGACAAACCGATTACAGTCGGTCCTCCACATTCGCAGCTTTGATACCTGCGGTTTTGATTGTTCACGAGGTCATGTCCACATGCATGTGCACTCCTCCTACTTACTACTCTGGAAAAAAGCCCAGGATGCAGGGAGTGGCCAGGAAGGGTGTGTGTGCCAACCCTGCCCCTTTCCCAGTGGGATAGTTGTCTTCCCCAGGCAGTATCCCATTGGAAAAATAGGGAGGAGAATCAATCCCCTCTTGCGCTTTTCTGGTGGGATAGCTCTCTGGGGAAGACAGCTATCCCACTGGAGAAGAGGCAAGGAGGCAGTTAATGGGATGGGAGGGCTGGGGGAAAAGAGGAGCGTTATTTGTGTTTTTTCCACATTTGTGGCGGTCATCTTCCCCTAACCCCCGCAAATGTGGAGGGCTGACTGTACATGATTCGTTTAGATCAGTTAATAGTTATGGTCAAGGGAAAATCAGTGCCCAGACACAAAGAAGATTGGAAAGACTTGATTCTATTTTGGAAAGAAAGATAGGTACTATTGGTACTAACTTTGCAAAGTTAGAGGAGCATAGAATCATAGAGTTGGAAGAAACTACAAGGGCCATCCAGTCCAACCCTCTGCCATGCGGGAACTCTCAGTCAACACAGCAGTCATCTCTAGGTATGAAAAGTAATTTGTTATAATAGTTTTAACCACTATCTAGATGTAATGGTTTACTTACTACAGTTAAACATTACACTCATTTAAAGTAATTACTGTTCAGTTGATAGCTATCCAGGTAATTTCGTGGCTGTAGGGGACAGATAAAAATCATAATCAGTATATGCGGAAACTGGGAAGAGTGGTGGAGGATAGAGGGTCTTGGAGATGTCTCATCTACAGGGTTGCAATGACTCGAGATCGACTCAAGGGTGGATAACAACAACAACAACAAACCAACTGTTAAGAATAGTGTTTTATTCCATACTGACTTGTTGAAACACTGTTAAATAAGCTAAAACATATTGAATGGAAGAAGCAGAGATAACAAAGCATGAAACCAAAGAAAGAATTAAAAGCTGTATAACCTTTTAAAAGGTGTAGAACCAGCTATGAGGAAAGGAAGTCAAAGGTTATTAGGCAAAACCTATAGTAAGATGTATGTTTGATATATGCTACTGCTTTATTTATTTATTTTTAAACTTTATTTTTCTAATTTATATCACAGATATTAAAATAAATACTTTTAGAAGAAGAAAAAGAAGAAACAGATAAGACATAAGGGTTATTCTCTAAATCTAACACCATATTCCAATAGATACTTCCTTTATAATGTACAGTGCTTATTCTATCATCAACTTCTAATGTCATAATATATTTTAACCCTTGTTATAGCAACTCTAATTAACTTCCTAATGTCGTCCCAATAGTTGATTCTGTTATTTCTGACAGCTTCTTGTCTTATTCTTCCTCAAAATCAAAATCTCTTTAACATATAAAGTTTTCTAATAGTTCTCTATTATATTCTTATTAATTCAGTGGATCTTCCACTAACTATTCCCATAACAATTACTACTCTCTCTAACTCACTACCCATCTCTGGGTACATATTTCTAATACTGGTGACCACTCTTTTTCAGTTTGATTAGTGTCATAGTCGTTCAATATAGCAGTCAGTTGATCCATATTTCTCATTTCTAGCACCTTTAGTAGCCAGTCATCCAGACTCGGCATATTCTCATACTTCCATCTTTGTGCCAAAACCAGTCTTGCCGCAGTGATCAGGTATAGAAAAATATGCCAATGGTTCCTTTCGATCCCCTGTGGGAGTTTATTGAGCATATTTAAGAGGTATATTTCCAGCCTTAATTCAAATTTTATTTGGAATATGTTTTCAATAGACCTGTGTATTAATTTCCAAAATTTTTCAACTTTGCACACTGCCACCAACTATGTATCCAGGTACCTACTGCCGCTTTACACTTCCAACAATTCTTTGATTTCAAATTATATATCTTTGCCAATTTGCTTGGTGTCAGATGCCATCTCTGCTCCATCTTAAAGTAATTTTCTTTTAACATTTGCCATTTAGTAAACTTCTTTGTTTTATTCCTTGCGTACCTCCAACTTTCTAGATCAATGATCTTCCCATAATCCGTTGCCCACTTGATCATTGCTTCTGAAATTGGGTCTTCCTCATGTTCTAATGTAAGAAGCGCTTTGTAAATCTTTGCAACTTTTTTATCTTCTTCCGCATTTAATATTTCCTCCAATTTAGTATATGCTTCTCCAATTTCCTGCATTTTAGAGTCCATTTTAAACCTTTCTTTCAGTTGTGCATACAGAAGCCAGTGTATTTTTGGGTCAATCTGGGTAAGTTCTTCAATGGGTCTCAATTCATATTTATTTTGATCTGTTTTGTAAAGTATGTCTTGTTATTTAAGCCAGGTATCTAGAGATTTCCACCTTCCCAGAAAAGCTTCTTGAGGTGATATCCATAAAGGGATTTTCCTGGAAAATTTCTTCTTAATACTGGATCAAATTCTGAGTAGGGATCTTTTAATAATGTGATGGTTGAACTCCTTGTGAACTTTCACTTTATCATACCATAGGTATGCATGCCATCCAAATCTATTGTCATGTCCCTCAATGTTCAACAATTCCTCGTTTTCAAGGGTTATCCATTCTGAGATCCAAGCAAGGGCGTTTGCCTGATAATATAGACTCAGGTCTGGAAGACCTGTCCCTCCATCTTCTTTCTGCTTAATTAAGATTTTTCATTTTATGCGCGGCCTCTTACGATCCCAAATAAAGTCTCTTATATCCTTCTAACAAGCTTTTAAGGGAGTATCACTATTCAGGATTGGGATGGTCTGGAAAAGATATAAATCATTGTATAGCAATTTTCTTTCAGGTCGTCACAATTCAGTGTAAGTTTTATATGGTTATCTCTTTCAAATATTATATCTGCTGGATGTTGTTCGCCAGTGCTGGATGTTGTTCACCAGCCTTTTTGGACTCTCTGCTGCTTTTGCTAGCCTTCTTGGCCTTTTGTTGGGAGCTGGTTCCTGCCTTTCTCTGCAGATGTCCTGAAGGAAGGAAGGAAGGAAGGGAGGGAGGGACGGAGGGAGGGAGGGAAAGGCCATTTCATGTGATTGGCTTTTATGGGGAGGGAGGGAGGGAGGGAAGAAGGGAAGGAAGGAGGGAAAGGGTGAAGGGGAGGATAGAGAGGAAGGAGGGAGGGGAAGAGGGGAAGGAAGGAGGGGAAGGGAAGAGGAGAAGGAAGGAGGGGAAGGGAAGAGGGGAAGGAAGGAGGAAGGAAGGGAAGGAGAAGAAGGGAGGAAAGAAGAGGAGAAGAACAGAGAAAGGAAAGAAGGAAAGAAGAGGGAAGAAAGAAAGAGGGAATGAATGAATGAAGGAAGGAAGGAAGGAAGGAATAGGAAAGGAAAGAATGAACAAAAGGAAGGAGGGAGGGAGGGAAACAAAGAGAGAAGGAAAGAAAGAGGGAATGAACAAAAAGAAGAAAGGGAGGGAGGAAGAGACAAAGGCAGGAAAGAGTAGGAGGGAAGGAAGGATAGGAAGAAATAAAGAATAAGGAAGGAGTGAAAGAAAAAGGAAAGGAGGAGGGAGGGAAAGATGGAATACAAAGGAAAAGAAAGAAGGAAGGAGGAGAGGAAACGGGAGGGAAGGAGAGATAAAGGGAAAGGGGAAAGGAAGGAAGAAAGAAAGAAAGAAAGAAAGAGAGAGAGAGAGAAAGATAGAGAGAAGGAAGGAAGGAGGGAAAGATGGAAGACAAAGGGAAAGAAAGAGGGAAGGAGGAGACTTAAGGGGAGGGGAAGGAAGAGAAGAGGTTCATCCTCTTCCCTGCCATTATCGGGCCTCCCGCTGTCTCTCTCGGAAACAGCGGGAAGCAAGATAATGGTGCTGGGCAAAAGGAGCCAGAGGCGCATGCGGCTGGCTCCTCCTTCCAGTCTTTTCCCGCCTTCAGCTGCCTATTGGAGACAACTGGAGGCTGGGAAAAATGCAGGGGGAGGCGGAGCGATGGCGCGTGCCAGTTGCTCCGCCCCAGAGACCTTTCCCAGCCTCCAGATGTCTCCAGAAAGACAGCTGGGGGCAGGGAAAGGCCCCTGAGGAGGAGCAGTGGCAGCATGCTGGGTCCTGGGCTCTGTCACAGCCCTTCCAGCCCTAGACCTCCCTCTGGACAGAGAGCTGTGGGGCAGGAAAGGCCATGGAGGAGCCCAGGACGGTGGCGGGCCGGGTCCTGGGCTCCGTCGTGGCCCTTCCAGTCCCAGACCTCCCTCTCGAGAGAGAGCTGTGGGGCAAGAAAGGCCATGGGGGAGCCCAGAACGGTGGCGGGCCTGGTCCTGGACTCCGTCGCAGCCCTTCCAGCCCCAGACCTCCCTCCTGAGAAAGAGATCTGGGGCAGGAAAGGCCGTGGAGGAGCCCAGGACAGCAGTGTGCCAGGTCCTGGGCTCAGCCGCGGCCCTTCCAGCCTCAGACCTCCCTCTTGAGAGAGAGATCTGGGGCAGGAAAGGCCCAAAAGGGACCCTCGGAGGCCGGCAAACTGCGAAGGACAATGCGCTGTTGTCCGCGGCCTGTTTGCTGGCCTTTGGTGGCCCCAAAAGAGACCCTCAGAGACTAGGAAATGCCAGGGGGAGGAGCCAGAGGCTTCCTTCCTCTGACAAGGGGGTGGAAGCCCCACCCCCTAGAGGGAAGAAGCCCTGCCTCCTTGGGTGGAAGCCCCACCCCAGCACCCATCCTGGGGGTAGAAGCCCTGCCCCCATAACGTAGAAAAACTACTGAGAAAAGAAGACAGAAAATTACCTTCAAGAGGGAAGGAAGGACAGAAGGAAAGAAAGAGGGAAGGAGGGAGGGATAAATAAAAGGAGGGAGGGAGAAAAAGGAGGAAGGAAGGAAGGAAGGAAGGAAGGAAGGAAGGAAGGAAGGAAGAGACAAGGAAGGAAGGAAGGAAGGAAGGAAGGAAGGAAGGAAGGAAGGTGGAAAGGAAGGAGGAAGGAAGGGGAGGAAAGAGGAAAAGGAAAAGAAAGGGAGGAAAGAGGGAAAGGAAGGGGAGGGTAGAGAAAAAGGAAAGGAAGGGGAGGAAAGAGGGAAAGGAAAGGAAAGGAAGGGGAGGAAGGAGAGGAAGGGAGGAAGGAGATTAAGGAAAGAGGAGGAAGGGGAGGAAGCAGGCACTTAGGGGAGCCCAGCCAACTGACCAGCAGTGGCAGGAAGGGCATGGTGGGCAGGGGCTGCTGGGAGATGTAGTTCTCTCTTCCTTCCTCCCTTTGCCTTCCTTGGCTGAGCGGCTATTTGAATCCAGCGAGGGCTCAAAAGTGTGATGGCATCTTTCTCTTTGCCCAGAGGCAGCAGAGAGCCTAAGGCCAGTCTACTGGCGACTTCTCAGACCTTGGCAGGAAGCTGGTGAAGGGATCCTTTGGGGCACATGGGGAAGGGGTGGTCTTTCGGTCCTGCGGAGAGAAGAAGAGATGCCATTGGTTCATGCATCTTCCCTAATAATAATAATAATAATAATAATAATAGTTTATTTATATTTTCCTGCCTCTTCCAGATGGATCGAGGCAGAATTACAGTCCACTAAAATCCATACATCGATAGATAAAATACATATAAAAACACATCATTAAAATTAATAACAATCTTAAAACTATCTCATCATCAAATGGCAATGCAATACACTTATACAATGCTCAGAAGATGTCTCTTACACAGGGCCAGGTGGGTAAGCTCACCAGAAGAGATCCACCTTAAGTGCCCTCTTAAACGCCTCCAAGGAGACCATGAGACAGATCTATTCCGGAAGGCCATTCCACAATTTCGGAGCAGCTACTGTAAAGGCTCTCTGGGAAGTCGATGTGAGCCTAGTAGTTGGTTGATGTTCTAACACATTCTTCCCAGTTATTCTGAGACTGTGGGCGCATTGTTTAGGGAGAGGCGTTCCCGCACGTAACTCGGGCCCAAGCCATGTAGGGCTTTAAAGGTAATAACCAACGCCTTGTATTGGGCCCAGAAGGGAAAGCCATGCCCCAGAGAGAGAGAGAGAGAGATGGAGAGAACCAAAACTTACTGCGATGGAAGGCAGGGTGCTAACGCAGGACATCCACCAGATCCAGCTTCAGGATCAGAATTTGCAAGAAAGCCAGTATTTTCCTGCAGAAAAGAGAGAGGTGACAGAAAAGATTATTGGTTCAGAGCTTTGGATTCCTATACAGTCGCCCCTTCTTATACACAGATTTTTTATACACGGATTCAAGCATCCACGGTTTGAAAATGTTCAAAAAAGGTATACATTTCAAATATCAAACCTTGATTTTCCATTTTTTATAAGGGACACCATTTTGCTATGTCATTATATTTAAAGGGACTTGAGCCTCCACGGATTTTGTTATATACGGGGGATCTTGAAACCCAGCGGATAACAGAGGTCCACTGTATGTAGCCCCACTGGCAACGCCTGCCCCCAGCCCTGTCTTGTAACCAACTTACTCTTGGTTTCTGCAGATGTTGGGATTCCTGCTTGTCCCCATCTCCTTGGATCTGCGGAAATCGCTGACCAAGAAGAACGAGAGCCAAGACTTCAGACATTTTGTACCAGCGAGGGCTTTTACAATGGCTCCAACCCATTTGATTGCCTTCATCTGAGAAGACAAGGAGATTATAGCCTCAGTAAGAGTGCCAAGGAAGGAAAGCATAAAGGAAGGAAGGAAGGAAGGAAGGAAAGAAAGAAAGAGGAAAGGAAGGAAGGAAGGAAGGGAAGGAGAAAGGAAGGAAGGAAACGAAGGAAGGAAGAAAATGAAGGATGGAGGAAGGAAGTCAGAATGAAAGAGAGAAGGAAAGAAGGAAGGAAGGAAAGAAAGAAAACAAGAAATGAAGGAAGGAGGAACTAAGGGAAAAAAGAGAGTTAAGGAGGGAAGGAAGGAAAGAAAGAGTGTAAAAGCAAGCAAGAAAGACAGAAAGAGGGAAGGAAGGAAGGAAGGAAGGAAGGGGAAGGAAGGTTGAAAAGAAAGAGGGAAAGAACAGGGAAGGAGGGAAAGAAAGAAAGAAAGAGGGAGGGAGGGAGGGAAGGAAGGGAGGAAAGAAAAGGAAGACAAGAAAACAAGAAAACAAGAAATGAAGCAAAGAGGAACTAAGGAAAAAACAAAGTGAAGGAGGGAAGGAAGGGAGGAAAGAAAGAAAGAAAGAAAGAAAAAGACAGAAAGAGGAAAGGAAGGAAAGAAAGGAAGGAAGGAAGAAAGAAAGAAAGGGAAGGAAGGAAGGGGAAGGAAGGTAGAAAAGAAAGAGGGGAAAAACAAGGAAGGAAAGCAAGAGGGATGGAAGGAAGGAAAGAAAGAAAGAAAGAAAGAAAGAAAGAGAAGGAAGGAAGGAAGGAAGGAAGGAAGGAAGGAAGGAAGGAAGGGAAAAAGAGGGAAGGAGAGTAGGAAAGAAAGAAAGAAATAGAAAAGGAGGGAAGGAAGGAAGGAAGAAAGGAAGGAAGGAAGGAAGGAAGGAGAGAAAGATGAAAGGAAGAAATGAAGGAAGGAGGGAAGGAAGGAAGGAAGGAAAACAAGAAAGGAAGGGGGAAGGAAGGAAGGATAGAAAGAAAAAGGGAAGGAACAGGGAAGGAGGGAAGGAAAGAACGAGGAAAGGAAAGAAGGAGAGAAGGAGGGAAGGAATCCGCTTGACCTCTCCTCTTTCCTCGTTTACTCTGAGGAAGCCCCTGGCTTTGGAAATGGTCAACGGAGGCCTGAGACCTGGGGACCAAGCCAAGGAGCCTGCGAGGAAGACAGACGCCTGGCCAGCAGCAGCCAACAGCCAACAGTTGGCTTCCAGAATGTAGTAAAGGTTCCAGAGAGGAGACGGAACCCTTACAAGCCTAGAGAGTTGCCATAATAATAATAATAATAATAATAATAATAATAATAATAATAATAATACTGTTTATTTATAGCCCGCTTTTCCAAAAAAAATTATCAAAGCAGGGTACAGCAAAATATAAGCAATATACGATATAAAAACATACAATATAAAAACATCATAAAAACATCCCAATAATAAAACACAGTAAAATTCACAAGAATAAAACCAAAGAAACAAACTAGCTGGATAAGCAACTGTATAACGGGGGAGAATAACAGATGTCAAGGCACATGGGGGAATGCTTATTGGAAGAGATAGGTCTTAAGTTTCTTCCTGAACAAGTCAAGGGAGGTGACAGAGCGGAGCTCGTCGGGAAGGGAGTTCCAGGTCTGCGGGGCGGAAACAGAAAATGCCCTTTGGGAAGATGAGGTATATCACGTCTTGGGAACCCTTAAGAATTGCTTCCCGACCAATCTGAGAGTGCGGGGCGGATTATATGGGGAGAGGCGGTTCTCCAAGTACCCTGGGCCCAAGCCATTTAGGGCTTTATAGGTGATAACCAACACCTTGTATTGTGCCCGGAAGCGGACAGGCAGCCAATGAAGATCTTGCAGAATCCGTGTTATATGGCTGGTCCTGGAACATCCAGTGACCAACCTAGCTGCCATGTTCTGTACTAATTGAAGCTTCTGGGTTTGGTACAAGGGTTGCCCCATGTAGAGCGCATTACAGAAATCCAACCGAGAGGTTACCAGAGCATGTACCACCATTTCAAGGTCAGCCCGGCCTAGGTAGGGTCGCAGCTGGCGTATCAGCTGAAGCTGGTAACAGGTGCTCCTGACCGTCGGCATCCACCTGAGACGTCAGGTGGAGCGACGAGTCCAGAAGCACCCCCAGACTGCGAACGGAGTCCTTCAAGGGGAGCGTGGCCCCGTTCTGGACAGGTGGACAAATTTCCTTTCCTGGGCCAGGAGAACCTATCACGAGTACTTCCGTTTTCTCTGGATTCAGACTGAGTTTGTTTTCTCTCATCCAGCCCATTACCGACTCCAAGCAGGCATTTAGAGGAGAGATGCCATCCCTAGTCACTGCATCAGTCGAAGACACAGAGAAACATATTTGGGTGTCATCAGCGTACTGATAACACCGCGCCCCATGTCTCCGGATGATCTCTCCCAGCGGTTTCATGTAAATGTTAAATAGCATGGGGGATAGAATAGCTCCTTGAGGGACACCAGATGTAAGTGCCCTCTTATCGGAACGACAGTCCCCCAGCTGCACCATCTGGAATCTACCCGAGAGGTAGGAACGGAACCACTGGAGCGCAGTGCCCCCGATACCCAACTCTCTCAGGAGTTCCAGAAGGATACCATGGTCAATGGTATCGAAAGCCGCTGAGATGTCCAAAAGCACTAACAGGGACACGCTTCCCCTGTCCATGCCCAGATGGAGATCATCGACTAAGGCGACCATGGCAGTCTCAACTCCATAGCCTGCCCGGAAGCCAGTTTGAAATGGGTCTAGAAAATCCGTTTCATCCAAGATTGCTTGAAGCTGAAAGGCAACCATCCTCTCAATCAACTTCCCTAAGAAAGGCAGCAGCGAGACAGGCCAATCATTATTCCGAATCAGGGGGTCTAGGGAGGGCTTTTTTAGCAAAGGTTTTACAACAGCCAATTTTAAACTAGATGGAAACCGCCCTTCCCCAAAAGATGAATTGATTATGCGGCGTAACATGATAGTTACAGCCATTCCCCCCTGAGCTGCCAGCCATGAAGGACAGGGATCGAGAGAGCATGTCATCTTCCTAACACTTCGAAGGATCTTGTCCACTTCCTCAATACTCACAGACTCAAAATGATCCAGTTTAACCGAGTCCACAGAAACTCTACCTGGATTCTGAAGAAATACTGGCATCGAGATCAGCCCTTATCCGAGAGATTTTATCCGTGAAGAAGTTGTTAAACTCATCACAGCAGGCTTTGGATGGTTCCAGAATAGGGTTCAGGGAGGGAGGCAGTTGGGTAAGCTCCCTCACTACCCTGAACAGCTCTGCCAGATGTGACTCTACGGACGCAATATGTGCAGCATAGAACGAGTGCTTTGCTGCACCCATTGCCACTCCGTAGGCCTTCAATTGAGACTCTAGAAGTGCCTTGTTGGCTAAGTGCTGGTGTCTCCACCAGTCGCGCTCTAGTCATTGCATAGCCCGCTTCCTTTCTCTGAGGTCTTCTGTATACCAGGGTTGCTTTTTGGAAGCAGGCCGGAAAGGACACTTGGAAGCGATACTGTGTATAGCCCTGGAGAGATCTGTATCCCAGGTATTAGCCAGGGCATCAACAGAATCGCCATCACTTCCAACCATATACAGTGGTACCCCGGGTTACGAAATTAATTCGTTCCGCCGCCGCTTTCGTAACCCGAAATACTTCGCAAGCCGAAAAACCCATAGGCGCTAATGGGGAAAAGCCGCGATTTCGTGCGAAATAGTGCCGAAAAGCACCAAAATTTTTTTCGTAACCCGAAAAAACCTTCGTAACCCGGAACAGTTTTTTTAAATGGATTTTTTTCGTAACCCGGAAATTTCGTAAGGCGGCGCATTCGTATCCCGGGGTACCACTGTACCCCTCTAGGGCTTCTTGGACCTTTTGGGTTCCATCAGCCTTCGAGGGTGGACCATCCTAATAGGTCCACAACCCCTGGGAGGGATTTGGGTAGATGCCTTGAATCTGGCCTCAACCAGGAAATGGTCCATCCATGACAGGGCAGCGACAGTGTAACCGTACAAAAGAGAATATCAAGTGTATTACCAGCAGAATGCGTAGGCCCTGAGACCAATTGGGACAGGCCCAGGGCGGTCATGGTAACCATGAATCCCGAGCCGCACCAGATGGACCTTGGCTGGTCTCGAAGGGGATGTTGAGGTCCCCCAGGACAAGAAGCCTACGGAACTCCAGCACCAGCTCCGAGACCAGCTGTGTCAGCTCAGCTAGGGAATCTGTTAGTGCATGGGGTGGCCGGTAGACCAACAGAATCCCTAAACTGTCCCTGGCCTTCAGGGTCAGGTAAATACATTTGATATAGTCAGTTTGTCGGACATGGTTCCTGGTCAAGGAAAAGGTGTTGTTATGGATCAAGGCAACACCCCCCCCCCGCCCACCTAACCTGGTCTGGTCCTTGACTGAGTACCCGGCTGGAAGGGCCTGTGCCCACACTGCTTCACTCTCAGGCCCAAGATAGGTCTCAGTAATGCAAGCCAGGTCACAGCTCTTATCCTCTATAAGATCGTGAATAATGTGGGACTTATTCCTTACAGACCTGGCATTGCACAGGAGCAGAGACAGGGTTTGTGGTACAGTTGGACTGACCCTCACATCTCTTTGGTTAGGAGAGTGGATGGAAGAAGAGATAGATATTACGCATCGATCTCACCTTCCTTTCCGATATAACTCCACTCTCCTACCGCTATATCTCCCCCTGTCCCACATTACTCCAATAGGAGCTCCGCTCAAACCAACACAATCATCCGCCACCTCACCAAGCCATGCACTCCCCATGTCCATATAATCTCCCCTCAATGCTGCAGCAGAGGATGACTACCATACAAGTCATTTCTCTGCTGTCAGGCACAGCTAGCAGGATCCCACCCCTGTCCCAACTGCGGCTTCTCCATCTCAGCTCCACAGCTAGCACCGAGGGAAGCCCAGGGAACACCTGGGGGAAGGCGGGGAGGGGTGTGCCTGTGGCAGGGGCACACTTTAAAGCTGGCCTCCTGGTCTCCTCCCGTCCCACGACTCAATTTTTGTAATGCGCTCTACACGGGGTTACCCTTGTAGCTAGTTCGGAAACTTCAATTGATCCAAAATATGGCAGCCAGATTGGTTGCCGGGACAGATAGAAGTGACCGCATAACACCTATACTGAAATCTCTTCACTGGCTGCCTATCAGTTTCCGGGCACAGTACAAGGTGTTGGTCATGACCTTTAAAGCCCTTCATGGCCTGAGTCCAAACTATTTGCGGGATTGCCTATTTCCGTACAATCCACCCCATACATTAAGGTCCTCTGGGAAAAACTTACTGCAGCCAATAAAGACTAGGCTGGCTGCAGTTACCCAGAGGGCCTTCTCATCTGCAGCTCCCAAACTATGGAATGCCCTGTCGGAAGAGATCCATAACATTACTAACGTTGACAGCTTTAAAAAAGCTGTCAAGACGGATCTATTCCAACAGAACTTCCCGGAAAACTCACCCGGTCACCTGTTGTCTTGGCCTCCATATGGAATACTCCATGTTCCCATCTCTCTGTGTTATTTGATGATTCACTTTTAATAATAGGATGTCAATTTATTGTTATAAGGGGATTTTAATTGTTGCGTTGGTGGGAGGGACAATGGGTTATTTTTATATTGCTGTATTTAATTTTTAATGTACGCCACCTGGATCCTGACAGAGAGGCGTGATATACATAAATGTTTATTATTATTATTTATTAAAAGATGAAGCAAAGGAAAACAATGCCAAAGAACTTCCAAAATTCCAGCAGGCATAACTGTATACTCATACTAAACGCTGGATGGATGAGAGAATAGAGTGGAATTAGTGCTTCCAGGACAGGTTATGCTCTTGCTTTTCACCAGAGGATGACTCTCTTATAAAAAAGGTGAGGGAGTTGCAGAGAAGAGTACCCCCACTGCCATTCCTGGGGTACCCAAATCCACTTCAGTAGCATGTGGGGAACGGGTTGGCTTTGCAGTCATAGAAAATGGTCAAGCTTTTGCCTGGGGCATGGGATCGAACCTCCAACTTGCCACAGGTGATGAAGATGATGTGTGGAGACCTGTTCAGATGTCTGGCCAGCAGCTGGAGAATCGCACTGTTCTCTCTGTAACGGGTGGAGGACAACACACTGTCTTACTAGTCAAGGACAAGCAGAGTTGACAAACTGTTTCTGTCATCCTGTTAAGAACCATCTAAGGGCACCACCTTCCTGAGTTTCTTGGAGCAGGGGCTTGGAAAACTGGCTTCTGATTGCTTCCTGTGACGAAGACCTTATAAAAAAAGAGTTACTTATATTGACCCATGGATAAGTCAATCCAGGTTTTTAGAGTCACTTTTTTTGACTAAAATTTCTAGACTTATACATGAGTATATACAGTAGTTTATTTTCCTGTTGGATTGGCTCCACTGACTTTAACTGACACTTTCCAGTCAAAATGGAAACGGATACTGAATGAGAAAATAAAGCATCTTGAATTCACACCTCATATTTTTCTACGTCTTACAGATGCTAAAGCTGTTAGGAAACATTTGGGATACAGAACTGCAAAATCTGAGTCTGGCCCCATTATACCTTGATTTCAGGGATAATGGAAAGGCATCTTTTCTCTGCAAATTATCTGCAAATCTCAACCCTTCTTAAATTCACAGTAGTGCTCATATTGGCTAAATTCATTGTTGTGACAGCTGCACTTCTGCAAGAAAGATTCAGGAAGGTCCCATATGTTCTTATGAAGCGAGAGAAGTGAAAACTCTATATTCTATTTTATTGCTTCTTTTATTGAGATATCTGATTATGTTTTATTACCCCAGTTTTACAGAAAATTCATTACAGATCTGATACATTTTATTTACTGCATTTCTTGCCAGATGAAAATCCGAAGGTTGTAGCTATATTTAGAGGGGTTTTTTTTTGGTAGCCATCATCACTTGCTGAATATCACTGAATATCACTGTTAAAACAATGATATTGTAATACTTTATCATGGTTTTTGAATTGGAGTTTGAATATCTATATATTGTTTTACCCTTGTATTTTATACTGTCCTTTATTTTATAGTGGTATTGTATTTTATACCATCCTGTTTCTCTTTTAAACAACCATTTTGTATTTTATGTGCACTGATTTATTAGTGAAATAATATTTGAGTTAAGCTGTAAAAGGCCATTATGAGACTGATACGTTCACTTCCATCTAGCAAAACAGCTCAAGGACTGCTTTAATGTGTGTACTTATGGTAAATATGGTTAGATGCGGTGTAATTATTTTGCTAATGTTGTTCTTGAACAAAGCAGTGAAGCAGTGTTCTTGAATTTTAGCACTTTTTTCTCAACTGTGAGAAAGGCTTTTTGAAGACAATTTACACTTTTTGAAAACTATTTGCAGTTTGGGACTTATTTTGCACAAAATTTGCATGTGAATAACTCTGGATGTGCAGGTCTATACAATCTATGTCTGTTGGTTCAAAAGGGACCAGCAGAAGGGAGCTCATGATATCCTGCTAACTATAACAAGAGTGTAACACCAAAACAAAATATGTATATGCAGAGTTGCCATACCTATTCATTTTGAATACTTGAGACCAGAGGTGGATGGTGGGGTGATGAATCCACGACACATTTGGGATAGCTTTAAAGAAGTTCTCCAATTTGCTGAACCCTATTCCCAAAATAGATTCAGATCTTTGGACAGTTCCTTTAAAGTTATGCAAAAACCTGCCATGGATTTATCATCTCAATGGCATGGGAGCTCACAGCCCCCACTACTTGAGCTTGAAAAGGCAGGTGGGCAGATTTTACTTTCGCCAACAAGCAAATGTTTAATTTGGAGTGCTCAGCTAATAAGGAACTTCTTGTTTCCAACATTTAGTTTTAGAAGTTCAAGCGTGTGGGAAATAATGGCACTCAGTTTCACGTGGAGGACTAAAGGTGAACCAGAGGTTGTTAATAATTCATTACAAATAACAGTTTCACCTATGCCATGATCTCCCCACCCCATGACTAGAATTCTAATTTTTAAAGTATTTTCCTACTAAGAACATCTTTTAATATAAAATGTAACATTTTCCTCGTTATTTTAAAAACATGACTTTTAAGGCATCATTAAGAGATTCATGGCCATTTACCTCTTTCTAATTATTTTAGTGTGTGTGTGTGTGTGTATCATGAAAAAGAGCATGTTATCACCCCCAAAGTGACTAACATTACTGCAATTTAAAAAAAAAATAGCAACAAGCACTGATTATGTCTTCCATTTTCATTTCCAAGCTCTACCTGATGCAGTGTCATTCATCTAGTGTCCCAGCAGTGCTGAAGAGTAGAAGCTGCAACTTGTCCTGAAACAGTCGTTGTTTTTCTCTTAGCAAACTCAGGCCCCATTCCCACTCACCCATTTGCTCTGGATGGAACTGGGCATATCCGGGTCCCTGCCTCTCGAATCTGCTCGGAAACAAGTGTCCACCATCTCTTACCTCGATCGAGGCAATTTATCCCTCTGAAGTTCACATTTGCGGTACCGCTTTAAAATGGAGCCTTCTTTGCTGTCAATCAAATTCACTTCCGCTTTCGTCAAAGGTGACATATCCTACAGCCATTGGCCAACCGAATGGGTGATTTCCCCCTCCTTTAAAAAAAACAACTGGCGGCAGTGTGCGCATATTCTGTCAACTTGTCAAATTTAAAAACCTCCAGGTGTGTGTGTGTGTTGTGTGTATGTGGGTCATTACACATTATGGCAACCCTAAAACGACCCCATCCTGGCAAGATTGGTTCTGAGGAGATTTGCCATTGCCTTTCCACTGAGGCTGAGAGAGTGTGACCCCCAAAATCATGGGTTTCCACAGTCCTCTTTGGATCCTCTTCCCTTCCCTTCCATAATCTGTCACAACAACAACAACAACAACAAATGTCGTGTGCAGGAGAGGCCATCTGAATGCCATCTCTGCATCCTTTTTCTTTGCTTACCCTTTGATTGCCACCCCAAAATGTCATCTAGCCTTCCCTCCTCTTTGGATCTCCTTGCTCTGCCTCTGTTTTCAACCCCAAAATGCCATCTATCCTCACCTCAGAATGCCATCTCTACATCCTCTTGCTTTGCTTTCCCTCCTTGCGACCCCAGAATGCCTCACATACACATACAACAACAACAACAACAATAATTCCTCACCTCGGAATGCCATCTCTGCATCCTTTGCTTTCCCTCAGATTGCCACCCCAGAATGCCTTACAATACACATATGTAGCAAAAGCATTCTGTATCAATTTGTGAAATTGAAAGAGAAACATTTGTAACATTCACATCGTAGCATTTGCATATTACACACAAAAAATAATTTTAAAAAAAGCCTCTTGCAAAGTGAGGTGCAAACGAAAGGGAAATGTAGCACAAGCAGACACGTTCTATCTATATGTATTAACCTGTAGAACTATTTGCATAGTCTGTCAAAAATAAAAAAAATTTAAAAAGGGAGAGAAAAAGCTGCCTGCTAGAGGCATGTTCTGCCCTCTGAGCCTCCCCTAAACTTGACCCGAACATGATTGGAGTGAAGTTCATATTTCCCGGGACCCAGTTTTTATCAAAAGATACAGGTAAAACTCTGCTTTCAAAAAACCCGCGCCAAGGGGCATTTGCCTCTCAATGGGTGTGCAAACCTCGAATTCAGGTGTTAAAGAATCGGGGCCAATATGAACTTCCTGCTTTCAATCTGGTTTCTGAACCGGGGTAAAAGGTAGTCTGAATGGCCCCTCAGTGTACTCCCTTTGAGTTCTGTCACCCACAGTGAGAAATGACTGAAGGGCTGTATTCTACAATCAAGGCCTGGTTAGCCTATTGTTTGTTTGGCAAGTTAATTGCTTTAAGAGTCTAAGTGTTGGAAATCAGAGCAGAAAATCACCAGCATCTGTTCCTACCTTCATCCACATTTCTCTTGTAATATTTGATGCTGAAGTATCAGATCTTAGCCACATAGATATATGTAAACCCACAAACTACTTGTGATAGCAAGTGTGGAATTCCTGATATTTTCTGAAGTTTCCATTCTCTAACATCAATTTTTCAGATGTAGTGTTATCCTGTTCTAGTTGAAGGGAACCCATTTTTAAAACCCGGTCTTGGTACTAGATGAATGAAATTGAAATTAATGAACTGCAAATTAAATTATGGCTTCCTACAATTGGAATGTGCTTTCTCATCTGTAAATGTCCGGGGAAGTCAGCTTCTACCTGATCATATATGTTCAAGAACTGCTGGACATTTAAGGAGTGACTGAGTTCAAAAAACATTGCAGGAACAGCCATGTTGACCAATAAAATAAAAATAAAACAAACCCAAGAAGATTCAAATTCTATCCTGTGCTAATACTTTTACTGGGCCAACTAAATGGGGTAAAACAAACTAGCTTTTGAAGCTTCACAGTCTTCTTCATCAGACAGAGAATTTTAAAATAGCATACATGATACCTCCAGCACCTACAGTCTGCTTTGGATGCTATAGAAAGTGTAATAAAATGACACACACACAGTCCTCCAATGGCTGTAAGCTGGTTGAGAACAAAGGTAGTAAAACAAAGGCAATATAACTTGGCTTCTGAAATAGGAATCAGAGGAGTCCATTAACTGAGTTGTGTCATATTGCAACAAACAAAAAAGTAGGCTATTAATGTTGCTAGCTGTAATTAAAAAAGCTTAATATTTTAATCCAATGGCTAGGGTTGTGACCCCCCCCCCCCCTTTTAAAAAATATGGTACAACATTTCCAAATCCAGATTTGTCAAAAGAGGAAGGTCTTACTTGTTAGCATTCACCTCCTGAAACAATTGCTACTCCTGATGCAAACACTGGTAGTAAAGTGTTTAATTGCAAATCTATCTTGGTTTGCAATAGAGGAGGGAAGAACAGCCACAGAATTCAAGCTTACCTCTTTTCTTCATTTACATTTTAAATGATGGAGTTGAGCTGGCAGAGACCCAAGAAAAACATTTAGCTGATTAGCTGATATTTCACTATCCTTTAGCACTCCCTGGCATAGTCACATCACTAACCACAGTTGTACTGTGGTTGCACTTCTCAGAAATGTCAGTGTCTTGAACTTTCTTTAGAAGCTTTTGATAAGTATAGAAAAATAAAGGATTAAATTAACCAAGTTAATGGCTGCTGATACACCATGTTTGCTGCCTATTCTTCCAACATGGACTTTAATACTGGCAAGGCTACAAAATAGTTTGAATACGGTACTAAATGATCTATTAGGTCTGAAATAACCCTTTGGTTGGCATGATGGATTACTACTGCTTCTGTGTTCCTATATAACCCTCCTACATCTACCGAGCAATAGTTACATTTAAGTTAAATTAATATGAATAGAAATTGTGAGGTATGCAGATTATACCTTTAAAAATACCCATGGGTGATCCATTTTGCCTGGACAGAAATATGTATGATACAGCATTTTTTGTGAGGGCCTTAATTCATACTCATCTGTCATTGGAGACTATATCAAATTGTTGCCTTTTGCATTAACCTCCCCCATAGTTTTCATTAGGAAAGAGGATCTTCAATGTGCCAGTTATCAGAGTTGCAATTTCATTTGTAACACAGCAGCCAGAATTATTGATATTAAATTGTTAGGTCACCTTTGGTTCCTTGGCGTGTGTGGTACTCTGTTGATGTGTTGACCTGATGCGTGCTGTTAATGATACCTACAACTGATTAACTTTCTGTTCAGTGTGAAACTTATTTTCCCACAAAAAGGTGTTCCACAAAAGGACTGATAGGTTTGCATGTGGTGAACATAAGCCTCACGACAAATTGGTTTGTTTACGTATTTATTAGTATATCAGCATCATATATTTGCCCTAATAGGAAATAGTAATCCATGCAAGTCCAGAATCACTGAAAAATGGGGCCCTCAAATTTCATGTTCGTGGATGGATCTCACGGTCAAAGTATTGAATATTTTTGAGAGGTCCACCAGAGTCAAGAGGAAGGCACTTGATCTGTTCAGTTTCTCATGTAGGTTATCCACTGAGGATACAGTCTATTACTATCCTAAAGCTAAGTTTGAAACCAGCTTTGAAAGGATCCAGATAGTCCACTTTATCCAAGAAAAGCTAGAGCTGGATTGTCAATGCCACCACCTGGTTTATGACATTAGTCATAAATAGAAAGACTGGAGACTGGCCAGTGATTGTCTAGGATGGTGGGAACTAATTATATGGTTGTGGCAGTGGCTCTACTTTTCGATACTGAAAAAAGAATCTTAAAGATTTTCAGTGTAAATGAAACTGATTAACACACCATTTTAAATGCCTCCTGCAAAACACAAGAGGATCAGTTTGCTTTGTTGTCTCCAAGTGAGTGTTGATGGGCTAAAAAAAGGTTGCCCTTTCTGTATTTCTGTTCTCAGCAGGTAGAATCCTTTTCCAAAGTTTCATTCAGCCAGATTATTGATTAGAAAATGGATTTTGCAACAAGGTCATGGTGCCTGTGGCCTGAGGACACTCAAGTAAATCGATTTAAAATATCTTTTTCACCATTTTAACTTAGAGTGAGAGAAAATAATCAAACCTCTGATAATCACTTCTGACACACAGTATCTGTGACTTTCTGAAAGCCTTTAGAAAATAAACTGCCCTTCACTGATAAAGCACAGGACCAATGACAGCTTGTTTACACAAGTTGATCACGCAAAGCATGTCATTGCTTCCCTGAAGCTGGGTGAAAACAAGGTCATTGAAATAAAACTTGCATAGCTTGAGAGGAGGGGGAGAAAATGTTAAGAAGGGTTTAATGTTCCCCAAAGTGTGCCATAAACAATTGATGCATCAAGAATACATTGTTAGGTTGAACTGTTAGCTAAAATGACTATTTCTGGGTATCAGAGAGGTGATGATGAGAGTTTGATTAATAGTGATATAATTCTGTTCATTTATATGCCCATTTGGAGTATTTCTATATGTGATATTTTCTCATTACTTGAATGTCACTTTTATGTTTAGACACAGAGTAAGCCAACATTACCAATAAAGCCAAAGGGAAAAACGGACTTTCTTGGGCCCTTGTACAAAGGTCTTAGAACCACCATTTTCTAGCATAATTGTTCAGTACAAGGTATAGTAGAAGAGCTAGAAGAGTGGAATTCCATTTGTTTCCTCAGTCACCTAACTTGGCTGCCTGAGCTTGCTATGTTGATGATGCCTCTGGATAGCAAAGTTTGGTCTATGAGTCATTCAGCAGGGAAATTTTCCTTAGTGCTGTAGAGAGCAAAGCTAGCCATTTAATAACCAAAGATACCTGGCTTCTGGCAGCTTCTGAAAGTGCATGATGTTATCTGTTTTTAGTTTAATGTTTTATATCTGACAGAAATTGAAGACTCTGCAATTAGCTTTGTCTTCTTGAGACTTTCAGACTCGTGCACATCCAAATCAAATGTACATATCCATCAATCCACCCATCCATCCTGCAGTGGACCTGAAAGTTTTATGCAAGAGCTGGAATTAATTATTTTAGAGGTACCTTGGAGGTACCAGCTTATATTGTTTGCTTTATGAATCCTATGTGCTGAGCAAAGGCTTTATGATAGTAAGTTGATAGCTGAACTCTCCATTTCCATCTGTGCCAGATTAAAGTTATACCCCCGGATGCTGAAGGATGTGTCTTCCCTGGACCTGTCGACCACAGTCTTGGGGCAGAGAGTCAGCATGCCAATATGTGTTGCAGCAACTGCCATGCAGTGCATGGCTCATGCAGATGGGGAAATTGCTACTGTTAGAGGTAAGTCAGGAAAACCTAAAGCCTTATGAGATAATACAAGACTGGAATAAATATTGTACTGTACAATAAAAATTGAAAGAATGGACTTTTCATGATTTATATATCTTGGGTATATGCACAGTCATGTAGAAGAAATTGCACTCTTGGGGTGGAAGCAGTATCCATCTGTTGTCCAAAGGCTTGCCTAGATTACTAGAATACTCCTCATAGAATTCAGTTAGAATGTGATCTGGCCACACATGCTTCACAGGAGTTTGGGCCTTTTGTGGTCTGATGAAAAACTCCTTAAACTCCACACAGAAAGGCTTTGTGGTTTTTACCAGAGTATCTGCAAGTATCCACAAGGATGAGCATAATCGAACCTGTGGTCATCTGTTTCCTTCACATGGATTTTAATGGCCACACATTTTCAGCAGTGGGAGGGAGAATAGATGTGAGTAGATGCAAATATGCACAGGAAAGTGAAGACAGTTAAATGTGATGTGTGAAAGTCTACAGCAATTCACACAGTATAATTATGCACAGACAAGCCCCAAAAGATCATTAAAATTAATCTGCTCCTAGAATGCTGCTACCACTCTACACTGGAATACCATATGAAGTAAGGTTCCTTCAGATACAAGGAAGAAGGGGATTTATTATTCTGACTCAATTGAATTGGTGTGTAAAGTGATTTCCCTGGGTCTCTGTTAACTCTCCAAGCTCCACAGCTAACAATATCACACTGAAGATGTCCTGAAGCTCTCAGAATGGTGAGCAGCTATGGGTGTGTTGTGGCATCACCAGTTAGACAGTGAGACAGAGGGGCAAGACAAGCCAGAGGAGCAAGAGAGTGAGACAATGTGCCATGCTAGTAAGGCAGAGGGCCAGGAAGGCATAGCAGTGTCTAAACTGCCAACACAGAGCTAACAGCAGCTACTGTAGGAAAGAAAAGAGAGGCTATGGAGGTAAGAGCATTTAAAAACTAAACACTGATTAATCAGGCAACAGCCACAAGCAGACAACAGACAATAAATTCCAGCACCTCCCTTAGGGAACATGTTGCTTAGAACTCACCTATCTTGTGGATTCGTCCCTGAATAGAACAATCAGCTAATGATTTCTTCCCACCTTAAGTATCATTCTACCATTTACCAGTAGATTGTTGTTATTATCAGTATTTTAACAATTGATTTTAAATTTTAATGTGTTTAATGTGAGTTCAATCCTGAGGGGCTCCAAGGCCAACTCAGCCTTCCATCCAAGGTCAGTAAAATGAGTACCCAGCTTGTTGGGGGCAATTGGCTTACACTTTGTAAACCACTTAGAGACTGCTAAGTTTAGTATGAAGTGGTATAGAAATGTAAATGCTAAATACTGTTTAAAGGCTATGCTTTGGGATCTCACTTTTTGACTGTAGTTTGGATTGATTGCTTGACTGTGTTTGATTCAGATTAGCCTGATCACACTGCTATGTCATCTTTGCTGGTGAGCCACACATCCCCCAGTGGTTCTCCCATGTTCTGTTGCCTCCTGTACTGTATCTTGAGACCTGGACTCAAGAGTACCAAAACAGGACAGGGTGCTCTACAGTGATAGCAACTCCAAGAAGGCAACTCTTTTAGTCAAATTTTATTCATGCTTACTCAGAAGTAACTGTGATGTCCAATAAGGCTTACTTCCTATCACAGGGCAGGCACTTTTCCAGATGTTAACTGCCCTCGAGTCATCCCCAACTCATGCCGACCCTGTAAATGAGACATCTCCAAGACCCCTGTAACTTCTGGCCTGCAATTCTAAATTTTGGTTTGCAAGGCAAAACATTAACCAAGGCCCCTTTCTAAGGAGTCTGATGAAAACTGAGCGTCTCTTAGCTGAGCCTTGATTTATAAACAGAGGGAAAAATATCTACCATTCATCATCAAGGAGAAAACGGGAGAAATGAAACATAGAAGATTTTCATACCAGTTCTTAAGCGCTGGTAAATCACCTCTAAAACATTGAGGAAACGCACATGTGTGAAAGTGTGGCACACTTCGTCATCATCAGCTGAAAGCAAAGTTTCCGTTCAGAGGAAATCACTTCTCCTGGAATGATTCAGTGATGCTAGAGAGAGTCGACGATTCCCTGATGATGAGGAAGTGTGACAGGCTTTCACACACATGCACTTCCTCAACATTTTAGAGGTGTTTTACCAGCGCTTAAGAGCTGGTATGAAAATCTTCATTATGATTTTCTAGTTCTGTTAGTGAATTTGAGCAAAAATAGGATGATGATGATGATGACGACGACGACAACAACAACAACAACAACAACAACAATAATAATAATAATAGTTGCATTGATCCTATCAAAAGCAAGACTTAAATGGGGCACCAGCAACTTTAGCTGGTGACTGCTTACTGCTTTTCATGATTGGTATATAAAAAAAAGCTGTAAGACCTTCATCCTTAAAAGTAAAATATTGCTCACTTTTGATTTTAATTTGAAAGGCCACTTCTGACATTTCTTAATGGCGTTTGATATACGATTGTCCTGACTTAGACTGGTACAGTCTCATTAGAATTCCTAAATTAAATACATAAACTTTTATTTAATTTGTTCCTCTTTTAGAAACAAGTAGCTCTTCCTGTTAGTGGCATGCCTTAATGGATTTTTCTCTATAGTTGTGAGATTTAGAGATGTGTCATAAACTTGTTGATCCTGGTGATCTGGAAAAATCCTAGTGTTTCAAACATTTCCCTGTTGAACTACCCAATTCCACTTTCTTCAATCTCCTTTTTGATTCAGGGTGGATTTTGCAAGCCGATGATGCTATTGTGAGCAAAGCAGGATACATCCAACAAGGCAAGTTAGGGAAGTTCTTACTTACAGACAGTGATCATTTTAAGCAGATAAAAACTTTTGAGTATGTATTCAGCCCATGACTCATTCTGATGTTACTAGCATTAAAAACCCAGATCTTTGGGCTTGGTGACGAGGACAAAGAAATTTGTGGCTGAAAGGATGTCGGGAGTGTTTTCCCCATGCATTTCTTGGTGTCCCACTCAGAATGAAAATCGACTCTGAATAGTATGCTATTCTGATGTTCCCCAAGGGATCCTTGGTGGTAATGTTCACTTAGCTTATCCTCTTCACTTGGCTACTTCAACCACAGAAGTCTCTTTCAAAACCTCCAAGCTTTCTTTTTTAATTTCCCAAAGGATAGATTCAAGTTCCAAATGCCTAACAAGCTACCTCCCTCTAGTGGTACACTGAAGCCATGGTCTCACAACTGGACATTTTGCTTTAAAAATGTGGTTATCAAATTGAAACTTGTAGGATAGGTAAAAGGAAAGGGCAGACTATAGGCCACATAGGTCTCTCAGGGACTCATTTTGCAACCCCAAAGCCCTTCTGAAGACAACTGAAGACCACTAGACCCTGAAATATTAAGAAAGAATTTGTTTGCCCCCACATTGCCACAAAACATGGCATTTTGACACCTCTTGCTTGTAACTACCCTCACCCCTCCCTCCCAAACCCATAGAAATCAGCCAATTCACAGAATCAGAATTGACATCTCATCATTTCTAGTAACACTGGGAGTTTCTGTCTTGCCCATAGGGTGAAGTGCAGGGCTGAAATGGCCCCTGTCTCCACTGCAGTTATCAATCCTTGTTGTAGGGGATGATTAAATGCCAACCTGAATGCGTGCTGCTCAATAATAAGATGTCCCAGGAGATTATTACATGTCTATTTTCACCCAATCCAGGCACAGGCTGAGCATGGGCTTGAATAGGTGAAAATGGATCTTATCACACACCTTTTTGGCCAACTTATCTGCGTATCCGATCCAGACTCCTAGCATACTTTTTAAATGACGGGAAAATATCATAGGTTTAAAAGTGCACCAAGAGTCCACACTGGGTATATGATGTGGCTGAGTTGGGCAAAAAGGTGAAAATAGACATGTGATAATCTCCCTAGAGTTTGGGAAACCATGTATTGATTCAGCCAACGCCAATCCACTCCTCCCCCCCGTGTGTTTGTGTGTGTGTGCACGCGCGCGCGCGCCCGTATGGGCAGCCATATATACGGGAACATTCCCTTACTATATCTTGTATATGTACAGATGTATAAATTCCCATTGAATGTGCTTTCTCTTCTTCTGCTACTACAATTGCTGGATCTTGGACAATGGGTTATAATTTTAGGTTCCTTTTCAGCTTCTTGAAGGGAAGCAGGGAATTCTCTACTGAGGGTACAGAAGGAAAGAACAGCCAATTCGGCAGTTGTTCCATCCCTAGCTTTCTCTTGCCATCTGAATTTCATCACTCCCCCTTTCCCAGTAGATTCTCTCAGTCTTAATAACCTTCTTTGCAGAAGGATCACAGAGAGGTGTCCCTAGTACAGGCATCATCGCCATCATTGTACCTCTAATACAAGGATGGAAGTCATGCAGACCTCCAGATGTTATGCCAACATAGACAATTCTACCAAATGCTGGGAGTCACAGTCCAACATCATCTGGGGGGACTGAATGATAACAACCTTTGCTTTAACACCAAACTTAGGTGGTCTGACACCTATCAAATTGGAACAGAAACACCTCCAACAAGCCTTTAATTTCTGTTTGCTGAGGGGGCTTTTGAGTTCTAAAGATGTTTACTTGTTCATAAGAGTGCATATTTAAGAGAATAACAATTGTATCTCAAACATTACAGAAAAGACAAGGGCATGGTGGATCTGGGGATTTATGGAATGTTGAGCATGTTAGCTGGAAAATCTCCTACCGCCTCCTAGTATCTCTTGCACCCTCCCTCTGCTTCTGTGCCCACCATGCACAGTACGTATGAAGTGCTAAGCTTCCTATTCTCTTCTCCCTGAAGTCTACCAAATTATTTCTCAAGCAGTGCTTTTTCAGCCTAGACAGAAGCTGCATGTTGCTGTCGCCTTGATGTACCTGTTGATTTGCCAACATGCCAGTTGTTGCTGCTGCTATTTTTTGATGCCCGCCCACTCTACAATACTTGCTGTATGTTGTTGTTATGTGCCTTTGGCTCCATCCAAAGGTGACTCTATCATAGGGTTTTCTTGCCAAAATTTATTCAGAAAAATATTTGCTATTACCTTCCTATTAAAGCTGAGTGTGAATTGCCCAAGGTCACCTGGGGGTTTCCATGTCTGAGTGGGAACGTGAAACCTGGTCTACCAGAGACCCAGTCCAACATTCAAACCACTACAGCATGCTGGCTTTTACCATAAGTAGAAGCCCAGTAATAAACAGGGTGGCCATTTACCAATTCTCCTCTTCTTTCTTGATGCTCCTCTGTCTACATACTGATACCTGTTTTACTTACTCATGCCCTTCATCAGAGAATCAGGGATTGACCACTGTACTCCTGGGATGAGGCTTCTTATCTGAAGGAGAGAGAATGATCATCATGATCTCATGCCTACGCTTCCTTCTAATGGAGAGAGAGCCAATGCTACTACTTCCCTGTCTGAATGGAACAGTTTGGCCTTATGCTGCTGGCCTTAGGCTGTCTAAAGGAGAGAGAATACTGGCCATTGTGACACAATGTTGTCACAATGATGTTTCCTGTTTAAAAGAGAGAGGGAGATTGGCCACATTGATTCTATTGCACTGATACAGAAAGAATGAGATGGTTCATTGTGACACCTCATGTTGATCTTGCCTACCTCGCTGGCTAAAGCAGAGAGAGCCATTGTGATTTCACAGTGACGCTGCTTACTCAAAGTGTGCATCATTGTGATTTCACACTAATGCTGATTACCCAAAGCAGAGACAAATTGACAAATATACCTTCCCACAACTACTGTCCAACCTGGGGTGGTGGGAGGAAAGGAGAGACAGATCGTCCTTATACTCCCATGTTGTCAACCTTTTCCATGATGAAAATGCCAGTTGGTGCCTCAATCAGAATGTGATTTCTTTAATGCTTCCCTCTATTTTCTTTACTAATCTTCAGAACAGTAAATTTATATCTCCTTAGGCAAGCCAGTATCATTGTCCACCAATGCATTTTTAGGAGACAGGATGACTCTCTATTCTGACTAAGGAAATGATCTCTCTGTGTGATGTCTGCTTGCTGTCTGCGGATCATTTTTGTAATAAATGCAAGCCACTGGAGTATTATCAAGCACAGTTTTGGGATGAGAAAACATTAGAAGGCCAAGCTGAGGAAGTCTGCAGTTAATTAGGGAAACTATACAATTTTTTTAAAAAAAATGGACAACCTCCACCAAAGGCACATCCAAATGCTTCAGGACCAATTTGGCATTTGCTTGAGAAGAAGGTGACATGAGGATCTACTAATGGAAATTACACATTAGAAATAACTAATACAGAGAATTATTCTGCTCACAGGAAAGGTCTTCTCTTTCATACTGAACAAGATCATTGAGAGCAGGGAAAGGCTTGCAATTTCCCTTGCATACAAGCTGCGTAAACAGAGTTCATATATGACGCACCTCTTCTCAGACTGTCACTACAGCAATACCTAAAAGCAGCTTGCCTGGAAGAGGGCTCAGGGTAGTTTTCAAGATGGAGCCTTTATAACAAATGTGTAGGATTCTACTATATGTAGAGCAGGGCTTGGAAAACATAATTATGTTCCCTGCAATACCTTTTTAGGATAACAAGGACTTACCAATTTTATTTTATTTATTTTTAAAAATAAAGTAATAGCTAGTAATGCAATTGATGGTTTAGTTTAACTATTTCAGTTTAGTTTAGCTTAACTATTTCAGTGTCTTCATTGTCTAACTTAAAGTTATGTAAATAATCTGTGGTCATTATTTGTGTTTTCCTAATGTTCATCTGTAATGTTCATCTGCCTTAGCACTTTCTTCCTTGACTTTTTTCAGTAATCACACTATTTTCTACTAGTAGTATAGCCTCTTCTGCATATCTGAAACGGTCAATGTTCCTTCTTCCAATTCTTATATTTCCTTCTCTGAAGTTTAATCCTGCTTTACATATGATATGTTCAGTAACCAAGAAAAACAGATAGGGTGGTGAAATGCCCCCTTGTCTGGTCTCCTTGCCAATTGGAAACCATTCCATTTCTCTGTACTCTGTGCTAACAGTGGCCTCTTGTCCTGAGTACGGGTTGTGCATCAGGGCAGTCAAATGTTGTGAAACACTCATTTGTTTTAGAGTGATCTCTAGTTTTTCATGATCTACACAATCAAAGGTTTTGCTATAATCTATAAAGCACAGGCTGATTTTCTTCTGAAATTCTTTGGTTCTTTCCATTATGCAAAGTATGGGTGAAATATTATCTGTAGTGTCTCTTTGGGTGTTTCTGCACTGCAGAATTAAAGTAGTTCAACATCACTTTAACTGCTAGGACTTTATCCTGCAGATTTGTAGCTTGGTGAGATATTCAGCCTGGTCTGTCATAGAGTTCTGGTGCCTCACAAAACTACAAATCCCAGGATTCTGTAGAATAGAGTCATGGCAATTAAAGTGGTGCCAAACTGCTTTTATTCTACAATGTAGATACACCCTTCCTTTCTGGAACCCAGCATAGACATCTGGCCTTTCTCATTCCTTATAGGTAAAAGTCTTTGTTGTAGAATTTTGAGCATCACTTTGCTTGCATGGGAAATTCATGCAGTGGTCCTGTGGTTACTGCAATCCCTGGTATCCTCATTCTTGGGGACTGGAATGTATAATGTGTTTACAATCTGTGGACCATTGTTGTGTTTTTCATATTTGTTGACAGATTTTAATTAGAACTAGAGTACATTCCAGGCCTGTAGCCTAAAGCAGTTCTATTGGTATGCTATCTGTTCTTGTTGACTTATTTCTCCCAAGTGTTCTGAGTGCACCTTCAACTTTCTAAAATCATAAGTTCATTTTCAAATGTTTCTTCCTTGAATAAATCTGTCATCATTTCATCTCTTTTACATAGTTCCTCAGTGTATTGTTTCCACCCCCCCCCCCCCCCGCTTCATCATGTAATACATTCTCAGCTGGTCATAGAACATTTTGGGTTTAAACTTCCCTTTGATTTCTCAGATCTTTTGGAAGAGGTCTCTTGTTTTTCATTTGTTGTTGTTGTTATCTTCTATCTCTCTGCACTGATTATTATAATAGTTCTCCTTGATCCTGCATACAAGTCACTGAAGAGTTGCGTTCAGGTTCTGACTCTGGTTCTGACAGGCTTCTCTTACTTTTTGCATCCCTCACTAATGGGGTGGGAGATAATGGCATCACCAGACTTGGTGACACCTGGTGTGTGTGGGGCTGCCAATGGGGGGAATGGCTGTGGTAGTGGCCTCCCCCACTCCTTGCCCCATTTATCTTCATTGCTGGCCTGGCTCCCTCCTTGGGGAGAGAGCCATGCCAGTGACAAAGCCA